>NC_133523.1:6931250-7235208 GCF_049354715.1 Callithrix jacchus | reverse complement strand
CCCCCCCGCAGGCTGTTTCCTCACCCAGTGGGATTGGAGCCCCCCCCCGCCCCCACAGGCTGTTTCCTCACCCAGTGGGATTGGAGCCCCCCCGCCCCCACAGGCTGTTTCCTCACCCAGTGGGATTGGAGCCCCCCCCCTGCAGGCTGTTTCCTCACCCAGTGAGATTGGAGCCCCGCCGCTCTCGCAGGCCATTTCCTCACCCAGAGACCTTTTCACAGTGTTCTTGCAGCGCTGTTGGCCAACTTGGGTTTTAAGTTTTTTGAGCAACTTTACAAAAACTAAAGGGAAGCTCCCCTCCATGTCTGGGTCCCCACCCCACCCTGGGTGTCCTCTCTTTGGCACCTTTCTTATTTCCATGAAATTTCCTTGGCTCATTGAGTTACATCACCTCCTTTTCCTGTCTGGGGCCATGAAGCCTCCTCTGCAGGTCTCCAACACTGCTTCCTTTTTCCCCAGCTTCTCTGACAGGGTCGCTAACACCACTGCTCCTGGCCCAGCCCTCAGCTTTAATTTACCCTGGACCCTTGTGTTTTTTGGAGATAAGGTCTTGCGCTGTCACCCATGCTGGAGTGCAGTGGTGCAATCACAGCTCACTGCAGCCTCCACCTCCTGGACTCAAGTGATCCTCCTGCCTCAGCCTCCCAAGTAGCTGGGACTAAAGGCATGCACCACCAGGGGCAGCTACAATTTTGTAGAGGCAGGGGTCCTGCTATGTTGCCCAGGCTGGTCTCAAACTCCTAGCTTCAGATGATCATTTCACCTAGGCCTCCTAGAATGCTGGGATTAGCAGCATGAGCCACTGCACCGGTCCTCTCATGTATTTTTTTTATTGATTAATTTATTTTGAGACAAAGTCTTACTGTATTGCCCAGGCTGGAGTGCAGTGGTGTGATCTCAGCTCACTGCAACCTCTGCCCCCTGGGTTCAAGCAATTCTCCCACCTCAGCCTCCCAAGTAGCTGGGATTACAGGCACCTGCCACCACATCCAGCTAATTTTTGTATTTTTAGTAGAGACAGTTTAGCCATGTTGGCCAGGCTGGTCTTGAACTCCTGACCTCAGGTGATCTGCCCACCTCAGCCTCCTAAAGTGCTGGGATTACAGGCATGAGCCAGCCCTCCTCTCACTATTTCAATGAGTTTCTTTTGTAGAATCTTCTGTATACCACAGGAAGGAGAACTCTCACCCTGTAATGCACACATATACATGAGATCACTATTGTTCTCGCCCAGCAGTCATAATCGTGAATGATAATAATTAGTAATAAATTTACTTTTACTATAGTAAATTAGATCATGATTATTATGGCAGCCAATCTTTCCTGGGTACCTCCTATATGCTTCCAATGTGGCCACACAGGCTCCTCAGGGCTGTGCCCACTCCAGGCTCCTCTGCTGAGCTCATGTGACCACTTGCCTCAGGCCATTCCACAAAGAATACAGAAGTCAATGTATCACATTGTCACTTTCTGTACAAACCAACTAGTTCCTGGGGGAAGCAGAAAGTTTTTTTTTTTTTTTTTCAGAAGAGCCATAGCTAATTCCAGTGGAAGGAATGATAACGTTGGACATAATCCTTCAAGAGATTATTAAATCAAGAATTGATGGCTGGAGGTGGTGGCTCACACCTATAATCCCAGCATTGTAGGAGGCAGAGGCAAGTGGATCACTTGAGGTCAGGAGTTCAAGACCAGCTTGGCCAACATGGCGAGACCTTTTCTCTACTAAAAATGCAAAAATTAGCCCAGTGTGGTGGCACATGCTTGTAGTCCCAGTTTCTTGGGAGGCTGAGGCAGGAGAATTGCTTGAACACGGGGGGTGGAAGTTGCAGTGAGCCAAGATTGTGTCACTATACTCCTGCCTGGGCAACAAGAGCAAAATTCCATCTCAAAAACAAACAAAATAATTGATGGCCGCTAACAACTTTTTTACTCTACATTTTTTTTTTTTTTAAGTGAGACAGGGTCTCACTCTGTTGCCTAGGCTGGAGTGAAGTGCCAAGATCATAATTCAATGCAGCCTCAATCTCCTGGGCTCAAACAATCCTCCCACCTCAGCCTGCCAAGTAGCTGGGACCAAAAGCAAGTGCCGCCACATCTGGCTAATTATTTTATTTTATTTTTTATTTATGTTTTAAGACAAAATCCCAAGCTGGAGTGCAATGGCACCATCTCTGCTCACTGCAACCTCCACCTCCTGGGTTCAAGCTATTCTCCTGACTCAGCCTCCCGAGTAGCTGGGACTATAGGTGCACACCACCACACCCAGCTAATTTTTGTATCTTTAGTAGAGGTGGGGTTTCACCATGTTGGCCAGGATGGTCTTGATCTCTTGACCTCATGATCCGCCCACCTCGGCCTCCCAAAGTGCTGGGATTGCAAGCAGGAGCCACCACGCCGTTTTTTTGTATTTTTTTGTTTTTGTTTTTTAAGCTCAACGTCTCTCTTTGTCGCCCAGGGTGAAGTTCAGTGGCACAATCACAGCTCACTGCAGCCTCGAACTCCTGGGCTCCAGCGATCCTCACAGGAGGGTTTTGATGATCTAAATAACGCGTGCTGAGGGGGCTTGATTTCATGCTTGTTAGGGCCTGATATTGTCAGCTGCCGCCGCCCACAGGGACACATAAATATTTGTAGACTCAATATTTGCCTTTAGTGTTAAGACATTACATCATCTGGGTAAGTAGGGGCAGAGGCGGTTTAAGCAACAGACTTTTATCTCTGCTGAGAACCACGGAATGACCCCTGACCTACTTCCCTGTCGTCTCTAATTAGGGTCACCGCATCTCCAGTTACAGACGCGGATGATCAAAGAAACGCGGAAATTGCGCCGCAGCGCCCCCTGGCGCTCTCGCAGCGCGTGCGTAGACAAGCTGGTTCCCTAGCGAAACTGTGGCTTCCCAGGAAGCCAAGTTTAAATATTTTTCTTTTTCTTTCTTCTTAATCTAGAAAAGATAATTTTTTTTGTGTCAAGTAACTACCCAGTTAGACGTGGTTACATTTTCAGATTTTTTTTACAAAGAGTATCGGCCGGGCGCAGTGGTTCACGCCTGTAATTTCAACACTTTAGGGGGCGAGGGAGGCAGATCACGAGGTTAAGTGATTAAGACTTGCCTGGCCAACATGGTGAAAACCCGTCTGTACTAAAAATACAAAAATTAGCTGGGTGTGGTGACATGCTCCTGTAGTCCCAGCTCCTTGGGAGACAGGCAGGAGAATCGGTTGAACCCAGGAGGCAGAGGTTGCAGTGAGCGGAAATTGTGCCACTGCACTCCAGTCTGGGTGACACAGTGAGACCCTGTCTCAAAAATACATATATTTAGGATCTTGCTATGTTGCCCAGGCTTGCCTGAAACTCCTGGCCTCAAGCAATCCTCTGGCCTCAACCTCCCAAAGTGCTGGGGTTGCAGGTGTGAGCCATCATGCCCGACCTTGAGCTTAAGTTTTAAACATTAAAATCACCTCCCTCCCACTCCCTGTGCCTCCTGTTAAGTTAAAACACGTCCCTGCTGAGGCCCTGCCAAGGCATATCCAGGGCGGGCAGACCCCAGGGGTCCACGGCCGACCTACTTTCTTTCCCACACCTCATCCCCTTCACAACTCTGCTCATCTATCTCTGCCCTGGTGGGAAATTCGGATAAATCTTAATCATGGAATTGCTGAATCAGAGGGGTTGCATTTTCCTCAGCCCTCACCTGTGAATTGTGTGTGCAGTTTTTCCGGGGTGAGTGTCCTTAGATTTCCCTGAATTCTCAAAAAGATCTGTAACCTCAAAATTAGGAGGGAGGCCGGGCACAGTGGGGCTGGGAGGAGAAAGCAAGGGAGTTTGTTGTGTGCATCACGTGAATACACCAGAAGCAGAACACGACTCCTGGCATCAGGAGTCTACAGGTCCCCTTGGGACAGTTCTGGGGGGTTGGAGCTCCAGGGTCCATTCTGCTTGTTAATAACGATATTAACTAGTTCCAGCGAAAATGGAGTAGCAGCAGCTGTCAAGCCGTCACGCTTCCACGTTGTCAGCCTTCCTGCGCCATCTCCATTCTCTCCTCTGCAAAGCAGCTGCTATTTTGGGCTCCCTGTTTTTAATGGGGAACCCCGTATGTTGGCCAGGGCCTTACTGCTAGAAAATCTTTAAGCTGATACTCAAACGAGAGTCCAAGTTGTTTTTTTTTTTTTTTTTGAGAAGGAGTCTTGCTTTGTCCCCGAGGCTGGAGTGTGGAGGTGCGATCTTGGCTTACTGCAGTGTCCACCTCCTGGATTCAACCAATTCTCCTGCCTCACCCTCCCAAGTAGCTGAGATTACAGGTGCCTGCAGCCACACCTGGTTAGTTGTTTTGTATTTTTAGTAGAGATGGGATTTCTTTTTTTAAAATTTCAAGTCTCATGAGATCTGAAGAGATGCGGTTTCATCATATTGGCCAGGTTGGCCTCGAACTCCTGACCTTGAGTGGTCCACCAGCACTGGCCTCTCAAAGTGCACGGAAGAGTCCAAGTTCTTAACCTCCATGAGGGTTTGAGGCCCTCGGGGGCAGGGGGAGGCAAATTCTCCTTCTGAGAGGATAATAGGGGCACAGGCCTGGCTCAGCACAACTCCCAAGGGCTCCCGTGGAAAGAAAGTGAGGTGGGTGCTGGCTGGCAGAAAGACAGGAAGACTTTATTGCTCTGGAAACAGAGGGGTAGGGGGCAGGGGCCAGGGGTCAGGGCAAGGGAACATTCTCTAGCTTCTGGTCCAGCGTCTTCAGGTCATCCAGGAAGCGGGTTGGGGTGAGGATGTGTGAGGACCCTGGGCAGGAGCAGAGGTTTGGGGATGTTGTGGTGGTGGCGGGGGGCTGCCTCAGTCTTTGACAGGCTCCCACCAGGGTCCCAGCTGGTATAGATCTGTCCCTGTCCCTCAGCAAACCAGGCTTCTGATGCCAAGGACTCGAGTCTAGAAGCCTTGAGTATACAAGGCCAGCCCCCAGGAACCCGAGCGCCAGAACCCCCAAACCCCCGGGAACCTGAGTCCCAGAGCCCCCGAACCCCAGGGGATCCAAAGGCCAGAGCCCTCGAACCCCCGGGAACCCCCAGGAACCCAAGCCCCAGAGCCCCCAAACCCCCGGGAACCCGAGCGCCAGAGCCCCAGAGCCCCCGGGGAACCCGAGCGCCAGAGCCCCCGAACCCCCAGCAACCTGAGCCCCAGAGCCCCCGAACCCCCAGGAACCCAAGCCCCAGAGCCCCAGGGTCCCCGTCCTGATGACTTACCAATGAGCACCTCCCACTTGCCCTCGGTGGCTCTGGTGACCTCATAGGCAGCCCGCATCTCCGACATGGCCACGCCGCCCATGACGTACACTATGAGTCGGGGGCCTGCCCGGGCCTCTATGCCAGCCTTGTTCTTGTGCCAGTGACCGAAGCGGGCACTGTGTGGGGCAGGGGCAGAAAGTCCAGGCAGGAGACCGTCACCACCGCCAGGCCACCCACCTAACATGGACCTGGGCCTGGGCGGGGGCGGCCCCAGACCTCACCTGACAGCAGCCTGGGAGCTGGCTGCAGGGGTGGGGTCGGTTACGAAGGGCCACAGCTTCCTGTCCAGCCGGTCCTCCACAGCGTCCTGGCAGCCAAGAGGGAGGGTGAGGGGAGGAGCTCCAGGCAATAGGCCCAGGGTGAGGAGTGCCTCCACAGGGTATTCAGGGCCAAGATCCTGGCGACACCAACCACCATCTGCACCTCCTACCCGTGGGCTACCCAGGAGTCCAGGCCTCTAGTCCATTGGGGACCCAGAATTCTAGACCCATAATTCCATGAGGACCTAGAAATCTAAACCCATAACTCACTGGGGACCCACAAATCTAGTCTCATAACTCCTTAGGGACCCAGAAATCTAGACCCATAATTCCCTGGGGACCTCCTGGCCCTTAGGGACCATTAGTCAATACTCCTAGCCCTTTGGACCCCAGAGTCTGGGCCCTCAGTCCCTTGGAGCCCCAGGAGTCCAGGTATTCAAGGTCCATGGGGAGGATGCAGCCCAGGTCTCTGGCAGAGTGAGGGGCCGGTGCTCTTAGAGGGACAAGGAAGACGTCAGGAAGCCAGGCCCTAGCCAGTCACCATTGGATGTTACTGCCCTGTGATCCTGGGAAGGCCAGGACTGGGGTGGGGGGCTCCTGGGGGGCAGGGGAACAGACTAGAGAGGGCGGAGGCGGGTGGGAAGGAAGTGAGGCTCCCCAGCACAGGCCCTGCTGTCGCCCCAATTCCTCAGCTGCGGGCTCGGTGCCCCCCTCAGCAGAGCAGATCGGTGCCAAGGGAATGCCAGCAATGAGGATTTGCCCTTAAGCCCTGAGGCTTAGCGCCTCAGGCAGGGGGAGGCTGAGCTACCAACTGATGCAGAGAACTGGGCCCCCCCCCAACCTGCCCACCCAGTACCTCCATCACGTCCTTGACGACCGGGGTCCAGCGGGACAGCTGATAGGTGGGCTCCATGCGCTCCCTTGGCTCCAGCCGGCTGGAGGTCCCTGATCCCTACGGGTGGGGCAGGGAGGGCCGAGGGAGCATTGAGGGGAAGGAAGCTGGTCACAGAGGGCCTGGGCCTGGTGTGGCTGGTGGGGTGAGGGATGGCAGGCAAAGACAGGGAAATGGAACAGAGAGAGAGAGACAGAGAAAAAGGGAAAGACAGCCAGAGAGAGCCAAAGAGAGAGAATCAGAGGGAGAGAGAGACAGAGAGAGAGAAGTGGGGGGGAGAGAAAAGGTGGGAGAGAGACAGACAGAAAGAGAGAGAAGGAGGCATAAAGAGAGAGGAGGAGGCGGGAGAGAGAGAAGGGGAGGAGAGAGACAGAGACAGAGATAGGGAGAGAGATAAGACGCAGTGGGACAAGGTATGAAGGCAGAGAGGGACCAGAGATGAATAGGAAAGATGGACAGGGGAGGGGAGCGAGACAGAACCGGGAGAAAGGGGAAGGTCGGGAGAAGGTAAGAGACAGAGAGATGGACATGGAGAAACAGCACACAGTGAGATGGATGAGAGATGGTGGAGAGATGGGGACGGGTCAGGGAAGTGGGGGACACAAGGCCAGAGAGAGACAGGAGAGAGGCTCATCGGAGTCAAGCACGCACAGGAAGTGGCTGTGTGTGGGAGGTGGATGGGTGGGGGGGACCCTCGGAGACCCCGGGAGCCAAGGTACACAGTGTGTCATCACCCCTATGCTGGGGACCCTACTCCCTGCCTCTGGGACTCAGACCATCGGCCCTGCACTGCACCACTTCGGAGTCCAGCACAGCAGCACCCACGTCTCCCTCCTCCTGCCTACCTTGTGAGCTGGGATTGGGGAAGGCTCCCATATCCTCTGGGCCCCAGACCAGACCAGACATACTGCTTTGGGTCCCCCAGGAACCACACCAAGCCTGTGTACCACCCACCCTCTTGACTGGCAGGGCCCTGGCTGTGCCCCGCACCCTCGACTGAGGTCTCCCCCCCACCCACTCCTGGCATACCCCGGGGTTGGTGACAGTGCCTCCCAGCTGCTCCAGGTTTCGGATGAGGCTGCTGTGTGCCTGCACATTGGCATGCTGGATCAGCTTGGCCAGGTTCTCCTCACTCACGCCTGGGACACGGGGATGGGTGGGGTGGAGGTGGTGGCCAAGTGGGTTCCCGGGTTTAGGGGACTTTGGGGTGGGCTGAGGAGCGCCCAGGATTCGGATGGGTGAATCCTGCAGTGGGGAGGGCCTCAAGACCCTGGGCTAATGTGAGCAAGAGTGGGGAACCTAGAGGGCATAGATGACGGGCTCCTCTAGGTGAGACGAGGGAGCCCCACATCTGTAGGAATCACAGATGTGGGGGTGTCCGCATCAGCAGGGGGCCCCCACCTCAGTGGAGGAATCCCCAAGCCAATGGAGGAGGGTCCCTGGGTCCAGAGGGTAGCTGTGGGGGGTTGGTGAGGCCAGTGACTGGAAATGACACGGGGAGAGCTGTGGGGTTCAATGGTTCCCAAGACCGTGGGAGATGCTGGCGAATGGGGGCATCCTGATGCCCCGCAGCCCCCACTCACCATTCCGAAGGAGGATGTAGAGCAACAGAACCCGGATCTTGTCATAGGCAGGCACCGCCGCGTCCAGCAGCACCGGCACAATCAGCTTCATGGAGTCCTTGATCTTCTCCCCCTCCGCGTCGGAGCCCATGGCCAGGTCCTACAGGCATGGGGTCAGCCGTCCACCGGCCACTATGTGTCAGGGAATGGGACAGGAGAGGCGGGCCAGGGACGTCCCCGGGGGTAGGCGGGCCAGGGAAGTCCCCAGGATCCTTGGTGAGAAGACATTCGGGTCCTACCTCATCTCAACACCAGGTCTCTCAAGGTCCTACCCCTGTCCAGGGACAGTCTCTCCACAGGCCCTGCTCCTTACCCAGGTCCCACCTCCCCAAGGCTCCATCTCTCACCCAGGTCCCATCTGTCCAAGGTCCTGCCTATCTCTCCAAAGTCCCACCCACCTATGTACAGGCCACACCTGGGACCACTTGTCTAAGGCTCTGCCCCTCATCCAGGTCCCACCTCTCCAGTGCCCTATCCACCTATGCACAGGCCACACCCTCATCCTAGGACCACTTATCTCCAGAACCCCCTTTCCCCTCCAGGTCCCACCTCTCTCCAAAGCCCCACCACTCACCCAGGTCCCACCTCTCTCCAAGGCCCCTCCACCACCCCACAAGCCCTGCCCCTCCCCCAGGTCTCCCATCTCTACAGTTCGGCCCCTCCCCACCTGCTCCACGCTACACAGCTTCTCTACCGAGCCCTTGAAATGCTTCATGCAATCATCCGCTAGATGCAGGTGTGTAGAATACTGCGGGGTGCAGGGTGGGATTAAGGGGGTTAGAAGGCCAAGTCAAGGCAGAACGCAGAGCTTGGGCTTGAGGGGCCAAAGTATCCCTGCTGCCTGCCCACCCGAGCGCACCTTGTTCAGCTCTTTCTGGTACTGCGGCATCTTTTTCAGGATGTGGGACAGGTCTTTGATGTTGGCCTGGGGAGGCAGGGGAAAGAGGTCAGGGACTGGGGGAGGGGGGCAGGCCATGCCTACTTGGGACCCACTCCAGGCTGGAAATCCCGATTATGTCCCTGCCCCCATGGGGAGGGGCTTTTCTCCAGCAGCACCTGTGGTGACCCCAGTCTGCACCTACCTTGTCTGTGGTCAGCCTCTTGCTCTCACAGAAGGTCTTCAGGAGCTCTGTGACCTTCCTGGCCATGAGGATGGGGAGGGGTGAGGTTAGCGGGGGGAAGAGCCGGAGCCAGGGGCCCTGCGTCCCTGCACTAGGCCATGGGTAAGCCTACTCAGGGGGCATATGGGGAGGTGGGTGAAATTGGAGGCCAGTCTGGAGTCACGTTGAGGGGCGCTCACAAGGGCCGAATGCCTGGCAGCAGCCAGGGATCCCAGAGCCACGACCAGGCCCACAGTGGGGGATGGGGGGACCTGGTCCCCGTGTGCACTCACTTGGACACATCCGCGATGTGCATGTGGCGAAGCTCCGCCCACAAGTCATCCTCTTCATCCAGTAGGACGGCCTTCTCCCGCACCTCACACAGCCCAGTGGTCTCATATCTGGGGAGGGAGGAGGGAGCCTGGGGGTCAGGGGAGCTGACCGGGAACTAGGTGTGTGGCAAGGGTGGGGATGGCTTCCAAGTCTGCAGACCTGTATGTGTCCTGCTCTATGTCCAGCAGGTCATAGGCCATGGCCTGGAATGTGAGTTCATGCAGCAGTGGGGAGATGGGGTCGGCTGCCCGGTCCATGATGAGCAGCTGAGAGCGGGTTTTCTCTGGGCCCTGGGGTGGGCATTGGGGTAGGAAGGAGCCACTGACCCTAAGCCAGCTGGAGCTGCCTCTCACCTCCCCAGCACGTGCCCTCACCTCCCCAGCATGCCCCTTCACCTCGCCCAGACTGGGAGTGTCTGCCTTGAAGGCGTTCAGCTTGGCCAGGACAGCGTGGGCCAACTGGGCTGTGTCCTCTGGGCCCCTGGTGGGGAGGTCAGACACGGGGGGACATCATCAGGTATGGGGTCAAGGATGGGGTTAAGGTGGGAGTTAGGGGCCAGGGTGAGGGCTAGCGTCAGAAGAGAGGTTAAAGGTTAGGTGCTGCACACATTCAAGGTGGGGGGGACGGCATCGGGGTGGGGCAGGATGGGGTCCCCACTTGCGGTAGCGGATGGCCGGGTACTCCTGCAGCGTGGCGCACAGTGTGGCAATCTGTTGGGCCAGCACCTCAAGCTGCCGCATGCGCTCCCCTGCCCGGAAGGGGCAGTAGAGGTTGTAGGTACTGTGGGGGGCATCGAGGGAGAACACCTGGATGGGGAGGGGGAGAGATGTGCCAGGGTCGCCGCTGCAGGTGCACACCTGCCCTAATTCCTGCTGCCGCCACCTGGTCCCTGAAGCCTGGTTTGCTAACTTGTAGGCAGGGGCCCAGGTGACCCCCAAACCAATGCCTGGAGGAACTGGCGAGTCAGTGGATAAATACCCCAGCCCCTATCCCTTAGGCGGGCTGTACAACCCTGTGGTGTGCTTTGTGCTGCCCCCTGCAGGGGCCCAGCGGGACAGAACTCAAGGCAAGTGCTCCTTGGACTTCATTGATCTGTTTTTTTTTTTTTTGAGATGGAGTTTCACTGTTGTTACCCAGGCTGGAGTGCAATGGCATGATCTCGTCTGACCGCAACCTCTGCCTTCTGGGTTCAAGCAAGTCTCCTGCCTCAGCCTCCCAAGTAACTGGGACTACAGGTGTGCACCACCATGCCCAGCTAATTTTTGTATTTTTAGTAGAGACGGGGTTTCACCTTGTTGACCAGGATGATCTCTTGACCTCGTGACCCACCTGCCTCAGCCTCCCAAAGTGCTGGGATTATAGGCGTGAGCCACCGCGCCCCGCCAACCTCCACTCATTTATCTGTTTTTGAGACAGGATCTCCGCTCCGTTGCCCAGGCTGGAGCACAGTGGTGAAATCATAGCTCGCTGCAGCCTTGACCTCCCGTGCTCAAGCAATCCTCCCACTCCAGCCTCCTGAGTAGCTGGGACTACAGATGCATACCACTTTTTTTTTTTTTAAAGACTGGGTCTTGCTCTGTACCCAGGCTGGTCTCAAACTCCTGGCCCCAAGTGATCCTCCTGCCCAGGCCTCCCACAGCGCCCAGCCTCAGTATCTGTTTCTGAGGGAACGAGACATTTGGTCACAGACCCCCACCCCCTACCCAGGAGGAGCCTGGGCCGTACCTGGGACTCGTAGGGGAGGAAGGCAAGGTGAATCTCCTTCAATGTCTTCACCACTTTTGCCAGACGAGAGCGACCCAGCTCACTGAACAGGGGCTCAGGGCAGGCTGGGGTGAGGCAGGAGGGGGGCATCAGGCCAGAGCAGCCCCCACATCTCCTCGCCCCAGCCCCTGACAGCATGGGCTCCCCTCACTCACTGTCGGTGAAGAAGATATGGGCCGCTTTGTAGGTGAAGGTCGGGGTCCCCCGGAAGTCTGCAATCAAGGCCTGAACCGACTGGGGAAGGTGGGTCACTCTCTGGGCCTGAGCCTACACCCGCAGCCTCGTTGTCTGCCCCCCTCTCCCAGCCACTGCCCATCTGCCACCATATGCAAACATGGATAGACAGGGTCATGCATATGTGCACACCAGCATCCACATGGGCACACATGCACACACGCATACACAGATGCACAAACATGTACACACGCACACACACACACATTCACTCACATACACACGCATGCACGAACATACACACGCTCACTCGTGTAGGCACCTTCTCTGTGGGGCTCAGCAAATAAATGGCCTCCAGGCTGGGAATGGGTTCCCGCCGTTTGTTGATGTCTTCAACAACTGGGAGGAATAAAGGAAGGGACACGGGTGGGTGGCATCCAGGCAGGGCCACATGGGGAGTCTCAGGTGTGGGGAGTTGAAGGCTTGGGGAGGAGGGCTGGATGCTTAGGGGCGACAGCAGGAGAAACACACCTAGGGGGTCACCCAGTAAGAGCCACACGGGAGGGTTCTGTACACTTGGGGTTCTGCACACTTGGGGGTTCTACAGACAGGGAAACTGAGGTTCTTGGAGGATAGGCTCCCTCAGCACCTTTCCCTCAATGGCAAAGTGACTGGGGCACCTCCTGGGATCACCCATCGAAGGCTCTGCATTCTTGGGGCCCCACATCCAGAGTCCACCCTGGGAGTCCCACACAGGGCTCCATGCAGGGGCTGCATGGTCAGGAAGGGACTGCAGCCAAGGAGTCCTGCAGGGGAGGTCTGAAATCCATGGGCTCCCGAGGTCAGCTTGCAACATTTAGGAAATGTACTTGGTCACATGATCCGGGCTGTCTGTGCAGCAGAGAGCTGTATAATTGGGTGTTCTGGACGATTTGAGGGGATCCTACACTCCAGTACTGCACCCTGGGAACAGGGCACATTCAGGGGGTCCCACACTCAGGTCCCATCTCACTGGGGACACATTTACTCACTGGTGATACCCTCAGCTAGGATGTCTGACATTTTGCAGCAGGAAGACAAGATGCGCATGCTTGGGTGATCCATGATAAGCACCTGTCCAGATGGATGGACAGATGGATGGAGAAGCAGGCGGAAGAGGCCACAGCTGGCCCCAGGAGGGGCCAAGGCAGTGGGGGGGCAGTTTCAAGGGCTGGCTGGGCAGGAGGACCCAGGACCCATTCACCCAACTCCATCCCTGTGGACAGGCAGTTCTCAGGGTCTCCACATTCAGGGTGCTCCCCATGGGCCTGATCAGGGGCTACCTCTGGGTACCGAGGCATTTGCCTTGCCCATACCTTCCACTCCCCATCCTTCTTGACACTCCGAATAACTCCGCTCAGAATTTCTGCAGGGAAGGGAGGGGAGGGGTCAGAATGCTGGTTCTCTGGTCCCACCACTGCCCTAAGTCTTCTCAGCCTTGGGGCTGAACCCCCATCTTAATTCACATTTACTTTTTTTTTTTTTTCTAGACAGAGTCTCACTGAGTCACCAGGTGCCAGGCTGGAGTGAAGTAGTGCCATCTTGGCTCACTGTAACCTCCACCTCTCGGGTTCAAGCCTCAGCCTCGTGAGTAGCTGGAACTACAGGTGCATACCGCGACGCCCAGCTAATTTTTGTATTTTAGTAGAGACAGGGTTTCACCATGTTGGCCAGATGGTCTTGATCTCTTGACCTCGTGATCTGCCCGCCTTGGCCTCCCAAAGTGCTGGGATTAAAGGCGTGAGCCACTGCACCCAGCCTACTTTTTTTTTTAAAAGAGAAGAGGGTCTCACTCTGTGATCTAGGCTGAAGTACAGTGGTGTGATCATAGCTCACTGCAGCCTCCAACTCCTGGGCTCCAGCAATTCTCTCACCTCAGCCTCCCGAGCAGCTGGGACTACAGGTGTGTGTACCACATACACCTAATTTATTTTTATTTCTGTACAGATGAGGTCTTGCTATGTTGCCCAGGCTGGTCTCAAACGCTTAGCCTCAAGCAGTCCTCCTGCCTCAGCCTCCCAGAGTGCTGGGATTACAGACACGAGACACTGCATGGGAAACACGTATTTTTACCCCGCAGTTCTGTTAGGTGGCTTCTGGGGTCACCTCCAATTCACAGACAGGGAACAGATTCTTAGGCAACATGCAATTCACCTAAGCATCCTGAGTGCCTAAATGGCAGAGTGCCTGGGCAAAAGTAGCCACTCAATAACACGTTTTAGATGCATGAAAAGTGGAGAGCCAGGATCATCTACAGCTCTATTTGCCTCTAGAACTAGGCTATGGGCTTCTCCACCTACTATCTCAAGTTTTCCTGCTGTCCTCACTAGTTTCAGCCAGTCCCCTGACCCTGGTCTAAAATGTAGGACCCCTGGTTCCCAGCTGAGGCATGCCTAGCTGTGGCTATCTCACTGACCTCCGGCCTCAGTTTTCTCATCTGTAAAATGAAATCACTGTTTTTCCAATCTCCCCCAATTAAGGGGGTCTGAGCCACCGACTGCCCTGCCTAGAGGAGGGAGAGGAAAGAAGTAACGGGGTGGCCCCGCCCAGCCACGTCCACTGTGTCATGTCCACTGTTATCAGGGCGGCCAGGGCGGAAGAAGCAGCTGAGGCCGGAACTCCCCGGGTGGAGAAGGAGACGCCCTCCACCCCTCCCCCAAGAACCGGGTCTCGTGAGGCCTGGACGACTGGCTTCTCCAGCTTCAAGAGGCTCCTGGGGATGGGGCAAGGAGGAAGGCGCCCCCTACATCACCCCTGTGGGGCCTGGACACGTACCCTGAGCGCTCATAGCCTCTGGGATCGCTGATCAGAGTCCCGGGGGGTCCCAAGAATCCAATTCCTGAGCTTTGTCCGGCTCAAGAAATCCTAGTGTGGGTATCAAGCTGTACCCTCCTGCCCCGGCAGGTATTCTAGGAGGCTGAGGAGTCTGAGCCCCAGCCTACGCCACTCTCTACCCGTCCCCTTTGGATCCCCGGAGTCCGGTCCCCCAATTTTGTTCCGCTCCGGCACTGCAGAGCAGGGACGTCCAACTGGGGCCCCAGTCCCCGCCCGTCCCCGCCCGTCCCCTCGAGGATCAGCTGCTGGAGCGCCCAGCCTGGCCCAGAACTCCCAGACGCCACGACCCCGGGGTCCCAGAGCCCGTGTGCCCCCGCCCCCCGCCCCCCAGGGGACGCCAGAGCCCGGCCCCGGAGAGGCACTCACTTTCCCCCACCACCGCCTTCAGCCCCGAGGGCGCCATCTTCCCAGAGGGGCGCCGCCGCCGCTTCCGGGTCTGTCCCAAGGTGGGGGCGTGGCCCCGCGCGTCACCCACGTGAACCCCGCCCCGCGGGCCCTGGCCCCGCCCCCTGCGCACCTGGCCCCACCCCGCCGTTGGTTCTCGCCCAGGCCGAGGAAGTTGAGTTCCCGCGGGGAGGTCGGGCAGGTGCGTCCGCGCTGCCGAGCACGAAGTCGTTGGAGGGGCACACCTCGACGACACGCTCACAGATGGGAGTTCAGACACACACTTCCTGGCTTGCGTGCGAAGCAGAATCGCAGAGCAATAACCCCTCCAGCGTCCCCGGGCTGTTTCTTGTTGGCAAGATACACCGTGCACACTCGAAGCCACAAGGCCGCCACTGTCTGGGTCTGGGATCTTGACCCACTTGCCTTCTGTACTTCAAAGCGTAGAAGCAGCAGCAGCTTGGATAACTTTTGATGGATTCAGGAGAATGGGAGACCTCTTGTGTGCAGACACCTGGATGTAATTGTCATTCAGTCCTGCCCGTGCCCCCGACCTGGAGTGCGCTGCCGAGGAGGAAACCGAGGCTTAGCGGGATCCCTAATCCAAGGCCACGACGAGTGAGCCTCCTGGGATTCCAGCCAGGAGCCTGTCCCCAGGGAGCGCTTGTCACAGTCTTACTCTCTTCCGGGTGCAGCCACATTTACCCTCATGAGCCAACAATCGAATTCACATGCTGATACACACATGGGGAGAGTGACACCCTCAAATGCTGGCAAACACACACGCATCCACACTCGAAATTTCAGTGGCTGGGAGGTATGTGTGCAAATAGACTCCTGGTGGTCTGAGCTGGTTCCTTCACGCGGTCGTGTTGATAAAGGTACCAAGCCCCTGCCATTTACATGGGACATAGGGCCTGGGGGACCCAGAGGCCTGAGGGAGATAGAAAAGGATTAATGCGGCCAGGTGCGGTGGCTCCTGCCTGTAATCCCAGCACTTTGGGAGGCCGAGGCAGGCGAATCACCTATTTCTTCCTTTCCTTTCCTTTCCTATTCCTTTGTTCCTTCTTCTCTCTCCTCCCCATTTTTGTTTTTGTTTTGTAAAGAGACAGGGTGTCACTCTGTTGCTCAGGTTCGAGACCACCAGCCTGACCAACATGGAGAAACCCCATCTCTACTAAAAATACAAAATTAGCCGGGTGTGATGGTGCATGTCTGTAATCTTGTAGGGTCCAGCACTATAGGGTTCTGTGAGCCCCTCTCTGCTGGTGTGGAGATGAGAAATTGTAGAAATAGAAGACATGAGACACAGAGGAAAGAGAGTTTGGGCCTGGGGATCCACTGCCAACCAAATCGCAGAGTCCTGCAGTGACCCTGAGTGCCCAGACCTTGGCACTTGGTGATCGGTGACTGGGGGCAGGGTAGACAGGGCGTGGTCTTGGTGGTCGGGGACTGGGGGCAGGGTAGGTAGGCGTAGCCTTGGTGGTCAGTGACTGGGGTAGGGCAAGTAGGGCGTGGTCTTGGTGGTCGGGGACTGGGGGCAGGGTAGACAGGGCGTGGCAGTGATAGGGTCAAGTACACCACGTGTCATACAGGTAGCGGCTCAAGACTTTCGGGTAGCCGAGACGAGGTAAGGAGCCTAATGCATCAGCACTTTTCCATACTTGTTAGGAAAGAACAAAGACATTAAGATTCATATTCTTTTACTGATTATCTCTTCTGAGAAACAAGGAACCAGGTGCAGAAGTGGAATGTGAAAGTGGACGTGGAACGTGACCACTGAAACACAGCATCACATAGAGACAGGTAAGCCCCCAGATGTCTGTGGGCCTTCCTGACAGCATCAGGCCTACCGCAAGAGCTTGGAGGAGCCGAGTTTTCTCCTAACTCCTCTGGGGAAGGAGACGTCTCGGCCATCGTGGACAGCTCCTTCCCTAGCTGGCTAAACAGTGGGCACTTTCCCAGCTCTGACTCTAAGGCGCCCTCCAGCTGCCCTTATTTGGGCGGGACAGAGGGCTTAAAGCGTGTTGCCTTTGGGTCATTCCTTTCAGTGTCTCTCCAGGTTCACACTTCCGACCTGAGAGGCATTAGTCAAAGAATTAGGATCACCTATGAATAACTAAGATCACATGTGAATAGCTAATAACTACTACAGTCATATTTCTAGTTACTTTCTTCATTATTTATATAGAAATAGGCTGAGGCTTTTGGCTCCTGCCCCAGCACTTACGGGATCTACCCTCTACGTAATCGCAGCTACTCGGGAGGCTGAGGCAAGAGAATCACCTGAACCTGGGAGGTGGAGAATCGGTGAGCCAAGATCGCGCCATTGCACTCCAGCCTAGGCAACAAGAGCGAAACTCTGTCTCAAAGGAAAGAAAAGAAAAGAAGACAAGAAGAGGATCAGTGCTGCCCTAAAGGAAATAAACTGATGTGACAGTGAGTACCAGGAAAGGCAGGGGTAGGAGGGGACTTTATTGAGGGTGACTCCCGAGGGCCTCTCTGAAGAAGGAGCCTTTAGGTGTTATCCCTAAAGGAATTCTAGAAGCAGCCCCATAGCAATGTCCAGTAGAGAAGGGAGGGGCCATGAACTTACGAAGGCTGGAGGGAGGGTGGGGGCAGTAGGGGTCAGACTTCTATAGGTTGAGGTCTGACTGACCCATCCCAGTGCCAAGATGCAGGATTTTCAGTGCTAAAAACAGGACAGTCACAGGCAAACCAGGATGGTTTTGTCACAGGCGACCCTAGGAAGGAGTGTGGCTATTTCTTCCTTTCCTATTCCTTTATTCCTCTTCTCTCTCCTCCCCATTTTTGTTTTTTGTTTTGTAAAGAGACAGGATGTCACTCTGTTGCTCAGGCTGGAGGGCAGAGGCATGATCATAGCTCACTGCAGCCTCAACTTCCTGAGCTCAAGGGATCCTTCCACCTCAGCCTCCCAAGCAGCTGGGACTACAGGTGCACACCACCTTGCCCAGCTGAGTTTTTTTTTTTTTTTTAAAGAGACAGGGTCTCTCTATGTTTCCCAGACTGGTATCGAACTCCCAGGCTCAAGAGATCCTCCTGCCTTGGCCTCCCAAAGTGTTAGGACTTTAGGTGTGAGCCACCGCACCCTGCCCCTTCCCCCTTTTTAAACAGCTTTACTGAGACATAATTCACATACCGTGTAACTCGCTGACCTATGTATCGTGCATAAGTCAATGGCTTTTAGGGTCTTTGGAGTTGTGCATTCATCACCACAATCCATTTTAGAACACTTCCACAACCCTAAGATATTTGGGTTTTGTCTTGAGAACAACTGGGGCCCAGGGAAGAGTTTTGAGCAGGGGAAGGCAGGGGCCCCTCCAGGTCCTGCGGGGGAAGGATGGAAGCCAGAATCACCTCCAGCTTCTCAGCCTGACCCCTTGCGGGGAGGGAGAGTTGATAGGGCCAGCCATCCCACCCCAACTCCCAAAAGATATGAAGTTCTAATCCCCAATATCTCCCAGTTGGACCTTATTTGGAAATGGGGTCATTGTAGATATTGGCGGTGAGGATGAGATCATGCTGGAGTAGGCGGCCCCTCACGCAGCATCACTGGTGTCCTCATAAGATCATCAGATGTCTCCCTGATTCTGTGTAGGTGGCTGGGGGAAAAAAAAAAAAGATGGTTATAGGAAGACTGGGACACACAGAGAATGCCATGTGACCGAGAGGCAGGGACTGAAGATGTGCAATGACACGCCAAGGACACCAAGGACAGCAGGCCACTACTAGAAGCCAGGGAGGGGCAAGGAGGGATCCTGAGACCTAGTTTTCAGAGGGAGCACAGCTCTGCCGACATCTTGATTTCAGGCTTCTGGGCTCCAGAACGTTGGCTCAATACATTTTCCATGAAAAAAAAATTTAGGCCGGGTGTGGTGGCTCATGCCTATAATCCCAGCACTTTGGGAAGCCGAGGCAGGTGGATCACGAGGTCAAGAGATTGAGACCGTCCTGGTCAACATGGTGAAACCCCCGTCTCTACTAAAAAAAATACAAAAAAATTAGCTGGGCACGGTGGCGTGTGCCTGTAACCCCAGCTACTCAGGAGGCTGAGGCAGGAGAATTGCCTGAACCCAGGAGGTGGATGTTGCAGTGAGCCGAGATCACGCCATTGCACTCCAGCCTGGGTAACAAGAGTGAAACTCTGTCTCAAAAAAAAAAAAAAAAATTTAAAGGCTGAGCATGGTGGCTCATGCTTCTAATCCCAGTACTTTGGGAGGCCCAGGTGGGAGGATCACATGAGCCCAGGAGTTTGAGACCAGCCTGGGCAATATAGTGAGACCTCACCTCTATAAAATATGTATATGTACGTATGTAAAATAAAAACAAATCCTTGTGGCTCTAAGCCTTTTGGTCTGTAACACTTTGCTCTGGGAGTCCCAGGAAAGGAGAGAGCTACATGCACTGAGGAGGGGGACAGTTCCTTGCATGGAGGAAGAGGGTGTGAACTTGGCCCTTGATGGAACAGGGAAGCCTCGGGCAGAGGTGGCGATAGCTCAGCCCATTCATTGACGTGAGACTCTCGATGGTTTCCGTAAAGGTGTCTTGGGGAGGGCAGGGAAGGGGATGAGAACCTCCCTGTGACATCCCCTCCTTGGGCACTGAGGGAAAGCCACAACAGCTCGAGGGAGAAAGCAGGGACATCCTCTCCTCCTTGCCTGCCTCTGTCCCCAGGGAGATTTGCCTCCTGTTCCCACCTAGGGCTGGGGTGATAAATTAGAGGAGACAGCTCAACTTGGCATCTGGGTGGCATGGGGACAAGAGATCCCAGACTTTCTTGTTTTGGGGTCTTGGGCCAGCAGCCAGGCCCCAGGGACAGTGAGTAGAGGGAAGGGTGGCCGGGAGACCCCTTGACTTGCTGCCAAGGAGACAGAGCTGGAGCTAGGCTGGCCGGGGGTGTCTGAGGAGGGTATAGAGAGGGAGAGGGGCAGGGAAGGGGACTTTGACTCCAACTTCCTCTTTCTCTACTGATTGCAGGTGGCAGCTGCCCTTCCAGGAGCCAGCAGGGAGACCTGGGTGGCTGGGTGGGGACACCTGCAAGTCCCCACCCAAGCCGGCTACTACCCTATCCTGCCTTCTCCGGGATGCAGCTCAGGCCTTTTGTGACACCACACCCGACAGTCCTTGGGGGTCTGGTCATTGCTGCTGGGTCCAGTGAGGTCCAAGCTCAGGTCACCCTGCCCCCTACCCCCCATGCCAGATCCGGCATCGTTGTGGGCAAACAATTATCTGGATGATCTTTATGGGGCTTAAGCTTGGGTGGGAGCAGATGGGGCATGAGCTAGGGATTTGGAGATGGCACACCCCCACGTCCCAGACATTTAAAAGGCCCTCTCTGGCACTGGGCTAGGACAGAGGCCAGCAGGAAAGTGACTGGAGTCCAGTGACATGATGGATCTGGAGGAGAAGACAGAGGAAGGCTCAGGCCCCTGTACGGAGGTGAGAGGGCCCTGCCCCCACCCCAACCCCAGCTCAAGGTCTCAGAGCCCATAATTGACAAGACTAATTAGTTTGTAGGGCACCTAATTAGCGAGTGAGTCTCCTAGGACCCCCTGATCCACTTATGGCTGCAGACAGGGGCTGGTGGGCTTGGAGGTCTGAGTGCCAGGCCCCAGGGTAGAGGGCAGAGCTCTTCGTGTGGACCCCTGTTGATGGGAGATGCTGGGACCTGGGGGTGGCTCCTGGGCCGTGTTTCCCTGATTCGTGTCCCAGCTCTCAGGCCACACTCCTCAGGCCCCAATCTAGGACGGTGGGATGCTGGCATCGCAGCTTGTCCCTTGAGGCGGCACCACGTGAAGTGGCACTGCTGGCTGGGACCGCTGGGGTGGGGGCCGGGATTGGGAAGGAGACTCATGTCTCATTCAGAGCAGCTCTGCAGAGGGGATCGGCAGGGACCATGGTGAGATCTGAGGAAGAGGGGATGGCAGGCCCCGGGGTCAGGGTGGGAGCCAGTGGGCTGGGAGGGCTGGGGAGGGGCCCCTAAGCTGAAGGGCCAACCAGACTGAGCAGGTCTGTCCTCAGGCGGGCTCCCCAGACCAGGAGGGCTTCTTCAATCTGCTGAGCCACGTGCAGGGTGACCGGATGGAGGGGCAGCGCTGTTCACTGCAGGCCGGGCCAGGCCAGACCACCAAGAGTGGTGAGCGTGGGCACAGGGGTGCTGTCCATGGGGCATGAACGGGGCGGGAGTGCAGGGCGAGTGGTCATCTGGAAGGCCTGGGGGCACGGCATGTGGGAGGTGGTGGTGCACCCTGAAGCATCTGCATGGGGCGAAGGGGTGGGGTTGGGGGCCAGTCCAGCTGTGTCCTCTGAAGTCTGTATACATCCACACAGAGAGCGGCCCCACACCCGAGATGGACAGCCTCATGGACATGCTGGCCAGCACCCAGGGCCGCCGCATGGATGACCAACGTGTGACAGTCAGCAACCTGCCTGGCTTCCAGCCCGTGGGGCCCAAGGTAGGTGATGTTCTGTCGGTGCTGAGGAGATACTTGCCAGGCCATGCTCTCCGATCCTGCCCCCCACCCCAGCCAGGAGGGAATAGGGACTGCCCCACCTGTCCATCCTCCACCCTGACTTCAGATAGGGGGACCAAGGCCAAGGCATGGGGTAGGGGGACCCAAGGTTATACAGGGGCCATGCCAGTGTCAGACCCACGGCTGAAACTGTGGCTCCTGCCCCCAAGTCTGAAGATTCTGGGGAGGCCAAAGGGAGAAAATAGGACCCCTTTCTAGGAAGATATCCCAGGGAGGAGGGCATGTGAGCTCACGCACAGGATACATATATCTGCATACTCACATGTGTTGATGTCATACATACATGAAGCTCGGGTTCTGATCAAGACCCCAGCGAGGACCCCAAGACCTGCCACCTCACACTCACATATCACCCTAAATGGCAGATATTGAGGGCAGACACAGACCAGTCCTCAGGATGAGGTGGGACATGTGCCCACCAGCACTCTCTCTCCAATGTTTGCCACCTCTGGCTGGCACTGCTCTTGAGCCCTCCGCCTGGTTGACCCCTCTTCATCCACAGGACGGAGCACAGAAACGAGCTGGGACCCTCAGTCCCCAACCCTTGCTCACCCCTCAGGACCCGACTGCTCTTGGCTTCCGTCGGAACAGCAGCCCTCAACCCCCAACACAAGCCCCCTGAGGGCCTGAGCCATCTTGGGCCTCACTTGGCCCCCAAAAGCTGATAAAAGAAATAAAACACTTCCATGAGCAAAAGGAACTGAGTATGTGTATATTTCATCAGGGGAGGGGCTAGGACGCCCACTTGGAGGCCTCAGGAGTTCCGCTGGGCAGCACGAAGGAGCCTCTCCTCCCGCTGCTTCCGTATCCTCTCTTTGAATTCTTCTAACTCCTGACGCTAGGGGCGGGGAAGTAGGGGTGAAGGGGGACAGGAAGGGTGGAGGGGTGCACACCTCAGGGACTAGATCCCTTTCCCATTCTCTCACCACCCTGCCCAGACCACGGCTTCAAGTTTCAGTGTCTCTACTGGAAGTCCCCTGCCAATTACAACAGGATCCAAGTGGGATCCGCTTCATTCTTCCAGGAGAAGGCAATAAGGAAACCACCCACTCCTCTGCTCAGTTCCCTACTCATGGCCGAGGATAAAACTTTCCTTTCTTGAGATGAATTCTCTGTCGCCTAGGCTGGAGTGCAGTGGCACAATCTTGGGCTCACTGTAACCTTTGCCTCCTGGGTTCAAGTGATTCTCCTGCCTCAGCCCCCCGAGCAGCTGGGATTATAGGCGCCCGCCACCATGCTTGGCTAAATTTGATATTTTTGTAGACATGGAGTTCCACCATGTTGGCCAGGCTGGTCTTGAACTCCTGACCTCAAGTGATCCACTGCCTCAGCCTCCCATGCCCTGGGATTACAGGCATGAGCCACTGTACTCGGCCTAAAATTTTCATCTGAAACCCATCCTGGACACAGGAATCCAGCCTCCTCCATCCCTGTGGTAGGAAGAACAGGAGATTGCTTACCTTATCAGGTGGCCATAGCTCCCTCTGTAGGGAAAAATCACAACTGGGACATGAGTCAAGAGCCTCCAGAGCCCCACACCCAGGGCAAGGTAGGCTCATGGGAGGCAGACATGGGTCCCCAGCAGATTGGTGCCCCGCACCCTCTCCCACCTCTGCAATGAACCCTTGGACATTCCTCTTATGCCCACCTTGCGCTGTATGACATCGTTCTCAAACCACTCGGCCTGATTGGAAATCCAGAACATAGCCACAGGGAAAGTGAGGTAGAGTATCATCTGGAATAGCAGAGGGTGGGTGAGGTGAGTTCCCCGCCCCCCCCCCCCCCACAAGCAACATGCAGAGGCTGCTCAGAGCCTGGGGGACCCATTCTACTGTAGAGTCCAGGAACCAGGAGCTCCTCCTCAGGGCCTCCCCAAGAACTCCAGAACTCCCAAGCCTCACGCCCTAAAGCGTAACTCCTATAATCCAGGAGGCCTAATTCCTGAAAGTCCCCTCTGAAATGGAGTCTTCCTCTCAAAGACAGACAGACAGACACACACACACACACACGCACACCGCCCCAGCTACATTCAAAAGCATCTCCTGGAGATCTCATTACCCTTCCACACTTAAGATCGCGGGAGCACCCCCAAGCCCAGGAGGCCTCACTCTTCAATTCTACTTCTCTAAGTCTAGAGGAGTCTTCCTATCAGAGACACCCACCCACCACGAGCCCGAGAGCTGCCCCAGGATCTTAAGTTTTCCTTCTTTAGAGCCCCCTTCTCTGGTCACCCTTCTCTGAGGTCCTTCCTCACACCAGCCCTCTCACAGCCCCCAAACCCAGAAGCCCAAATCCGAGAACCCCCAACCTAGTGTCCCCTCTCCTGGATTTCCAGCCAGAAAAGTTCCTCTCAAATCTCAAGAGCTTTCTCCTTGGAGCGCCTTCTTCGTTTGAAAAGTCCCCGATCTCCAGCCTCATCCTCAGATCCGGGAAGATCCCCTGCCCAGCCTCCCAACCCACTCCTGTGTTCACTGACCCGAAATACCTCCACCTTCACCCCCATCTCGTTTCTCCCGGTCAAGAAAGCCACTTCCGCCCAAAGCCGACACTCCAGCAAGACAGAAGTTCATTGGTGTTTCGCACGCTCCACTACTGAAGCTGATTGGCCAATGTGTGTCTTCATGACGTAGTCTTCGGGCGCCCGATATCTGCTTCCGGTCGCTGGCGGCGTCGAAACGAGGGCCGGTAACGCGAGCCTGTCAGTCAAGAAGGATTTAACCAATAGAAAATGGGTCTGGCGTGGAGAGGCGGGCCGTAATTTTAGACGTCATAAATACGCGACTCTCGCCTGTGCCTGGGCATCCAGGAAAATGGTGGTGATGGCGCGACTCTCGCGGCCCGAGCGGCCGGACCTTGTCTTCGTGAGTCCGCAGAGTTGCCGGGGGTGGCCTGCCTTGGGGCATTGGGACCTGGACGCCGCAGGCGATCGAGGCCTGTTCGCCAAGGGGATTTAGGCCAAAGCTGCCAGGCGGGGCTGGGAACCCTAACGGGACAGAAACCGTATGGTGATGTCCGCACAGGACTGGCCAGGAGTAAAGATATGGTGGTGTATTTTGGGGCCTGAGTAGAAAACTACTGTCGAAGTGAAGCGTCTAGCTTCCCAAGCCAGGGGCGGAAATGGAGGCGTTCAGGGAATGGGTGAGGAGGGAGGTGGCATAACTGAATCTTGAGAGGTAAAGAACGGTGTTTGAAGTAAAGGCGTGATTACGAACCCCGGGCTCTGGTTTCCGGGATGAAGGCT
This sequence comes from Callithrix jacchus, assembly GCF_049354715.1. Taxonomy (NCBI): domain Eukaryota; kingdom Metazoa; phylum Chordata; class Mammalia; order Primates; family Cebidae; genus Callithrix; species Callithrix jacchus. The sequence goes on along the minus strand of NC_133523.1, from coordinate 7,210,727 downwards.
TGGTTTTCTGGATAGCGGTCTAGGCCTGGACTGCAGCATTACAGTTTCTGGGGTAAAGATTTGGGGGTCAGGCTAGAAGAACCCTGGTGATGTGGAGCTTGTGAGGCGATGGCCAGTGAATTATTTACTGTCTGGAGTAGAGGCATGACATCTTCATCAGATTGTTGGTGGCCAGAGTTACAGGCTTGACTTCTGGACCATAACTCCTCTTATGAGATAAAAGCCTAGCTTTTAACTTCTGGGGCAGAGTGCTTTGGAACCTGGATCTGAGAGCCCTGGTGGCTGAGATAAAGGTCTGGTTATCTGGGCCTGGAGTGGTGACAAGGGGAGCCTGAGAGGCAGAAGGCCTGGTATCTGGGAAGAGGCACTTTTTTTTTTTTTTTTTTTTTTGAGACGGAGGTTTGCTCTTGTTGCCCAGGCTGTAGTGCAATGGCACAGTCTCGGCTCACTGCAATCTCTGCTTCCCAGGTTCAAGCAATTCTCCTGCCTCAGCCTCCGGAGTAGCTGGGATTACAGGCATGTGCCACCACCCCCGGCTAATTTTGTTTGTTTTGAGGTGGAGTTTCCCTCTTGTTCCCAGGCTGTAGTGCAGTGGCACGATCTCAGCTCACTGCAACCTTTGCCTCCCAGGTTCAAGCAATTCTCCTGCCTCAGCCTCCCGAGTAGCTAGGATTACAGGCATGTTCCACCACGCCCGGCTAATTTTGTAATTTTGGTAGAGACAGGGTTTCTCCATGTTGGTCAGACTAGTCTTGAACTCCCCACCTCAGGTGATCTGCCTGCCTTGCTCTCTCATAGTGCTGGGATTACAGGCGTGAGCCACTGCAACCCAGCCAATTTTGTATATTTAGTAGAGACAGAGTTTTTCTAGGTTGGTCAGGCTGGTCTCAAACTCCCGACCTCAGGTGATCTGACCACCTCAGCCTCCCAGTGTGCTGAGATTACAAGCATGAGCCACTGTGCCCAGCTGAAGAGGCATGTTTTGAAGAACTGAGGTCTGGTGTCCAGGACAGAGGCCTGGCATCTGGGCCAGGGCCTTGCTGTCTAAGGAGTCAGATAATCTGGGGCAGAGAGCAGGTGGTGATGCGAACTCATGCCTGGCCCAGAGCCCTAAACCAGAAGTCTGATGGTTTGGGTTCAGTTGTGGGGAGTCGAATTCTGAAGGTGAAGTTCTGGACCAGTGTCTCGGTGTCTGGGCATCCAGTGACCTGACTTCCTTGGTGGGTGGTGGGGTCCGGGTAAAAGTCCAGAGTTTGGACCTGAGCCCTAGTAGTGGGGTGGTGCTGCACACAGGCTCTGAGGGTAGGTCTCTCTTCTTCCCATTCCCTGGCCCTGGCAGGAGGAAGAGGACCTCCCCTATGAGGAAGAAATCATGCGGAACCAGTTCTCTGTCAAATGCTGGCTTCGCTACATTGAGTTCAAACAGGGCTCCCCGAAGCCCAGGCTCAATCAGCTGTACGAGCGGGCACTCAAGCTCCTGCCTTGCAGGTGGGAATGGCTCCAGCTGCCCTGCCCACCAGCCCCCACACCACCTGGTCCCATTATAACAAAACTGGCAGACAGGTCCCAGGTGATTGCTTTGTGTTCCATTGATGACTTGTAAATCCTTTGATGGGTCAGCACACCTTCCCTGATGTCCCAGTCTGTCCCGTCATTGCTGAGACATGCCACCACCCCCACTCCATACCCCTTCTTCTCACAGTTGCCAACTGGGGCAGGGCAGGCGGTTCTGGGAGGGTCCATAAAGCTGACCAATCAGCGTCTGTCACCTCCTGTTCCCCAGCTACAAACTCTGGTACCGATACCTGAAGGCACGTCGGGCACAGGTGAAGCATCGCTGTGTGACCGACCCCGCCTATGAAGATGTCAACAACTGTCATGAGAGGGCCTTTGTGTTTATGCACAAGGTTTGGGCCTGGGCAAGGGGATGAGTGGGGAGGTGGGGCTCAGTCCATGGTGGTGGGTGGGGTGGGTGTGGGGGCTGGCTCAGTATAATAGGGATGGGGGCTTGGAGTCCTGTTGCTTCTCTGCATGGGAAGTTGGGTTGGATTCAGTCCTGGAGCTGGGGGTTTCTTGGTCCCCCTGCATTTATGTGGTGGCCCTAGGTGTGGCTCAGCCACAGGACATCGAGTGTCTGTGGCTAGGTCAAGGAGTCCATGGCTTAGCCCCAGCCGCCTCTCCCCATATCCCCAGATGCCCCGTCTGTGGCTAGATTACTGCCAGTTCCTGATGGACCAGGGGCGTGTCACACACACCCGCCGCACCTTCGACCGTGCCCTCCGGGCGCTGCCCATCACACAGCACTCTCGAATTTGGCCCCTGTATCTGCGCTTCCTGCGCTCACACCCACTGCCCGAGACAGCTGTGCGTGGCTACCGGCGCTTCCTCAAGGTGAGCCCAGCAGGTGTGCTAGTTCCCCAGGTTAGAGTTTCCAGAAACAGCCTCACTGGGACACCAGCTCTGTGTAGGATGCCACCTAACAGACAGTATGTGGGAAGAGGCTCCTGGAGACACTTGTGTTTTGTTGTTCATGATTCTTGTGTTTATTTTCCAAACAGTTTGCTTATACCAGTTTCGCATTAGGCATAGAGATGGGTGCTGAGGACCATGTGACTACGACACTTCCTGTCTGCACGTACCTTTTAGTCTCACTAGGAAGACAGATGCATATGAGCTGATGGCATGAACCAGAATAAAACCACAGCCATGAGGGCCAAGAATAGTAGGTGGAGAGAACTGTGGGGATGTACAGCAGGCAGGGTGGAGAGTGTGGCATGGTTTGTTCAAACTTACAGTATCTGTTCTGTGACACTTGGAGTCTAAGCTGGAACAGTCAGGATTGAGGCTAGACCGATGGGGCCCAGGCTGGACACCTGGGCTTGACTACACTGGTGCTGGGCTCAGCTTTTCCAGGAGAAGCTATCATCACAGAACAGTGCTGTCTCCACCTGGCCATAGATGCCATGCCCTGATTTGGGCCTGGATAGGCTGCCCGTGTCCTTCCCACTCATCTACCCAAGAATGAGGACCTCCCAACACTTTCACTCCCTCTCCAAGCCTTGATGGGACCTCTCCCACTTACTTTAGGCCTCATGTGCTTTGAAAAAGCTTTGAGAGCCAATGTGGTGTCTTCCATGGGTCGCCTCTCTTTGCTGCAAGTAATCAGCCCCACGTATTCTCTTAAACTGAGACTTGCACCTGGGCAATTCCTGTTTCCTAAGGTCTCTTAGTAGTAGTAGTAGTCAAGGCTGGACCCATGGGATCAAGGCTAACCCAAAGGGGCCAAGGCTAGGCCAGTCAGGACTGAGGCTCGACCATTGGAGCCAAGGCTGGACCCATTATGGGTGGAAGGTAAAGTCGAACCCAAAAGGACCAGGACTGGACCATTGGGACTGAGGCTAGACCACTGTAGTCAAGGCTGTGTTCTTGTGGGTCAAAGCTAACCCAGAAAGTCCAAAGATGGTCTAGTCAGGCTGGACCCATAGGGGGTTAAGCGCCTAACCCAATGGGGCTGATGCTAGACCAGTAGGAACCAGGGCTGGACCAGTGGGGCTGAGGCTGGTTTGACAGGGCTTGCTTTTGTCCAAGACAGTGGTAAATGGGTGGGGGGCGCCCCAGAGCCACTGAATTTTGGGATGTGGGTGTGGCCCTGCCACCTCACTGACTGCCAGAGAGGTGGGTCGGTCCCCAGCTGAGTCCTGAGAGCGCAGAGGAGTACATCGAGTACCTCAAGTCAAGTGACCGGCTGGATGAAGCTGCACAGCGCCTGGCCACAGTGGTGAACGACGAGCGTTTCGTGTCCAAGGCCGGCAAGTCCAACTACCAGGTGGGCCTCCCGGGAACCGGGAGCTGGGTGGGAGGGCTGCCTGCTCTGTGACTGAGCTCGAGACTCCTTCCACCCCATGCCCTGCAGCTGTGGCACGAGCTGTGCGACCTCATCTCCCAGAACCCGGACAAGGTCCAGTCCCTCAACGTGGACGCCATCATCCGTGGGGGCCTCACCCGCTTCACTGACCAACTGGGCAAACTCTGGTGTTCACTCGCCGACTACTACATCCGCAGCGGCCACTTTGAGAAGGTGCACACCGGCGCGTGGGGCTCTGGGTTCAGGCCGGGGACTCCTGACACTCGGGGGCATACATTGACACACGCACAGGCAGAAAATGTGCCATGTGTGGCCAGGTGTGGTGGTGCACGCCTATAATCCCAGCACTTTGGGAGGCCGAGCGGGGGCGGATCACTTGAGGTCAGCAGTTCAAGACCAGCCTGGCCAACATGGTGAAACCCCGTCTCTACTAAAAATGCAAAAATTTGCTGGGCATGGTGGTGGGCACCTGTAATTACAGCTACTGAGGAGGCTGAGGCAGGAGAATCACTTGAACCTGGAAAGTGGAGGTTGCAGTGAGCTGAGATCACAGCACTGCACTCTAGTCTAGGCAGCAGAGTGAAACACTATCTCAAAAAGAAAGAAAGAAAACAGTCCAGGGGTGGTGGCTCATGCCAGTATTCCCAGCACTTAGGGAGGCTGAGGCGGGTGGACCACAAGGTCAGCCTGGCTGAGGCAGGAGTTCAAGATCAGCCTGGCCAAGATAGTGAAACCCTGTCTCTACCAAAATTACAAAAATTAGCCAGGCGTGGCAGGCGCCTGTAATCCCAGGTACTTGGGAGGCTGAGGCAGGCAGGAGGCAGAGGTTGCAGTGAGCTGAGATGGCGCCACTGCACTCCAGCCTGGGCAACAAGAGGGAGACTCCATCTCAAAAAAAAAAAAAAAAAAGGAAAAGAAAACATAGTATTTGTGACAGACATGCATGTCCCTGCACACAATTGCCATCCGAGTGAGTGGAGGGGGCGATTCCTTCCCGCAAGCACACCAACCCTAGAGTCAGCCAGACTTGCGCTCAAAGTTTCCCCTCTGGCTGTGTGGCTTTGCCCCTACTAAGGATGGAGGTCCTCATTTTTTTTTTTTTTTTTTTTTGAGACGGAGTTTCACTGTTGTTACCCAGACTGGAGTGCAATGGCACCATCTCGGCTCACTACAACCTCCGTCTCCTGGGTTCAAGCAATTCTCCTACCTCAGCCTCCCGAGTAGCTGGGACTACAGGTGCGCACCACCATGCCCAGCTAATTTTTATATTTTTAGTAGAGACGGGGTTTCACCTTGTTGACCAGGATGGTCTCGATCTCTTGACCTCGTGATCCACCAGCCTCGGCCTCCCAAAGTGCTGACATTATAGGCATGAGCCACTGCACCCAGCCTGATGTCCTCATTTGTAAAATCAAGGTGGCAGTCCCTCCCTGTCACCAGTCAGCACGGTGATGTAGGCAGAGCACTGAGTAGGTACCTCATGTGAGGGCCAGTCCCTCAGGGGTCAGCTGACTATGGCTCTTGTCAGGCATTGGAGCAGGAAGCTCTGGGGCAGTGGGAGCAGAATGGGGCTGGAGCCAAGAGCAGGGAATCACAGGAACCGAGAGACAATAGGTTGGGAGCCTTTTGAGCCAAAGAGGGGCTGGCAATGCTGCTGACTGGGGTCCACCAGTGGAGTGGGAGCAGGCATGCATTTCCCAGCGCTCCTTCCAGGGACATGTGTATGCCAAGGCTGTCAGAGGCAGCAGGGTAAGACCCGTCAGGGCTGGGTAAAGAGGGGGGGCCTGAGCTGGGGTCGGTGAGCAGCAGGGGGATGGGTGAACTAGGGAAGAGGGTCAGGCAGGGGAGAGGGGCGCTTTGGAGCAAAGTCTGAGCTCTCCGAGGATGAGCTGAGGTGAGGGTCCCTGCAGGGTGGACCCATAGGCGCTGGGGGGTTTTGGCTACCTGTTGGGTGCCGAGTGCTTCACACACATGTCTCAGTCAAGCCTTGAGGTCACTGCACAGAGGGCAGTCACCCGGTTTACTGAGGAGGTCCCAGGATCACCCCAGCAGCGTAGGGGGTGAGAAGACTTGACTCCGAGGCTCTGTGCTGGGATCACTGCCCAGAGGTGCTGCGGGGGGGCCTGGAAGGCCCTCAGGGGTTGCAGAGTGGGGCTGCTGCTGAGGGTGCTGCTGCCTGTCCCCTGTGTCAGTTTCCTCTTAACTCCCCCTCCCTGGGTCGCTACAGGCTCGGGACGTGTACGAGGAGGCCATCCGGACAGTGATGACCGTGCGGGACTTCACACAGGTGTTTGACAGCTACGCCCAGTTCGAGGAGAGCATGATCGCTGCAAAGATGGAGACCGCCTCAGAGCTGGGGCGTGAGGAGGAGGGTCAGCCTCTGGGGGACCCGGCTGGTGGGGAGAGAGCTGAATGGACGTTGGCAGGTGGGGGCAGGGCATGTCTTAGGTGGAGCAGCCCCGGGAAGGAAGCTGGGTGGAGGCAGGGGGTGTGGGGGTCTTGGAGGAGCCAGGAATGGGGTCACGTCTCAGGCCTGGGTCAGAGCCTGGCAGGGCAAGAGGGCTAGGGGAACAGTGGAGTAGGATGGGGTATCTGCTGGGGTAGGGGCGGGGCTCAGGTAGATCCCCAAGCTGAGTGTGTAGGGCCCAGAGAACTTGGCTAGGGTCTGGAGTGGAGTGAGGGTTGGGAGCAGAGGTGGTGGCATGCGGGGATCTGCGTCCTGGGCCTCTGCCTCTCATGAACATGTCCGTGACTCCCAGACGATGTGGACCTGGAGCTGCGCCTAGCCCGCTTTGAGCAGCTCATCAGCCGGCGGCCCCTGCTCCTCAACAGCGTCCTGCTGCGCCAGAACCCACACCACGTGCACGAGTGGCATAAGCGTGTTGCCCTGCACCAGGGCCGCCCCCGGGAGGTGTGTGAAGCCTGTCCTAGTCCTGCCCCTGAGGGCCATGGGGGCCTGGCCTCTCGGGGCCACAGTTTTCTGCAGGACTGGGGAGCCACCCACCTTCACCCATAATGTCACCTCCTAGGGGCCTACCTGTGCTTAGTAGGTCTTATTCTACTTCTGATCTTGGGGTTCTTGTCTTGCCCTAGCCTTGCTCCCAGAGCCACAGTGCTCCTGGCCCTGGCCCCGACCCTTAGGGGGCCACAGCTCCCTCTTGGCCCCACCCCTCAGAGCTACTGTTCCTTCCTGGCCTCTTCCCCCAGGGGCCACGGCACCCTCCAGGCCCTGCCCCTCAGAGCCACAGCTCTGCCCCCCCAGTCACCTGCAGAGTCCTGAGTCCCATATGACTTCCTCCTCCCTCCTGTCCCAGATCATCAACACCTACACAGAGGCTGTGCAGACGGTGGACCCCTTCAAGGCCACAGGCAAGCCCCACACACTGTGGGTGGCATTTGCCAAGTTTTATGAGGACAACGGGCAGCTGGACGATGTGAGCACCCTGCTGCATGTGCCTGTGTGTACGTGTGTGTGTGCATGCATGTGTCTCAGCCTGGACTCTGTCCTCCCTGGCAGGCCCGTGTCATCCTGGAGAAGGCCACCAAGGTGAACTTCAAGCAGGTGGATGACCTGGCAAGCGTATGGTGTCAGTGCGGGGAGCTGGAGCTCCGGCACGAGAACTATGACGAGGCCCTGCGGCTGCTGCGGGTGAGAATGGGCCTGGGCTTTGGGGTGGGGGCTGCAGGTTGTACGGCCAGGGCCGGGAACAGCCCCTGAGCTCCCCAGCCACCCTCTCCCTCTGCAGAAGGCCACGGCGCTGCCTGCCCGCCGGGCTGAGTACTTTGACGGCTCAGAGCCCGTGCAGAACCGTGTGTACAAGTCACTGAAGGTGTGGTCCATGCTCGCTGACCTGGAGGAGAGCCTCGGCACCTTCCAGGTGAGCTGCCTGTGGCCAGGGAGGGCCGGGGCCCAGACTTGGCTCCAGAGCCAGCTCCGACCTGTCCCCTCCCCATCCCTGCAGTCCACCAAGGCCGTATACGACCGCATCCTGGACCTGCGCATCGCAACACCCCAGATCGTCATCAACTATGCCATGTTCCTGGAAGAGCACAAATACTTCGAGGAGAGCTTCAAGGTGAGGGGCCAGGGCGGACCCAGAGGCCCCGGATGGCCGTGTCTCTTCCCAGGGGCCTTAGCAGCTTACAAGTTTGCTGGGGCTTTTGAGACACAGTAGAGACTAGGTGGCTTGAACAGCAGAGACCCAGCTTCTATGAGTCCTGGCAGCTGGAAGTTTGGGATCAAGTCCTGGGCAGGGCTGGTTCCTCCGGAGACCTCTCTCTCCAGCTTACACATAGCTGCTTTTTCCCTGTGGCTTTGTGTGGCTCTTTCTTTGTGTATGTCACTGTGGAATTCCTTTTTTTCTTTTTTTTTTGAGACGGTTGGAATGCAGTGGCACCATATCTGCTCACTGCAACCTCTGCCTCCTGGGTTCAAGCAGTTCTCCTGCCTTGGCCTCCTGAATGGGATTACAGGCTCGCGGCACCGCACCTGGCTAATTTTTGTGTTTTTAGTAGAGACGGGGTTTTATGCTGTTGGTCAGGCTAGTCTTGAACTTCTGACCTCGTGATCCACCTGTCTTGGCCTCCCAAAGTGTTGGGATTACAGGTGTGAGCCACCTCGCCCAGCAAAATTTTTTCTTTTTAAAATTCTTAAATTTAAAATTTAAAATTTTTTCTTCTTGAAAGGATATCAGTCATAACCAATTAGGCAGCCCCTAATGCCCTCAGTTTAAGTTAATGATCTCGTCTTCAAAGGAGTCTACCTCCTGAGATACTATGGGTTAAGATTTCAGCATACCAATGTTTTGTGGGGGTACAGGGTCCTGCTTCCATGTACACCCATGACTCGTGGGGAGGGTGTTGGTGCCAATGTGTGTGGTCTCTGCCTGCCTCACAGTTTAGGAGATGGCCTGTAGGGGGGCCATGGGGTGTCTTGCGTGTCTCCTTGTCAAGGTCCTGTCCCAAGGCGCATGTCTCCATATTGAGGTCCTGTCCCGAGGCCAGAGTGGTCATGTTTGTGTGTTTCTATGGATCGTGTGGGCTTTACGCAGATACACAAATGGGGAGGTCGTACATGCGCCTACATGCTGCTGCCTGCCCATCTGCCTGGGGGGGTGTGGCCTTCTCCCTGGGGACTGGCAGCCAGTGTCAGCGGAGCTGGGGAGCCACCCACCGTCACCCATAATGTCACCTCCTATGGGACCAGACTTTGCTTCACAGGTCTCATGGCACCCCTGTTCTTTTGATTCTCAGAGGGAGATTGTGCAGAGCAAAGACCCCCATAAATGTCATTAGGCACAGGGAGGCATGGACAGGGAAGGGCCTGAGCGAGACCCTGGCAGGCTCCCTACAGGTGTGACCCAAGGACATCCCAGCTTCCCAGTGGTCTCTACCTACAGACTCTTAACGTGTGACTCCCCCTCTGGCAACAGGCGTATGAGCGCGGCATCTCGCTGTTCAAGTGGCCCAATGTGTCGGACATCTGGAGCACCTACCTGACCAAATTCATCGCCCGCTATGGGGGCCGCAAGCTGGAGCGGGCACGGGACCTGTTTGAACAGGCTCTGGATGGCTGCCCACCAAAATATGCCAAGAGTGAGGCGGGCAGAGGGAGTGCGGTGGGCAGGCAGGCCAGGTTTCTGACTAGCCCCGGCCGACCACGCTCCCCTCTCCCCGCTGCCCCACACAGCCTTGTACCTGTTGTATGCGCAGCTGGAGGAGGAGTGGGGCCTGGCCCGGCATGCCATGGCCGTGTACGAGCGCGCCACCAGGGCCGTGGAGCCTGCGCAGCAGTACGACATGTTCAACATCTACATCAAGCGGGCGGCCGAGATCTACGGAGTCACCCACACCCGAGGCATCTACCAGAAGGCCATCGAGGTGCCCATCGAAGGGGGCCGGGCTGGTGGGAGGGGCTGGGGAGGGGCCTTCCGGAATAGCTGTGGTGTGGTTGGGAGCCCCCGAGCCTACCCCCTCATTTATTCCCCATGGACTCACTACCCCCAGCCTGGCCTCACTCCCATCCCCCTGCCTCACTCACCCCAGCCTCCCCGCCAAGGCCTCACTCCCCAACCCCGGCCTCACTCCCCCAGCCCTCTGCCTCACTCACCTCAGCCTCCCCTGCATGGCCTTACCACCCGGCCTCAGCGTCTGAGGCCTCACATGCCCCTTGGCTACTCTCCCTCCTCTGGCTTTCTCCTCCCTTCACTCCCCTAGAATAGCCCTTCTCCTTCACTGCTTCACTCCTCCCCCGCTTCACTCCCTGACCCAGGCCTAACTCCCGGAGGCCTCCCAGCCTCACTTCTCCCACCTGACTCCCTTCGTCCTCACTCTCAGCCTCTGCCCCTGGCCTCATTCCCAGAGGCAGCACTCCTTCCCCCAACCCCCTGACTCACTGCCACCATCTCACTCCCCCCAGCCTCCCTCTTTACTCCCCTACCCTGGCCTCACTACCCCCACAAGCCTTACTGCCTCCCCCTGGCCTAACTCCCCCCAAGGCCTCACCCCCTCCCCCGGCCTCACCCCCTCCCCCTGGCCTCACCCCATCTTGGCCTCACTTCCCCTCCCCATCCTTGGCTTCACTCCCCTGAACTTTCTTCTCCCCCACTTCACTCCCCCGACCTTACTCCTTCCCCCTCAGCGTCACCCCTGCTTACATCTCTCATGGCCACTGCCTCCCCACCTTACTCCTCCTCCCCACTTCACTCCCCTACCCCCCACACTGATTCACTCCTCCCCGCCCCTGCCTCACTATCCCCCATGGCCTCACTCCCCGGTGGCCTCACTCCCCTAGGCCTCACGCCTCCTGGTCTCACCCACCCCATCTCACTTCCCAAGGCCTCACACCCCCTCCTCGCCTCACCCTCCCCCTGCCTCACTGCCTGTGCATTCTGTGCTCACTGCCCCCCACCTCACTCCCTTCCCCGCCACGGCCTCACTCCCCCTCCCACGGCCTCACTCCCAGGCTCATTCTTGGCCTCACCCCTTTCAGCCTCACTCCCCCCAGCCTCATGCCACCCGTCTTACCCCACTTGGCCTCACTCCCCCTCCATCCCTCCTGGCCACACACCCCCAGACCTCACCCCCCAGGTCCCCAGCCTCATTCCTCAAGGCCTCCCAGCCTTACTCCTTGCGGCCTCACTCCCCCCGGCCTCAACCCCCGACAGCCTCTCACTCCCCCTGCCACCGCCTCACCCCTCAAAGCCTCACCTCCTCAGCTACTCCCCCACCTCACTCCCTCCCACTGGCTTCACTCCCCCTCCATCTTACTCCACCCCACCTCACTGCCCCAGGCCTTACTCCTTCACTCCAGCCTCACTCTTCCCCCCCGGCCTCACTCCCTCCCAGCCTCACTCCTTCCCCCGCCCTGGCCTCACTCCCCCGTGGCTTCAGTCCCTGTGGCCTCACTGCCCAGAGGCTTCACTCCTCCCAGCCTCACTCCCCCTCCCTGTCTCACCCCCCTCATTTCACTCCCTGCAGCCTCACCCCCCAACCCTCCCACATGACTGCTCCTTCCCACCAGCCTCACTCCAACCCTAGGTCTCACTGCCCCCCTCACTCCCTGGCTCACTCCCAGCCTCAGTACCCAGCGTCACTTCCTGAGGCCTCACTCCCGGCACCTCATTCCCGACCTCACTCCCCCTGGCCTTATTCCCTGTGGCCTCACTCCCACTGGCCTTACTTCCTGAGGCCTCACTCCTCCCTGGCTTCACTCCCCCTGGCCTCACTTCCCAAGGCCTCACTCTCCTGAGGCCTCACTTCCCCTGGCCTCAGCCCAACCTGTTCTCACTCCACCCTGGCCTTACTCCCCAAGGCCTCACTCCTTGTGGCCTCACTCCTGGCCTCCCTTTCCGGCCTCACTCCCTGCAGTCTCACTCTCTGAGGCCTCACTCCCCCAGGCTCTTTCCCCGGCCTCACTCCCCGTGGCCTCACCTTTCCTGGCCTCCCTAACCACCCCCCACCGACCCGTCGTCGTGCGCAGGTGCTGTCCGATGAGCATGCACGTGAGATGTGCCTGCGGTTCGCAGACATGGAGTGCAAGCTGGGGGAGATCGACCGCGCCCGGGCCATCTACAGCTTCTGCTCCCAGATCTGCGACCCCCGGGTAGGGCTGGGGGCTGTGGGAGAACAGGTATTTGGGTTGGGGGCTACGGTGGAGCCAGCCAGCTCATGAGCACCTGCCCTGCCCTGCCCCCCACACAGACGACCGGGGCGTTCTGGCAGACATGGAAGGACTTTGAGGTCCGGCATGGCAACGAGGACACCGTCAAGGAGATGCTGCGCATCCGGCGGAGTGTGCAGGCCACATACAACACACAGGTCAACTTCATGGCCTCGCAGATGCTCAAGGTCTCCGGCAGCGCCACGGGCACTGGTGAGCACGCAGCCATCGCTCACCTTGGCCGGCTGGGGCATCTCAGCCTGACCTGGCCTTCCTTTTTGGATCTGGGAGCCCTGGGGCTTCATGGGAACCTCCTTGAGGGCAGGGCCATTGCCTGGGGGACCAGGACAGCTTGGCATCTGATGTGTGGGAGGGGCCCCCATGGCACCGTTGCCCCTGCTTTCACCCCACAGTGTCCGACCTGGCCCCTGGGCAGAGCGGCATGGATGACATGAAGCTGTTGGAGCAGCGTGCAGAACAGCTGGCAGCCGAGGCAGAGCGAGACCAGCCCCTGCGCGCCCAGAGCAAGATCCTGTTCGTGAGGTGAGGGCAGGTCCTGGGAGGGGACAAGACAGGGACAGCCCCACGGGGTCCTGGGGTGGGGAACTGAGGCAGCTTGTTCTGTCCCCAGGAGCGACGCCTCCAGGGAGGAGCTGGCAGAGCTGGCGCAGCAGGTCAACCCCGAGGAAATCCAGCTGGGCGAGGATGAGGACGAGGACGAGATGGACCTGGAGCCCAACGGTGAGTGCCTGGCGGGGAGCAGGGCAGGGCGGGCCTCAGGATAGGACACTGCCCGGAGGGTGACTGGCTCCCACCTCCTCCACAGAGGTCCGGCTAGAGCAGCAGAGCGTGCCAGCTGCCGTGTTCGGGAGCCTGAAAGAAGACTGACCCATCCCTCCTCCCTTCCCCCAATACAGCCGTGTTTGTACATCATGGTCTGAGCCTCCTTCCTGCTGCCCAGGTGCCCGAGGGATTGCAGCTCAGGAGTGCCTGGCCCTGGGCCCGGATTGGCTGTTGCGGGAGGTGGGGCGGCCGGGCCCCAGGCCAGACACCACCCAGCCCCACCCGGCAGAGCCAGTTCTGGACTCGGGCAGCCAGTCCCTCCGCTGCCTGGGGCCTTGGAGTGGGTCCTGCCCAGAAACCTCCTTGAGACTCTATGGCTGTGGAAGGGTGATCCCGTCCCTGGCTGCCCAGGTCTCACTAGCCCCTGCCTCTCAGAGCCCTTCTGTTGTCCCAGGCATCTGCCACCTCCCAGGGTGGCACCCACTGTCAGAGCGAGCCTTGGAGTCAGGCAGGCTCTGGCCCAGCTCTGGAAACTGATTAGTAAGGCTCTTCTGTGCCTGGAGGGGGGCTGGGTGCCAGACGTCCTGCACGGCCCAGCACCAGGGCGTGGTCCTTAGTCCTAAGCCTGGGAAGCCATTATCAGGCTCTAGGCTATTAAGGGGTTTTAAGCATCAAGGGATATAATCAGATTTGTGCTTGGACTGGGTCACACAGGCTGCTGTGTCGGCAGGAGGCAGCTGGGGACATGGGGCGGCTTGGTCTGTTGGCTTGGACTTTGTGGAGAGGTGATGGGGCTGGAGAGGAGTGAATGAAGCGGGAGAGCCGAGCTATGTGGGACTGGGCAGAAGCTGGGCAGCCAGTGCCAGCCTGGGTTGTGTGGTGGGCCTTGCATCTGAGATGCCCAGGCCATGCCAAGGGGCAACGGGATCCTCAGAGAAGAGAAACCCAGAATCACTGGCTCAGGGTGGACGTAGAATTTGGCCCCACACCAAATGCCGGTGAGGGCCAGTAACAAATGCCACGCAGAATCCAGCAAGCAGGGCCAGCGAAACACCCCTGGGTGGGGGCTGGGGGTGATGGCAGGGAGGCAGGGCCCTCACAGACCCTGTGGCAGCAGCTGCATTAGAAGATTATAGGGGTAGAAAACATGAGTTGGTTTGAGAAAGAACAGGAGACCGGAAACACGCCCAGGGAGTGTGGGACCCCGGCCAGCCTTGGAGGGGACAAGGCTCAACTTCTCTTTAAATTATTTTATTCAAGAAGTGGGGAAGGACAGACAAGGGGACTGAGCTGAGCCCTGAGTCCCTGAACCTCCCAGCTCAGCCCCCACAGCAGGACTGGACTCAGAGGGTGGAGGCTCCAGCCCCACCCAGAAACGGCTGGGGACAGACAGGACCCAGGAACACCCACTCACTGTCCTCCGGGAGACGGTGGCCGCAGCACACGGGGCCCAGCCCCGAGTGGGGCTATTTGGGGGTGCTGCCGCCCCTCTTGGGCGTGGCGGGTTTCTTGCCCTGCCAGAGGTGTCCCTGGATGGTGAAGGCATCGACGCTCATGGACATGGTCTTGGCGGGGATCTGGGTGAAGCGCTTGCGGTCCGAGTTGTACTTGTAGATGCCTTCCACCATGGCAGGTGTGACGGTCCGGGGCCCGTAGCCCGCCAGCCGTGACAGCTCCTCTGTCTCCCCTGACAGTGTGTAGAGCGCCCGGAACTGGCAGCTCGAGTCGCGAAAGAGGATCAGGAAGTGGTTGGCCTTGCTTTTCTCAATTTCCTGGCGGGTGTGCCGGACATGGTCAGCCGGCCAAGCCGGGCCACCCCCCCACCAGCCCGTAACTCCCATGTGTAGGTGGGCTTACCTCCAGAATGCGGTTCTTCTGCGGTTCATTCACCTTTCCCGCCAGGCAGCAGTGTGACAGGGCGTTGTGGATGATAAACTTGTTGGACTTGGCACTAGGCTCCTTGTACAGCCGTGGACCTAAAGGGTGAGGTGGGGGTGGGATAGTAGGAATGAGCAGGGGCCATGGAGGAGGGCACCTGTTGCTCCTCACAGCACCTAGAGCCCCTGCTTACCTGTGTACTCGGGCACCGACGCTGGGGAGGAGGCATTGCTGCCATTCTCCCAGTCTCGTTCACGGCTGCCAGGCAGGCGGCTTGGGGACATGAGGCCTGACGGGGAGGGAGCCCTGCAGTGGGGGAAGGATGGGATGGAGGTGGGGTCAGAGGTGGGGAAGCCTCCCAATGTGCAGAGGGGCCAGGGGAAAGAAGGGCATCATGGCTCATGCCTATAATCCCAGCACTTCGGGAGGCTAAGGCACCTGGGAAGCAGCGGTTGCAGTGAGCCAAGATTGTGCCACTGCACCCCAGCCTGGGTGACAAGCAAAACTCCCTCCCAAGTCTACGCAGTGCCCTCCCTTCCTCCCTCAGGACAGCCTGCGTTCAGGTACACCGAGGCCCAGGCTTGGGTCCTGTCTGCCAGGTATGGTCTCCCTCGTGTGCATGTGCCCACCCGCGTCCCTCCATCTCTTCATGGCTTAGCCACACACTCAAGTCACACAGCCCTCCAGGTTCACCCAGATGCCTGCACCCCTCCCAGGCTCTGGGAGGCTCCCAGCACACGGCCCTTGCCTGTGCAGGCTGAACTCACCGAGACGTGGGCCTCTTCACCCCGAGGTTATTGGGGGCCTCGTTGGCCACAGTGGACAGTGACAGGGTGGACTGGGAATAGATTTTGCTCAGCCGAGAGCCTGGGGAGAGAGTGCAGGTCAGTGGCCACGGGAAGCCCCTGCCCTCCACAAACACCCAGTCCAGCAGGCTTGGGGGGACACAGCAGGAATCCGCCCTGCCCAAGACCCCTCAGGCCTCTGCAGACCCCCTAGAATCTCACCTCCCACACATCTATGGGGAAGGGTACTCTGCCCGGCAGGTGGTAGGGAGCAGCACTGGGTCAGCCCCTACTGGCAATACCTCACCCCAAACATACCCCCAAAGGTTTTGTTGGTGGTTTTTTTTTTTTTTTTGAGAGAGAGTCTTGCTCTGTCCCCAGGCTGGAGGGCAGTGGCGCAATGTCAGCTCACTGCAACCTCCGCCTCCCAGGTTCAAGAGATTCTCCCACCTCAGCCTCCCCTGTAGCTGGGTCTACAGGTGCATGCCACCATGCCCGGCTAACTTTTGTATTAGTAGAGATGAGGTTTCACCATGTTAGCCAGGATGGTCTCAAACTCTTGATCCCAAGTGATCTGTCCACCTCACCTCCCAAAGTGCCAGGATTACAGGCATGAGCCACCGCATATAGTGCTCTATGTAAGTCTTTACCCAAGAGACAGCATCCAATCCCATCTGAGGCCTCCTGTCACCCCACATACTCATCCCTGCCCGGTACCCCTGCTTACATCTCCCCTGCTTCCCTTTTCCCATGGGGGCCTCACCCAGTGAACCCCGGAAAGGGCACTGGGCAGGCCCCATCCCCCAAGGGTCCTCACCCAGCAGGCCGCGTGCTGGGCTTCGCGCCAGGGCCGAGTCGTCACAGCAACCTGAGCGAGGCCGGGGCGCCCTCCGCCCGCCCCGACCCGGGCCCCCGGACCCAGCAGCCCGGGGCCGCAGCACCTTATCAAGGTCGTCCATCAACTTCAGCTGGGCCCGGCGCTCGTACTCCAGCCGCGTGAAGTCCCCCCGCCGGGGGCCCACCTCCTCCTCGGCTGGAGCCCGGGCAGCAGGGGCCGGGGTGGCCATGGGGGCTGCAGGGACTGTGGACACGGCTAGGGCTGGGCCAGGGGCCTCCTCATGGGCCAGCCTACAGATCACAGAAAATCCACATCACAACCGCTCATGGGGTCCCTGGCAGCAGACAGGCCCAGGAGCCAGCGTTCAGGGCAGACCTGGCCTCACCTTGCAGCCTCCTCCCTCCGCTGTTCCTTCTCCACCTCCTGCCACTGCTTGCGCCGCCGT
This sequence comes from Callithrix jacchus, assembly GCF_049354715.1. Lineage (NCBI taxonomy): Eukaryota > Metazoa > Chordata > Mammalia > Primates > Cebidae > Callithrix > Callithrix jacchus. The sequence continues at coordinate 7,193,972 of NC_133523.1, read as the reverse complement.
GCCTCCTCTGCTCGCCGCTGCTGCCGCTCCAGCAGGCTGGCCCGCTTTTGGGCCATCTCATCCTCAGGCTTGTCTTCATCCTGGGGACAGATGCTGAGTTCAGCCAGCTACCCCTTCCGTGGCATGGTTGGAGGCCCATCTTCTGTCCACCCAGCCTGCCTGCCAGCCACCTGTGCTTTTGTTCTGATCACTGTTCTAAAGGCGTTTAGTTGGTGCCTACTGTATACACAGCCCCATGCCAAGGAGGGGGTACAGGTGGGTGCTGCTCACACACAGTGCTGAACCCAACAGGGAAGACAGGTACTAGATAGCAGTGAACACCAGCAAAAGCTCATGTTGGGCACAGCCACTACACTTCGAGAGGACCCTGGCCTGGCCTGGAGACACCTAGGAAGGCTTCCTGGATGAAGCACCCTGTAGAATGACAAGAACCTAACTAGGTAGGTGTTGAGGGTGAGTAGAGTGTTACCAGGCAGAAAGGACAGCTACTGCTGCGGCCCTGAGGCCAGAGCAAACCTACTGGGGGTGTCGTGGAAGTGCAGGGGGGCCAGTGTGGCTGGGACACAGGACAGTGACACAGGACTAAGTCAGAAGTGAGAAGTCACCACGGGCTGGGCGTGGTGGCTCACACCTGCATTGCAGCACTTTGGGAGGACAAGGCTGGTGGATCACCTGAGGTCACAAGTTTGTGACCAGCCTGGCCAATCTGGTGAAACCCCATCTTTAGTGAAAGTAACAAAAATTTAGCCGGGTGTGGTGGCAAGCTCTTGTAGCCCCAGCTACTTGAGAGGCTGAGATAGGAGAATTGCTTGAACCCAGGAGGTAGAGGTTGCAATGAGCCCAGATCACGCCATTGCACTACAGCCTAGGCGACAAGATTGAGATTCCATCACAAAAAAAGAAAGTGAGCATAGCCCAAAGGCCTGGGAAGGAAGTTCATTTTATTTTTATTTATTCATTTATTTTGAGACAGAGTCTCGCTCTGTCACCCAGACTGGAGGGCAGTGGCGTGATCTCAGCTCATTGCAACCTCCATGTCTGGGATTTAAGCAATTCTCTGCCTCAGCCTCCTGAGTAGCTGGCATTACAGGTGCCTGCCCCAACACCTGGCTAATTTTTTAATCTTTAAGAGAGACAGGGTTTCACCCCCTTGGCCAGGTTGGTCTCAAACTCTTGACCTCGTGATCCACCTGCCTTGGCCTCCCAAAGTGCTGGGATTACAGGCATGAGCCACCACGCCCAGCTGACTTTCATTTTAAAAGCAAGGGTAAGGACAGCGGTCCATGTCCCCAACTGCTCAGTGGAAAATGGCCTGGGATGGAGGTGGGTAGCAGAGACCAGTCGGAAGGTGACCCTAGGTGTCCAGGTGAGACACGGTGGTGGCCCCAGCTGGGGGAGCCATGAGAATAGAGAGACAGTGGATGTGGGGAAAAGACCAGGAAAGAGGGCTGGTAGGATTGTGCTGGGGGCGATGGGGGGAAGGAGAGCATGAGCAAGGAGGTAACCTGAAGATCCTAGTCCTGTCCGCCCCATGCAACCAGCCACTCGCCCATCTATCCATCTCCCCTCCCTGTTTGTCCACCGTTCCCTACATCTATCTGTCCCCCCGGTCTGGTCACCTATACCTTGTCTGGGAGGGACTCGACTGGGTCAGCCCCCACTGGAAAACCCTCACCCCCAGACATACCTAAGGGCCTCTCATTAAGCCACAGGAAGACCTCCCAGCCCGCTGCACCCCCACAGCCCCTGTGGAAATCTTGACCCAACAGACAGGGTCACATCCCATGGCCCGGGATGGAGGCAGGTCCCACACCATGCAAATAAATGTCCCTCTCCCTTTCTCCCCCAACTCATGGAGACCTTAGCCACTCATACCTCTTCTGTCCACTCACACCTGGCCCCACCCACCCACCATCTTTAGTAAAGTCCTATTTGCCCAACAGTTGTCAACCTCTCCCTCCACACACGTCCACCCAGGCCCAGGACCCTCCAGCCGCCTGCTCAGGCACTCACCTTGTAGAAGAATCCCAGCCCCGCTCGGGGCTCCCCCTCTGAAGACGCCTCCTCTTCCAAGGAATCCTCAGCACCAGGGGGACTCCCGTCTCCCTCTTCCTCAGCGGCGGGATCTGCCAGGCTGCCCAACGGGATCTCGATGAGGCCGGGCCGGGTGGCTGGCTCCTCGGGGGGCGTCCCCTCTGCCAGGAGGATGGAGGAGCGCGTCTGCACAGGCACCTGGCTCGGGGAGAACTTGCGCAGGTGGGGGAGGCTGTCTACGTCGTGGGGTGGTGTGAGCACCCTGGTCAGGGGCGCCAGCCGCAGCTCCGCCGGCCGGGTGTGTTTCGGGCTTCGGGGTGACTGGCTGGGCCCAGGCCCAGGGCTGCGCCGGGTGGTGGGGACCCGCCGGGCGGGGCTGGGGGACAAGGCTTTGGGCCCCGTCGTTGTGGGGCCAGGGATGATCCATGCAGCAGGGGGTGGGGCAGGTCCAGGGGCCTCCGGTGGAGCCAGGAGCCGCTGCTGCTGGTCCGTGAGTCTCTGCATGTCCCGCTGCAGCGAGCTTAAAGCAGCACTCAGTTTGCTGACCGCTCGATTGTATTCCCCCAACCCCTCGGGGGGCAGCGGACCCAAGTCTGGCGAGAAGGTCACTGCCTTGGGCCGTGAAGTTGGCTCACCCTGGCCCTCGCCCGCCGGCCGCTCCCCACCAGGGACTGGGCCTGGGTCGGCCTCGGCCTCCACTTCCGCCTCCCCAGAAGCTTCCCTTGGCTGCACCTGCAGGAAGGCGCTTTTGCCCAGCCGCTGGCGGTGCTTGGCAAAGATGGCCTCAATCCGTCGCTTCTGAGCCTCAATGGCTCTTCGTTTCTCCTCCAGCCGGGCACCAAGTTCACTCATCTCTGAACTCAGGGCCTCTGGTGGGGGCGGAGTGGACGTGGGGGACCCTGCTCCAGCCTCAGCCTCTGCCTTCACCAGCTGTTTCTTGCGTTCCGCAAAGCTGGTCATTTTCACCTCGGAGTTGATGGCCGCTGGGGACGAAGCCACTGCCTTCGGGGACCCCTCAGATGGGGCCGGCGGTTTCAATGCCTCCCCCACCAGACAGGGAGATGGTTTTGAGGGGGTCTCGGGGTGTGGCATGTACACCAGTGCTTTGGTGGGCTTGTCGGACAGTGGTTTGGAGGTCCCCTCAGGGGAGTGGAGGTAGAAGCTGCCATCGGCCGCCCCATCTGGGAGCAGCCGGGGCTCGGCACTGTGGATGATCTGCAGAGCCTCCTCAATGGTGGGCAGGTCGCCAGGCTCCGGGGGGGGCTGGGCAGGGGTCCTGGCTGGCGCCGGACGTGGGGGCCCCAGGCTGTCCGAGCTCACAGAGCGGAGGAGCACAGGGTCTCCCATGACGACATCCACGTCGCTGTCCAGGCCAAAGGGGGTGCTGAATGACACAGCCTGGGAGAGGGGACGGCTGGGCGGCCAGAGGGTGGGGTCAGCCCCTGGGACTAGCCTCGGCCCCACCCGGGCCCAGCATGCTCCACCCTGCACCCTGGCCTGTGAGGTACGCTCACCTGAGCTGCCGGTTCCAGGCCTTGCCCAGGGCCTCCATATGGGACATGGACGGGGAAGACTTCAGGGAGCCTGGGGGAGGTGGTAAGTGGTCACTACATTGACCCTGGGGACCCCAGGTGGGGTCAGCCAGCATCTGGGGACAAACTCTACAAGGTCATTGGGTGAGTCACTGAGGGCTCATTATGTGTCTAGTGAGACCAGAGGTTTCCAAAAACAGATACCAGGGACCATTTACTGTCACTACAGAGTGTTGTGGGACCTCTGGGGAAGCCATTCTGGGGGTCACCTTGGGATGCCCAAGGGGGTCCTGATGGAGGGGCTACTGGAAGGCCCAGGAGGAGACAACATGAGGCCCACTGGGGCAGTCTGTGGGTGGGACGTTTCCCCGTGACAGAAGCCACCTCCCCTCCTCACCTGTGGATCCTCGGAGTGGGGACTGGGGGCCGCCAGGTGACAGGAGTGGGTGGCGGAAGTTGAAGACAGGAGAACTGTACCGAGAGACGTACTTCAGCCACAGGACCCCCACTCGTCCTCCGCCTCTCCCCAGGGTGGAGACAGTGGCGTCGCCCAGCTGCGACCCAGTGCCCAGCAGGGCGGACCAGGAGCCCCCCACCCATGATGCCGGAGACTCATCCCGTGCACGGACCGTACCTGCTGCCGCTGTTGTTCTGAGGTGGGGGGGCCTCCGTGCCCCTGGGGGAGGCGACTGCGGTACAAAGCAGAGGGTCAGGTGAGGTTTGGCTCTCCTGCCCCCTCCTCACCTGGCCCCCAGGGCCTCACCGTGACCATCCGGCAAGTCCTTCCCTTGCACGAAGTCAGGCTTGAGCACCTCAAAACACATGAACAACTCAGCCAGCAGCACCACCAAGTTGACCTGGAGGTGGGAGGCCGAGTCAGTGGACGGGACCCCTGGGGACCCCCAACCCCAGATGCCTGGGCTGGTCTTACCTTGAGCGGCGGGGGGATGTAGAGCAAGTCCTCGAGGGACAGGGGGCAGCCACGAGGAAGGCGGGAAGCGCAGAAGTCCTGCACCAGCTGGAGGTTGTACAGGCTGTCCGCCACAGACATGGGGTCCTTCAGGCATACCTCTGTGGGAACGGGAGGAGTGGGTCCCCGACTCTATGAGGAGGAGGATGGGGGCCCCATGGAAGCCAGGGAGGAGCATCCCCCCACACAGAAGACCTCCTGTGAGCCAAGCTTCTACCAGGTGCCCTTCGAGAAGTGAATTCTTTATTTTATTTTTATAGATGGAGTTTCACCATATTGGTCAGGCTGGTCTTGAACCCCTGACCTCATGATCCGTCCATCTCAGCCTCCCAAAGTGCTAGGATTACATAGGATTACAGGCATAAGCCATCGAGCCCAGCTTTTTTTTTTTTTTTTTTTTTTTTTTTGAGACCATGTTTCACTCTTGTTGCCCAGGCTGGAGTGCAGTGGTGCAATCTCAACTCCCCTCCACCTCCTGGGTTCAAGCACTTCCCTGCCTCAGCCTCCCAAATAGCTGGATTACAGGTGCCCACTACCATGCCCAGCTAATTTTTTATTTTTTGTAGAGACAGGGTTTCAACATGTTGGCCAGGCTGGTCTTGAACTCCTGACCTGGTAACCCACCTGCCTCAGCTTCCCAAAGTGCTGGGATTACAGATGTGAGCCACCATAACTGGCAAGAGTTGAATTCTATGATAGACCATCCTTAGGCCAGGGGTCTTTAACCCCCTGTGGTGGAGCAGCCTGTTAGGAACTGGGCCGCACAGCAGGTAAGCCAGGGCAAGTGAGCAAAGCTTCATCTGTATTTACAACTGCTCCCCATCACTCCCACGATCACCTGAGTCCTGCCTCCATCAGATCAGCGGTGGCATTAGATTCTGACAGGAGCGGGAACCCTACTGTGAACCCCACATGGGAGGGATCCAGGTTGCATGCTTCTAATGAGAATCTAATGCCTGATGATCTGTCACTGTCTCCTATCAGCCCCAGCTGGACCATCTAGTTGCAGGAAAATAAGCTCAGGGCTCCCACTGATGCCACATGATGGTGAGTTGTAGAATTATTTCAGTATATATTACAAGAGAATAACAATGGAAATAAAGTACATAATAAAGAAGAATGTGCTTAAATTATCCCAAAACCACCTCCCTGCTTCTGTTCATAAAAAAATTCTCTTTCACTAAAGTGGTCCCTGGAGCCAAAAAGGTTGGTGACTTCTGCCTTAGGCCTTTGCATCTTTCTAGAACACTCTCCCACAAGACCCCAACTCAAAAAGCTTTTCCATGCCAGGTGTGGTGGCTCACGCCTGCCATCTTAGCACTTTGGGAGGCTGAGGCGGGAGGATGTTTGACCTCAGGAGTTCAAGATCAGCATGGGCAACATAGCAAGACCCCATCTCTATTTTATAAATTTTTAAATTTATAACTTAAACAATTATATTTATAACTTGTAATTTAATTTTTGGAAAAAAAAAAAAAAAGAAGGCTTTTTCTGACCACGCATTGCCTTTAGGAATAGCCAACATCCAAAATCCCAGCACTTTGGGAGGCCAAGGCAGGTGCTTCACGTAAGGTCAGGAGTTTGAGACCAGTCTGGCCAACACAGTGAAACCCCATCTCTACTAAAAGTACCAAAATCAGCTGGGAGTGGTGGCATGTGGCTGTAGTCCCAGCTACTCGGTAGACTGAGGCAGGAGAATGGCCTGAACCCAGCAGGTGGAGGTCGCAGTGAGCTGAGATCATGCTGTTGCATTCCAGCCTGGACAACAGAGCAAGACTCCGTCTCAAGGGGAAACAAAAGTCAATGGCTGGATGCAGTGGCTTATGACTTTGGGAGGTCAGGGGCAGGCGGATGAGTTTGAGACCAGCCTGGCCAACATAGTGAAACCTGGTCTCTACTAAAAATATAAAAAATTAGCTGGGTATGGTGGCGGGAGCCTGAAATCCCAGCTACTTGGGAGACTGAGGCAGGAGAATCACTTGAACCCAGGAGGTGGAAGTTGCAGTGAGCCAAGATTGCGCCAGTGCACTCCAGCATGGGCAACAGAGCAAGATTCCATCTCAAAAAAAAAAAAAAGTACTTCTGGATAAACTTAGTATCTTTCTCCCCCAGCTAAAGCCATCCGTGAGGTTGGGAGTGTGTTTCTATTCTGGCTGGATCCCCAGTGCCTAAAACAAGGTCTGGCACACAGTCCACACTCCATACATTTCATCTGCTGCAGGAATGAATTCTTGGAAGCACAGAGAGGTTTAGACACTTTTGTGAGGTCACACAGCTAACTGGGAAAGAGAGAGACACAAACTCAGGCCTGCCAATTCTGGAAGCTGCACTCAAGACCACTGTGTCATTACTGGTCTCGAAGACCTAGAGCTGGGACCTGCGGGCTGGGACTCAGGATGCCCAGCTCCCCTGCACAAGGTCTAGTCTGCATCCATTTACTCACCCTCAAGTCGAAGCAGCTGGGGACAATAGCAATGGATGGTGGCGGCCAGTGCAGCCCCACTGGCCAGGTCCTGGAGGCTGGTCACTGTTGGGAAGCAGGGGGCACGCCGTGCCACCACCCGGTCCTTGCGGTATCGGATCTGTGGATGGGAGCCAGGTCAGGTGAGTGGTCAGGCTGGCCTCCTGGGTCAGCGGTCATGCAGGCTGGGCGGGGAGGCCTGGGGTTTCCGCCATGAGGGGGCGGGAAGCTGGGGGTCCCAGAGACAGAGTGGGGGGCCAGCCTGGAGCAGGGGAGGGGCAGCAGCGAGAGGCAGAGGAGATGTCTTCGAGCAGCCAGGCCAGCAGCAAGGGCTGGGGACAGGGACTCCTGGGACCCCGGGGCGGGGGATACATTACCATGGGGGGTTTGCTCCCCGACTCCTTCAAACAGAAGGCAATTGCGTGCTGGGGGGGAGAGGAGCAGCCATCAGCAAGGCGGAGGGGCGCTGACCTGCTGGGCCCCCAAGCCCACCTTGGGGGGAGGGGGTAGCCCTGACCCTGGTCCTGAGCCCTGGTCCTGACTGCTGTGGCCGGCTTTGAGAACCCGAGCTCCTCCCAGCCCCAGGGGACCCCACAGAGTAGCCTCCTATGTGGGGAATCCTCCTCCCACAAAAGACCCAGGCCCCCAGCTTAGGGAAAGGATGCAAAGGAAGCAGGTAGGCAGGAAGGGAACCTCCCAACCCAGGCCCCAGGGTCGGGGGAAGGAGTGAGCAAAAGTGGGGACCCCAGCCAACCCAAACCCCCCCCATGTCCCCCTTGTTTATCTGCTATGGGAGGAATTTATATGAAGCACAGAGTTTAGATATTTCTGCAAGGTCACACAGCTCAGTCAGGGAAGAGAGACATTTCAACTTCCAGCTTCAAGGATGGGCCTCCTCCTCAAAGCTGGGATTTTTTTTTGAGGGAAGCTGGGGGTATCTCAGGAAGGTTATTCTGTCTTCTGGGTTGGTGGGCCTTCCTCTGGGCTAGAGGGTACCCTGCCTGCTAGGGTCAGGATCCACGTGTGTGACGGTCTGCAGGTCCCCTCTTCAGAAATTTCTGTGGTCTCCCCACAATCGCTAAGGGGACAGGCTCAGGAGGCCCCACCCTCTTCATTAATGGGAAGGGGGAGTGTTCGTCCTTCTGACTAAACTGGAGGAAAAGTTCATCTATCCATCAGTTCGCTGGTGAGGGGTCCGCCCTCTTAATGGCCAAGATTCTACTCTTCTCTTGGTTCACAGAGGGGTTTCTCCCTGTCTCCCAGGGCTGGGGTCCAACCTCCTTTGCTCACAACTTAGGGAGGTAGGAGGGCGTGCAGACAGGCAGGCAGAAACAGACATACAGACAGACAGAGCTACAAGCAGGGCAGGCAGACGGGGCAGACAGACAGCCCCACTTACAGGAACCAGCTTCCAGTACCAGCGCGTAGGGCACTGAGGCCAGAGAGGCAGAGAGGAGGGCAGCGGGTACCGGCGCAGGGGACAGGCGGGGCACAGAGAGATTGACAGAGAGGGGAAGAAAGAGAGTGTGTGTCACCTCTAGCCCTCCCCCCCACTTCAGGAATGGCTGGGAAACACAGCGCCACCCTGCCCTCCCAGCTCTCCCGTCCTCCATCCTTCCCTCCGTTCCATGCCCTGGCCTCACCGAGGGCTGCGCTGGGGCCGCCCCGTCTGCAGGAGCTGCTGGAGAGGCTCTCTGGGCCGCTTCCTGCTCTGTCTTCTCCTGCAGCCGCCGGACGGTCTGGAGGGCAGGGAAGTGGTCAGTGGTCTGGCCACTGGACAATGCTGGTCCCAGAACCCACCCTGGGCCCAACCCCACCTACCGTGTCCACCCAGAAAAGCAGCTTGTGCTCCAAGCTCGTGAGGGCCAAGGGACCTGGCAGGGTCTTTGTCCACTCGAAGGCAAAGGCAGCCATGAGGGCATCAATGACAGCTAGGTGGGCTCCCTGTGGGGGCAAGGGCTGGAGGGTGAGACCCGAGAGATGCTTGAGGCGCGCCTTGGCCCCCAAGGGCCTGAGAAAAGGAAGAACCTGGACTTGGCAGGGGCGGGGCCAGTGGTTCATGGGTGGGGCCTTAAGGGAAGGAACCAGAAATGGAATCCTGGAAGAGCCACGCATGATAGGTGAGACTCTGAAGTCAGATTTAGGCCTAAAGATAGAATAGGTTGTGTATGCAAACCCTCAAGGGCCAGAGTATGGCCTTTTCGGGAAGCTGGGTTCCATGGGAGAGACCAGGCTGGATGGGAAGACCTTGAGGGGAGGAGCCAGGACTGGGGGGAGGAGCTAGGTTTAATGAACAGCACTTGAGGGGAGGAGCCAGGGCTGGGGGTGGAGCTAGGCTTAATAGACAGCACTTGAGGGGAGGAGCCAGGACTAGTGGGAGGAGTTAGGTTTGATGGACAGAGCTTAAGGGACGGTGACAAGACTGATTGGAGGATCTAGGCTTAATGGCTAGCGCTAGAGGGGAGGAGCCAGACCTGGTGGAAGGAACCTGGGGGAGGGCCAAGCCTGATGGGAGGAGGTAGGCTTAATGGACAGAGCTTGAGAGGAGGAGCCAGGACTGGTGGACGGAACTCGGGAGAAGCCAGGCCTGGTGGGAGGAGCTTGAGGGGAGGAGATTAGCATGGTAGGCATGGTCTAACAGGCAGGGGCGGGGCCTACCATGAGAATGGGCTGGTGCCTCAGGTCGGCTTCGCGCACCGGACGCTCAGGCAATGCAGGCACAGTGCCCCTCCGCGCCAGCAGGGCCAGCAGTGCAGAGGGGTTGGGGGGTGTTTCAAGCTGTGGCAGTGCCTGGCGCCAGGCCCTGCAGTAGAGCTCGGCTGAGAGCAACAGCCGTGTCACTGGGGGCTTCACGTGCTCCTGCGCATATTGGTCAGTGTAGAAGGGCTCCCACAGCTCCGGGGGTACGTGCTCTGTGAGGGCATAGAGGGGAAACACGGAGGTCAGGGTTAGCAGATACAACATACACAGAAACACACACACACGCGCGATCACATGGCCCAGATTAAGAGTGGATCTGGACCAGGGAGGATGGCATCAGGAAGGGAGAGAGGGGATCTGGGCTGAGAGTGCAGATGCGCCGGAGTTTGCTAGAGGAAAGGGTGATGGTGTAGGCAGCAGAAGGGCCTGCAGATGCAAAGCCCAGTGGGTGGAAGAGAACACGGTGCCTCAGGGAGCTGATGGGCGCTTACAGTGGAAAGGAGGGGAGGCTTCCCACAACCCCAGGCCACAACCCCTAGCTCTTGTAGGTCTCAGGAAAGACAGTAACAATGGCAATCCCAATGGTAAGAGCCTCCCTGCACTTGCTGGTGTAGACTTACCGAAGCCTTACGTCAATGCTAGGAGGCAGCCAGGGCCCAACTGGCAACCTCTATGCTACAGAGGAGGAAACTGAGGCACAGAGAAAGGAAGTCCCTTGCCCCAGGTCACATGGCTCTTCAACACCAGGATCGGGGTTAGACATAGCAAACTGGACACCCTCTCTCAGCTTGCAGGCAGGGTGGGATGAGCCGGGGGCACACGGGCAAGCAGAGGTGGGTACACCACAGGCACGTCGGGAGTTGAGTGACCCAAACCTAGTGATTGAAGGGAGGCAAAGGACAGAGAGGGAGGTGGCCAGGGCCCTGCTGGGTCTAAGGGGGAAGATGGAACAGAGGGGTGATGAATGAGGTAGGGTGTAGGAGGAGAGGGAGGTAAAGGGGTGAAACTGAACGTTGAGGGGCTTTGGGGACATCCTTGAGGCAGACTATATTGAGAGTCTGGGGCTTAGGGGGATGGTTAGGGCACATCATATAGGCAGCCTGAGATCCCTGAATAGGACAGTGGGAAGAGGTGTGAGGAAGCCCCAGGTGGACAGGGGGATGGGGGCAGAAACCCCCAAGATAGGACCAAGAGTGGAGAGAAGAAGGAGTTGGGGAGGAGGTGACTGAAATCAACAGTGGGTCGCCTGTCCAGCTCTTGTTCTACTTTGCACAGCTTTTGTGGGGGTTTTTGGAGACAAAATTCTCTCTGTCACCCAGGCTAGAGTGCAGTGGTGCAATCTCGGCTCGCTGCAACCTCTGCCTCCCGGGTTCAAATGATTCTTAGGCCTCAGCCTCCTGAGCAGCTGGAATTATAGGGGTGACACTGCCACACCTGGCTAATTTTTGTATTCTAATAGAGACAGGGTTTCACCATTTTGGCCAGACTGGTCTCGAACTCCTGGTCTCAAGAGATCTGCCCACCTCAGCCTCCCAAAGTGCTGAGATTACAGGTGTTCCCAGCCTGCACAGCTTTCTTTGTTTGAGTTTTTGCTGGAGTGCAGTAGCATGATCATGGCTCACTGCAACCTGGAATTTCCAGGCTCAAGGGATCCTCCCTGCCTCAGCCTCCCAAGTAGCCGGGACCACAGGCACATGCCACCACACCCAGCCAATTTTCAAATTTTTTGTAGAGATGGAGGTCTCATGATGTTCCTCAGGCTGGTCTCAAATTCTTGGCCTCAAGTGATCTGCCTGCCTTGGCTTCCCAAAGTGCTGGGATTACAGGTGTGAGCCACTGTGCCCAGCCTTGTTTTGTATATTGGGGTTTTGTATGTGTGTTTGAAAGATGGGGTGGGGGCTGGATACAGTGGCTCACGCCTGTAATCTCACCACTTTGGGAGGCCAAGGCAGGCGGATCCTTTGAGGTCAGGGGTTCAAGACCAGCCTTGTCAACATGGTGAAACTCCATCTCTACTAAAAATACAAAAATAAGCTGGGCATGGTGGCACATGCCTGTAATCCCAGCTACTCAGGAAGTTGAGGCAGGAGAATCGCTTAAACCTGGGAGGCAGAGGTTGCAGTGAGCCGAGATTGTGTCATTGCACAACAAGACTCAGTTGCAATCAGTCAATCAATCAATCAATAAAGGAAGGAAGGGCCGGGCACGGTGGCTCAAGCCTATAATCCCAGCACTTTGGGAGGCCGAAGCAGGTGGATCCCCTGAGGTCGGGAGTTGGAGACCAGCCCAACCAACTAGGAGAAACCCAGTCTCTAATAAAAAATATAAAATCAGCTGGGCGTGGTGGCACGTGCCTGTAATGCTAGCTACTCGGGAGGCTGAGGCAGGAGAATCACTTGAACCCAGGAGGCAGACGTTGCGGTGAGCTGAGATCATGCCATTGCCCTCCAGCTTGGGCAACCAGAGCAAAACTCTGCCTCAAAAAAGAAAGAAAGAAAATGAGCCACCCACATGTAGACTTGGGCCTTCTTTCTGCCCCTCAGCTCAGCTCCTTGAAAGAAGAGATATTTCAGGCTCACTTCCTCTCTGCCCTCCCAGCCCCACTCCACCTCTCCCTCAATTTCCCTAAGCTCGGTTCTGCCCTTATGGTTTCTGGCCTCCCCAAGGCCGGCAGGGGCCTCCAAAGCATATCTGCGGGCCCGTATCTCGCCTGGGCTCTCTGCCCAGTGCCTCCTTCCAGAAGCTTTCCTCCCACTGGCGTCTCCTTGTAAATGGACAAGCCCCACACCCACCCCAGGCCACCCTACCCTGAGACAGCATCCAGGGCCACCTGAGGACTACAACTGCTGCAGCCTGTCGGCCAGCGGAGATCCCCACCAAGCCCTGGGCATCTCCCACAATGCTCAACATCTTACTACCCACCTCTCCTCCTCCCTGCCCTCAAGGCAGTAAGAAATCACCCTCCTTCCCTTTCTTTACACCCTCACCCCAGATCTACTGAGTCCTTCGGTTTCAACTTCCTAATGTCTCCCAGATCCAAACCCTCCTCTCTACCTCCCCAGCCCCGGCACTGGGCAAGTCTTGCTCCCACCAGCAAAATCACACGTTTCTTTGCTGCAGAACTTCTCAGGGCCTTGAAGATAGAAAAAAAAAATCTGGGCACGGTGCCTCATGCCTGGAATCCTGGCACTTTGGGAAGCTGCAGTGGATCATGAGGTCAGCAGTTCAAGACGAGCCTGGCCAACATGAGGAAGACCTGTCTCTATTAAAAATACAAAAATTAGTGTGGCAGTATGTGCCTGTAGTCTCAGCTACTCAATAGGCTGAGGCAGGAGAATTCCTTGAACTCGGAGGCAGAGAGGCTGTAGTGAGCCAAGATTGTGCCACTGTACTCCAGCCTGGGCAAAAGAATGAGACTCTGTCTTTAAAAAAAAAGAGGGTCAGGCGAGGTGGCTCACGTCTGTAATCCCAGCATTTTGGGAGGCCGAGGCGAGTGGATCGTTGAGGTCAGGAGTTTGAGATCAGCCTGACCAACATGGCAAAACCCCATCTCTACTAAAAATTTTTTAAATTAGCTGGACATGGTGGTGGGTGCCTCTAATCCCAACTACTCAGGAGGCTGAGGCAGGAGAATCGCCTGAACTTGGGAAGCCGAGATCATGCCACTACACTCCAGCCTGGGCAACAGAGCGAAACTCCGTCTCAAAAAAAAAAAAAAAAAAAAAGCCAGGCATGGTAGCTCATGCCTGTAATCCCAGCCTCTTAGGAGGCCAAGGCGAGTGGATCGTTGAGGTCAGGAGTTTGAGATCAGCCTGACCAACATGGAGAAACCCCATCTCTACTAAAAACACAAAATCCACCAGGGTGGTGGCATGTGCCTGTAATCCCAGCTACCGAGGAGGCTGAGGCAGGTGAATCACTTGAACCCGGGAGTAGAGGTTACGGTGAGCTGAGATTGCGCCATGGCACTCCAGCCTGGGCAACAAGAGCAAAACTCCATCTCAAAAAAAAAAAGAAAAACAAACAAACACCAAAACCTTGAGCGAGGACTACCCTGACATTTATCAGGCACTTACGACAGACTCATGTTCTTCCGCCTTGGTACTTCCAGCACTTGGGGCTGGAAAATTCTTTGTATTCAGGGGGGCTGTCCTGTCCTGTACACTGTAAGATGTTTAGCAAAATCTCTGGTCTCTCCTTACTAGATGCCTGTAGTACATTCCTTCCAATGAATGACAACCGAAAATGTCCCCAGACACTGCCAAATGTCAATTAAGTGTCAAAACCATCACCAGTTGAGAACCACTTCCTTATACTATAATTTTTTTTTTTCATGACAGAGTCTTGCTCTGTCGTCCAGGCTGGAGTGCAGTGGCTCAATCTCAGCTCAAAGCAACCTCCGCCTCCTGAGTTCAAGCAATTCTTCTGCCTCAGCCTCCCGACTAGCTGAGATTACAGGCACCTGCCACCATGCCCAGCTAATTTTTGTATTTTTAGTAGAGACAGGTTTCACTATGCTGGCCAGGCTGCTCTCGAACTCCTGACCTTGTGATCCACCCACCTCGGCCTCTCAAAGTGCTGGGATTACAGGCGTGAGCCATCATGCTGGCCTATACTATAAAATTTTTATTTTCTTTTTCTTTTTTTCGAGACAGTCTCTCTCTGTCACCCAGGCTGGAGTGCAATGGTGCCATCTTGGCTCACTGCAACTTCTGCCTCCCAAGTTCATCGATTCTCCTGCTTCAGCCTCCCAAGTAGCTGGGGTTACAGGCATGTGCTACCACACCTCGCTAATTTTCATATTTTTTAGTAGAGATAGGGTTTCACCATGTTGGTCAGGCTGGTCTCCAACCCCGACCTCAAGTGACTCACCCACCTCAGCCTCCCAAAGTGCTGGGATTACAGGCTTGAGCCACCACACCTAGCTCCACTGTATTTATCCATTTACTTACTTTATTTTAGAGATGGGGTCTCACTATGTTGTTCAGGCTGGTCTTGAACTCCTGAGTTCAAGGGACCTTCCCGCCTCAGCCTCCCTAGTAGCTAGGACTACAGATATGTGCTACCACACTTGGCTAAAGGGTTTACTGAGCATTATTTACAGCAGAACAGTGCTGTCTTATAGAAATACAATGTGGCCACCCTGGCCAACATGGTGAAACCCCATCTCTACTAAAAATACAAAAATTAGCTGGGCACGGTGGCACGTGCCTGTAGTCCCAGCTACTCGAGAGGTTGAGGTGGGAGGATCACTTGAGCCCAGGAGTTCTGGGCTATAGTACGCTATGTCGATTAGGTGTCTGCACTAAGTTCAGCATCAATATGGTGAACTCCAGGGAGCGGGGGACCACCAGGTTGCCTAAGGAGGGGTGAACCGGCCCAGGTCAGAAACGGAGCATGTCAAAACTCCCATGCTGATCAGTAGTGGGATCGTGCCTGTGAATAGCCACTGCACTCCAGCCTGGGCAACATACCGATACCGAGACCCCATCTCTATTAAAAAAAAAAAAAAAAAAGAAAAGAAAAAA
Source organism: Callithrix jacchus (assembly GCF_049354715.1). Taxonomy (NCBI): domain Eukaryota; kingdom Metazoa; phylum Chordata; class Mammalia; order Primates; family Cebidae; genus Callithrix; species Callithrix jacchus. Next base: position 7,178,747 of record NC_133523.1, on the reverse strand, counting down.
AGGAAAAATAAAAATACAAAAATTAGCCAGGCGTGGTAGTGCGTGCCTGTAATCCCAGCTACTCAGGAGGCTGAGGCATGAGAATCGCTTGAAGCTGGGGGATGGAGGCTGAGGTGAGCCAAGATCATGCCACCGCATTCCAGCCTGGGCCACAGAGCAAGATGCTGTCTCAAAAAGAAAAAAAGAGGCTGGGTGCGGTGGCTCAAGCCTATAATCCCAGCACTTTCGGAGGCCGAGGCGGGTGGATCACGAGGTCAAGAGATCGAGACCATCCTGGTCAACACGGTGAAACCCCGTCTCTACTAAAAATACAAAAAATTAGCTGGGCATGGTGGCCCGTGCCTGTAATCCCAGCTACTCAGGAGGCTGAGGCCGGAGAATTGCCTGAACCCAGGAGGCGGAGGTTGCGGTGAGCCGAGATCGCGCCATTGCACTCCAGCCTGGGTAACAAGAGTGAAACTCCGTCTCAAAAAAAAGAAAAAAAGAAAAAAAAAAGAAATATAATGCATATAATGCAAGCCCACATAGGCAGTCAGGTTTTCTAGTAGCCACATTACATATGTAGAAACAATAAGAATTTAATAATATATTTTATTAACCCAATATAGATCCAACTCATCATTTTAACATGTAATCAACATAAAAATAGTATTAATAAGATATTTTACACTAGTTTTTGTTTCTGTACCTAGTCGTTGGGACTCTGAGTATATTTTACATTTATAGCACATTTTCGTTCAGATCAACCACATTTCAAGTGACTCAGTAGTCACATCTGGCTGGTGACCACCATACTGAATAACACAGGTCTACAGCATAGCTAAGATGGATGGATGGATGGATGGATGTAGAGATGGGTGGATGGATGGATAGATGTATGTAGAGATGGGTGGATGAATGGATAGATGTATGGATAGATGGGTAGATGGATGAATGGGTGGGTGAATGGGTAGATGAATGGATGGATGGGTGGATGGAGGGATAGATGTATGTACATATGGGTGGGTGGGTGGATGGATGGATGAATGGGTGGGTCAATGGGTAGATGTATGGATGGATAGATGATGGGTGAATGGATGGATGTATGGATGGATAGGTGGGTCAATGGGTAGAAGTATGGATGGATGGGTGGATGGATGGATGATGGGTGAATGGATAGATGTATGAATGGATAGGTGGATGGATGAATGGGTGGGTGAATGGGTAGATGTATGGATGGATGGGTGGATAAATAGATGTACGTACGTATGGGTGGGTAGGTGGGTGGGTGGATGGATGGATGGGTGGGTGAATGGATAGATGTATGTATGTGTAGGTGGGTGGTTGAATGAATGGATAAATGTACGTATGTATGGGTGGGTGGGTGGATGGATAGATGTATGTATGGATGGATGAATGGATGGATGGATGAATGGATCGGTGAATGGATAGAAATATGTATGTATGGATGGATGGATGACTGATTGAGACAGAGTCTTCTCACTCTTGTCCAGGCTGGAGTACAGTGGCATGATCATAGCTCACTGTACCCTGGAACTCCTGGGCACAGGGCAGGAGGGACTACAAGATAGCTCGCACTATAAGCGCATGCCACCAAGCCCACCTATTTATTTATACCATGACCTTCCCTGTACCCTGTCATTTAATCCTTACAACGCTTATTCTTATACCCCTTGTAAAGACGAGAACACCAAGGCTTGGAGAGCTGAGATAACCTCCCCAGGATAAAAATGTCCAACATGAACTCAGTTTTCCTCACACATCACACAGCTGTTCTGAAGGCATAAGGAACTGCATGGCTGTGTTTCCCAGGCTGGAGTGCAGTGACTGGATCTCGGCTCACTGCAACCTCCACCTCCCGGGTTCAAGAGATTCTCCTGCCTCAGTCTCCCAAGTAGCTGGCACTCCAGGCATGCGCCATCATGCCAGGCTAATTTTTTGTATTTTTAGTAGAGACGGGGTTTCACCGTGTTGGCCAGGTTTGGAACCCTTTCTTATCTAATCTCTGAACTTGGGCTCCATTTTTATTTCTGCACAGCCTTCTCACACCTGTGCCTTGGAGTGGCCAGAGCTATCCCTTCCTCTGAGCCATCACTGTTCCCATGGGGCCGCTGCATACATGACCTTGTCAGTTCCCAACACCTTCCATGGCTCCCCAGTGCCCTCAGATCCACAACCAGGGGCCTGAAGGGCCTTCCTCAGTCTCAGCAGCCTCCCGTACCTCCCACCACCACCCCGAAGACCTGCATCTTCTCTGAGAGTTCCCTGCTGGTCCACACTCCGAGCCTTTGCCCACACACCTCTTCTCCGTGTCACACTTCAGTGCATCCTTCATCCTTCCAGGCTCAAATCTTTCCTCCTGTGGGCTCTCTTACCTCTCTGGAAGGTTTCAAGAATTTCCTCTCCGAGGCCCCACTGCAAGCTTCCCTAAGATCTGGTTTCCTGCCCATCCCCCTATGCCCTGTATCCATCCCCTGCCATCTCCTTTACACCGTGTGCGCCCAGCCCCGCACCTGATAGGTATCATACTGTCAAGAGTCCCAGAGCTCATGAATCTTGTAGAACTCTGCTCCCATTTCTTTCAGCCCCCCGTCCTCTTTTTAGGGGAGTTGAACAGGGAACAGATTGGATTTGACCCTCAGGGTAGTGACAGCCACTGCCATGTGTCACACAGCAGAGGGAGCTAGGTCAACAAGAACAGAAATGGGTGAGTCAGGTCATTGGGATCAACACCCCTCGTCAGAGTTCACTTCGAAATGGGATGGTAATTTCTACTCTGAATCCTGGCCAGGGGATAATGGATAGCGTTAATATTATTCATTAAAATATCCCGCCACCAATCACACCAGCAGCGAGCATCTGTTTTGCATGTATCAAGTGCCCTGTGCCACTTGAAGGTGTGGTCTCTGTGGCTTTTATGCCTCCCAGCAACCTTGCAAAGAGGTAACTGGGGTCTCCATCACCCAAGCAGTGCCCTGCACATATTGCCTCTGCCCCACAAACATCTGCAAAACGGATAAAGCAGCGAGCAAATGCCTTCTTTAATAGAAGGGGAAACAAGCTCAGATAATTGGGGTAATGCGCATTCTGGTGCAGCTGGGATTCACACTCAATTCTGACTCTCCACACTGAGTTCTCTACAGCCTGGTAACCCTACGTGTGAGAGGCTGAGGCTGTCCCATCTCCAATCTCTTTCTTCCTCAAGCAAATATCTGGAGGCAGGCAGACTCCAGAGTGGGCCATGCATGCCTGGAAACGCGAAAGAGAGACAGAGGCAGAGACTGGGAGAAAGAGGGAAGAGGGACAGGCTGGGGTGGAACCAGGAGACGGACAGCTGTCACCGAGACCCACACCCAGAACAGGTTGATCTGGGAAGGCCACGGAGAGGGGGGATGGGCTGTGCCAACACCAGTGGACAGAACCAGTGAGAGGAAATCGTGTTCCCCCCACGACTCCCCCCTGGAAGGCCCAGACCTTAAATAACCCCTGTCTTCCCCAAGGCCAGGCCCTGATCCCAGCTCTGGCCTGGGGCTGTGGAGCTGCCCAAAGCTGGGACAGAGTATCCAGGGCCTCTAATCCTAGGGACCCGGGATTACAGCATCCTCCCCATTCGGGTGGCTCGGGTTCTCAGGCTTGCGGGCCTGGGGGAGGGAGTGAATGATCTGCCCTAATAGGAGAAGGCCCCGCAGCTAAGGGGGGCCCCGCCCCGGGCGATCTTAGACTAGCCATTTCCCTTCGGCTGGGCTCACTAACCTCCCCAGTAAAATGGGGCCATAAGTCACAGCTGCCGGGCGCTGGAGGGGGCTATGGAGGCGAAAGAGGGGGTTCCCTGAGCTCCCCGGTCGCCGCCCACAGCGCAGGCAGGCCGACGCAGGGTGTCTGTCTTGGGCCTGGGGGGCGTGCGGTGGTGGAGACCTGAGCGCTTAAGTCCCCCCAGCGAGGCCCAGGTCTGGGTCTCCAGGGTGTGTGGCGGGGGAAGAGACCGAGAAGATATCCTCGCAGGGGCGTGATGTGTGTAAAAGAGAGGAAGGCGTGCAAGGGAAGGCCCCAGAGGGTGCGGGAGGAGAGAACCAGAGGCCAGCAGGGGGAGACCCCACCCGGCCCGCAGACCCCGCCCCGCGCACCTGGAGGCTGGGACGCCGGGGACCCCCGCGCGGAGCTGGGCCGCTGGCCCCACCCCCACGGCGCTCCTGCAGCCGGCGGGGCAAAGTCCACCGCCCGGGCCGAGCAGGAAGCTCGGCGGCCCCGGGACCCCGGCGGCCGGCGCTATTGTTCCCACGGCCCCGGGCCTTCCCGGCCCGGCGCCCCGCCCCCCCCCCCGCACCTGCCGCTCCCGTCCCGCCGCCCCCCACCCCGGTCCCCCGAGCCCGGTACCTGCGCCCCCGAACGCGGCCCGCAGCACCCACGCCAGGCTGGCCGCCGCCTTGGCCCGCGAGAAATCGTACTGGTCCAGCGACTTGATCTCCGGTACCAGGAAGGTCCTCCGCAGCGGCCCGGGCCCGGGGGGCGCCGCCTCCACCATGGCGGCGCCGGGGCTGCGGGCGCCGGGTCCGCGCTCGGGCTGGGCTGGGCTGCGCCGCGCTCGCGCTCTGGCCGGGCCGCTGCTGCCGCTGCCGCTGCCACTGCCGCCGCCGCCGCTGCTGAGCCAGGTGCGGCCGCCTGCGCGGGCGACGCTGCGTCGGGCCCGCCCCCGGGGAGGAGCCCAGGTGCGCCCCGCCCACCTGGACCGCGGCGTACCCCTGCGCCCCGCCCGGACCCCCCCACTGCACAGTGCAAGGAGCAACCAGGGTGGGAGGCGCCTGGAAACTGCGGCGACGGTGGAGGGAGCTTGCGGAGGACTGTATGCGTGTGCGTGTGCGCGCGCGCGCGCGTGCGCGCGCCTGGCGCACTGGAGAGAATCAGGGACCCTCTGTGTGTGCCAGCCCCAGTGGCTACCCTTAGGCGTAGGAGCTCCTGCACGTGCTTGCAAAGAAGGCCGGGCCGGCAGGCAGCGTGTGGTTGAGTGCACCTGCTTCTGATTGTGTTGGTGAAGGCACAAAAGTATGAGTGTCTTCATATCTGTGTATCTCTGAATGCATTTGGGTGGTGACCAAGTGTACTGGGGGATGTCTAGGGGTGTGGGTATGTGGGCACGTGTGAGTGTGTTTGTGTGTGTTTAATTTGTTGTGTGTACAAGGATCTGTATTATATAGGTGGATGGAAGTCATGTGTGTGTGTGTGTGTCTGTTTTTGGAGTGCATGTGAGTTTGCCTTTCTCTGTGCATCTAAACTTACTTGTGTGTTTTATAAGGGAGTGCTTGACATCTCTGTCATTGCAGGAGTATGGAGAGACGTTAAGAATGTGTGTATTCAAGAACAGAAAACCAAACGCTGAACACCGCATGTTCTCACTCATAAGTGGGTGTTGAACAATGAGAACACATGGACACAGGGAGGGGAACATCACACACTGGGGTCTGTTGGGGGGTGGGGAACTAGGGGAGGGATAGCAGGGGGTAGGGAGATTGGGGAGGGATAACATTAGGAGAAATGCCTGTTGTAGGTAATGGGGGAATGGAGGCAGCAAACCACCATGGCATGTGTATACCTATGTAACAATCCTGCAAGATCTGCACATGGACCCCAGAACTTAAAGTAAAATTAACCACCACCAACAAAAAGAATGTATTTCAGGCCAGGCTCGGTGGCTCAGGCCTGTAATCCCAGCACTTTTCGAGGCTGAGGCGGGTAGATCTCTTGAGGCCAGGAGTTCAAGAGCAGCCTGGCCAACTTAGTGAAATCCCGGCTCTACTAAAAATAAATAAATAAATAAAAATTAGGCATAATGGTGCATGCTTGTAATCTCAAGTACTCAGGGGGTTGAGGCAGGAGAATCACTTGAACTGGGGAGGTAGAGGCCAAGATCACGCCACTGCAGTCCAGCTTGGGCAACAGAATGAGACTGTATCTCCAAAAAAAAGTGTGTCTATTTCTGCAGGAGTGTGGCTATTTGTGTCTCTGAGTGTGCTTGTGTGGCAGTACTGGGTGTATTTGCAACTGTCTTTGTGTGTTCGTCCGGTATCTGCAGCATGAGCTGGGAGATGGCTCTGGAGGTGAGGATGTGTGTGTCTCAGTGGGTCTGTATCTGAGTGTGTAATGTGGCTGTGGACGTGTGATCTATGATGAGCAGTTCTTGACTATATTTTTGTGCCTGTACGTGTGTTTACATATGAGTATCTTTGTGGATTTGAATATTTGGTGATCCCCTGAGAGTGACAGATTGTGTAAGCATGAAAACAAGTGTAAGTGCAAGAATACCTGTTTCTGCTAGGTGTGGTGGCTCATGCCTGTAATCCCAGTGCTTTGGGAGGCCAAGGCAGGCGGATTGCCTGAGGTCAGGAGTTCAAGACCAGCCTGACCAACATGATGAAACCCCATCTCTACTAAAAATACAAGTTAGCTGGGCATGGTCACGTGTGCCTGTAATTCCAGCTACTTAGGAGGCTGAGGCAGGAGATCACTTGAACCCAGGAGGCGGAGGTTGCAGTGAGTTGAGATTGTGCCACTGCCCTCTAGACTGGGCAACAGAGCAGGATTTTATCTCAAAAAAAAAAAAATTGCAGTACTTTGGGTGGCTGAGGTGGGTGGATCACCTGAGGTCAGGAGTTCGAGACCAGCCTGGCCAACATGGAGAAACCCCGTCTCTACTAAAAATACAAAATTTGCCAGGCGAGGTGGCACACATCTGTAATCCCAGGTACTCGGGAGGCTGAGGCAGGAGACTCGCTTGAACCCGGGAGGTGAGGTTGCAGTGAGCTGAGATGACAGCACTGCACTCCAGCCTGGGTAACAAGAGTGAAACTCTGTCTCAAAAAAAAAAAAAAAAAAAAGCTATGAAATGGAAAGACGCTGTGGCATGCAGGTCCCCAAGACCCCTGACCCCAGATGGTGGTCCCAGAGCTGGCTCTTTGTTGAAACTGCAGGGTCCCCCACCATATGTTGCACACGTGTGTTTGGGACGTGGGTCTCATGGTTTAGAGCATGTGAGCAGGCATGGGTGTGGGTGTGCCAAGGGAGGGGAGCTGGGGCGTGGGCCCTCCTGTCAGGATGTGCCCATGCAGGAGTGGGTGTGGGTACGCAAAGGGCCAGAGTCTATGTGTTGGAACACAGGTGTGGATATGGATGACGCACACCCCGCTCCTGTCCCAGCCTCTTCAAGGGACCTAAACAAGGTCCTGTCCCCACTGGACCTCAGTTTCCCCATCTGGGGACCTGGGCCTCCCGGTACCGGGAAGCATTTCCAGCAGCAAAGAGTGTGCCCGCCACCTCCTGCCTCTCTGTGATCTTGGCGTGTCCTGCCGGCTCACACGCGGGTTTGCTTTTCCTGGGATGGTTCCCATGACCTTGTGGACCCTGAGGACAGACCCAGCAAAGGCAGCAAATGTAACTTGCTCACACACAATCCAGGGACATGTCGGGTGGACGCACAGGTTCAGCTTCCCACCCAGGGAAGGGGCTGCAGGTTGGGAAGGATGGGTGGGGGGCCGTCCAGGTCCAGAGGTGTCGGTGCAGGCCGAGTGCTCCTGCCCCTGCCTCCAGGAGCCTCCATGGGCCCAGCCCCCACACTGGGCAGACTGGAAAGCCTGGCTGGTCTAGACTGCCCCACCCACACACTGCCAGCTGGAATCAAGATCCCACCTGCCCCTGGGGGCCTGTTTCTACGGCCCAGGCAGCTTCAGACACACTGGCTGTCCTGTGCGCATGGTGGGGCGGCCCCTCCCTCAGCCCCCCTCCAGCCCACCTTAAGTCCCTGCCTCCCGCCTCCTCCCACACCTGGAGCTCTTTGGGCTCTCACGCCTCCTAACTCATTAGACAGAGCCTGGTTATTAAGCTGAGGGTGGGGATGGATTAGAGGGTTTATAGGTCAGGAGTTGAGGATTGGGTTTGGGGGAGTATATGAAACCCCATAAAATTACCTGCAGAATTCTGCCTGTGTGTGCAGTTCAGCGATCACACTCACAGATGACAATGTCTGAGTGTGTTATGTGCCTGACAGCATCTCGTTAATCCTCACGCCAACGCCAGCATCATGACGATTGTACCCATTTTACAGACAGGAACACGGAGCCATACTCCAAGGAGAATGGAAGGAGGTTTTGAGCCCAAGTCACAGGATCTAGGGTCCACCAGCTGAGCCACTTTGCAGCCCTTCAATTGTGAGGCTGGCTCACCCTTCTCTCAATGTCTACAGCCTTCAGGATGGGCACAGGGACTCACGCCTGTAATCCCAGCACTTTGGGAGGCCAAGGCGGGCAGATCACCTGAGGTCAGGAGTTCAAGACCAGTCTGGGCAACATGGCGAAACCCCATCTCTACTAAAAATACAAAAATTAGCCAGGCGTGGTGGCGGATGCCTGCAATCCCAGCTACTAAGGAGGCTGACGTGGGAGAATCACTTGAACCTGGGAGTCGGAGGTTGCAGTCAGCTGAGATCGTGCCACTGCATTCCAGCCTGGGCAACAGAGTGAGACTCTGTCTCAAAAATAAAGAAAGAAAAACAAAACATCTATGACTTTCAAATGGGATGGGGTAAGGCCTGTAGTTGTGGAGATCTCAGAGCACAGGAAAGATGAGGTCCTCTCTCCAAACCTTTATCCCAAAGTGAGTGATGGTGATGGGATTTGGGAGAGCCACCGCTTTGAGCACCGCATCTGTGCAGTGACGCATGTTGGCCTGCCCCTCTGAAATTCAGCATCATTGCATGGAGTTTATTTTATTATTTATTTCTTTATTTCTGAGATGGAGTCTCACTCTTTTTGCCCAGGCTGGAGTGCAGTGGTGCAATCTTGTCTAACTGCAACCTCTGCCTCCCAGGTGCTGGCAATTCTCCTGCCTCAGCTTCTCGAGTAGCTGGGATTACAGGCACCTGCCACCTTGCCAGCTAATTTTTGTAATATAGAGGGGGTTTCACCATGTTGCCCAGGCTGGTCTCAAACTCCTGACCTAAAGTGGTTAGCCCACCTCCTCCTCCCAAAGTGCTGGGATTACCGGTGTCAGTCACCGGGACTGGCCAGGATGGAGTTTATTATCAGCACATCCTAGGGACTTCAGGGACACATGTCTGAAATCTTTCAAAAGAATTCTTTGGCCGGGCACAGTGGCTCATGCCTGTAATCCCAGCACTTTAGGAGGCTTAGGCAGGTGGATCACAAGATCAGGAGTTTGAGACAAGCCTGGTCAATATGGTGAAACCCCATCTCTACTAAAAATACAAAAATTAGCCAGGTGTGGTGGCGGGCACCTGCAATCCCAGCTACTCAGGAGGCTGAGACAGGAGAATCACTTGAACCCAGGAGGTGGAGGTTGTTGCAGTGAGCTGAGAGCGTGCCACGGCACTCCAGCTGGGGCAACAGAGGGAGACTCTGTCTCAAAAAAAAAAAAAAGAATTATTTATATATCTTTAGATATATATAATATATGTAAATATTATACGTATATAAAATATATATGTATATAGTAGAAATCAGGTCTTGCTCTATTGCCGGCTGGAGTGCAGTGGTGTGATCATAGCTCACTGTACACTGGAACTCCTGGGCTCAAGCCCTCCTCCTGTCTCAGCCTCCTGTGTGGCTAGAACTACAGGTGTGCATCAATACACCCTGCTAATTTAAAAAATATTTTGGGCCGGGTGCGGTTGCTCACACCTGTAATTCTAGCACTTTGGGAGGCCAAGGTGGGTGGATCACCAGAGATCAGAAGTTCAAGACCAGCCTGGCCATCAGGGTGAAACCCCATCTTTAAAAATAAAATAAAATGAAATAAAAAATAAAAAATATTTTGTGTGCAGGGCGCAGTGGCTCACGCCTGTAATCCCAGCATTTTGGGAGGCCAAGGCAGGCAGATCACGAGGTCAGGAGGTCCAGACCATCCTGGCTAACATTGTGAAACCCTGTCTCTACTAAAAAGACAAAAAATTAGCTGGGCTTGGTGTTACGAGCTTGTAGTGCCAGCCACTCGGGAGGCTGAGGCGGGAGAATCGCTTGAACCCAGGAAATACATAGAGATGGGTCTGGCTATGTTGCCCAGGCTGGGATTATAGGTCCTGGTTCAAGGGATTCCGCTGCCTCAGTCTCCCCAGTAGCTGAGATTATAGGCATGTACCACCACGCCCGGCCAGTTTTCGTATTTTTAGTAGAGACAGGGTTTCTCCATGTGGGTCAGGCTGGTCTCCAACTCTCGACCTCAGGTGATCTGCCTGCCTTGGCCTCCCAAAGTGCTGGGATTACAGGCATGAACCACCACACCCAGCCTGAGAAACCCCAATTCTACAAAACTTGCAAAAAATTCGCCGGGCATGGTGGCCCACACCTGTAGTCCTAGCTACACAGGTAGGAGAGTAGCTGAGTCAGGAGAATCCCTTGAGCCTCAGAGGTTGAGGTTGCAGTGAACCAAGTCACGATGACACCACTACACTCCAGCCTGGGCAACAGAGCAAGATCCTGTCTCAAAACAAAACCAAACCAACAACCCAACATGCTGGCCCCAGTGTCTCACACCTGTAACCCCAGCACTCTGGGAGGCCGAGGCAGGAGGATTGCTTGAGGTCAGCCTCGAAACAAAAAACAAAAAAACAAATAGCTTGCATGCCAGGGGCCAGCCCTGTCCCTGTGCCTCCTGACAGCTGCAGGAGTTTTCTTTAGATGCAATAAAATAATATGGATGAAGGAGATCATTTCAGCTAGGGATGAAATAGTGGGACAATCACACAGTCCAGCAGGGGCACTATTGGCAGTCAGGGTGGGAGCTACTTTCTCAGGGGCAGTGGTCGGGGCCAGCTTCTTTGAGGAGGAGGGAGAGGGAGGACAGGGAATGGGACGAGGAAAAGAAGCAGGTGGAGGAAGAGCATTCCAGGCAGAGCGAACTGCAAGGACAAAGGCCCTGGGGAAGGACCAAGCTGGTGCTCAAGGGAGGTTACCATCCCTGGAGTGAGGGAAGGAGATGCTGGAGGGTGCTTTTTGCTGCCCAAACTCTCCCTGGTGAAGGACCACTTTTTTTTTTTTTCTGAGACGGAGTTCCACTCTTGTTGTCCAGGCTAGAGAGCAATGGTGCCATCTCGACTCACTACAACTTCCACCTCCCAGATTCAAGCGAGCCTCCTGCCTTAGTCTTCCAAGTAGCTGGGACTATAGGCACGCGCCACCATGCCGGCTAATTTTTTTGTATGTTTTTGTATTTTGTTTCTTCTTCTTCTTCTTCTTTTTTAAACCCATACTGGCTAATTTTTTTGCTTTTATTATTTTTTGTGTGTTTTTTTGTATTTGGTTTTTTGAGACAGAGTCTTGTTCTGTTGCCCAGGCTGGAGTGCAGTAGCTCGATCTTGGCTCACTGCAACCTTTGCCTCCCGATTTCAAGCTAGTCTCCTGCCTCAGCCTCCCGAGTAGCTGGGACTACAGGTGCATGCCACCACACCCTGGCTCAATTTTTGTATTTTTAGTAGAGATGGGGTTTCACTATGTTGCCTCAGCTGATAAAATAATTTTAAAATTAGCCAGGTGTGGTGGTGCGTGCCTCTGGTCCCAGCTGCTTGGGAGGCTGAGGCGGGAGGATCCTTTGAGCCCAGGAGTTTGAAGGTACAACAAGCTACAACTATACCACCGTATAACAGCCTGAGTGACAGAGAGAGACTCTGTCAAAAAAAAAAACAATAAAGATATTGGATGATTTTAATTCAAAGTATAAAATGAATATTTGTGACTCCATACTGATGTCAAGAAATGAGCAGGCCAGGCATGGTGGCTCATGTCTGTAATCCCAGCACTTTGGGAGGCTGAGGCAGCTGGATTGCCTGAGGTCAGAAGTTCAAGACCAGCCTAACCAACATGGTGAAACCCAGTCTCTACTAAAAATACAAAAATTAGTTGGGTATGGTGACGGGCACCTGTAATCCCAGCTATGCAGGAGACTGAGGCAGAAGAATCGCTTGAATCTGGAAGGCAGAGGTTGCAGTGAGCCGAGATTGTGACATTGCACTCCAGCCTGGACAACAAGAGCAAGACTCCATCTCAAAAAAAAATAAAAAGAAAAAAAAGAAATGAGCAGGCCTGGCATGGTGGCTCATGTCTGTAATCCCAACACTTTGGGAGGCTGAGGTGAGAGGATCGCTTGAGGCCAGGAGTTCCAGATCAGCCTGGGCAACATAGCAGAGCCCCCCATCTCTACTAAAAATTAAATAAATTAGCTGGGCATGGTGGTGCATACCTGTAATCCCAGCTATTCAGGAGGCTGAGGTGAGAGGCTTGCTTGAGACAGGGAGGCTGCAGTAAGCTGTGTTTGAATGAGTACACTTCAGCCTGGGCAACAGAGAGAGACCCTGTCTCAAAAAATAAAAGAGCACATAATTTCATAACAGGGGATGAGGGACTTCTTCCCCTGCAGAAGAATTTCAGATAATTCATGTAGATGCTTTGCCCTCAAGGAGTGGAACTAACTCCCTAATCCTTACGTGTAGGTTACATGGGGTGCCTTCCTTCCAAAGAATACAGTATAGAAGGAGAAAAGGGGGGAAAACAATTTTACAGTTGAGAAACCTAACACACTACTCCAGCTGACGGTCAAAGACAACCTTGACAGTCAGAAATTGCGTATTAGTATGTGCTTTTTTGTTTCTTTCAGACAGGGTCTTGCTGTGTTACCCAGACTGGTGTGCAGTGGTTCAATCACAGCTCACTGCAGCCTCCACCTCCTAGGCTCAAGTGATCCTCCTGCCTCAGCCTCCCAAGTAGGTGAGACTATGGGCAGGTGTCACCACACCTGGCTAATTTTTCTTTTTTTGAGACAAAGTCTCCCTTTGTCCCCCAGGTTGGAGTGCTGTGGCAACATCTGGGCTCCCTGAAACCTCCGCCTCTTGGGTTCAAGGGATCCTTCTGCCTCAGCCTCCCAAGTAGCTGGGATGACAGGGGCATGCCACTACGCCTGACTCATTTTTGTCTTTTTAATAGAGATGGGGTTTCACCATGTTGGCCAGGCTGGTCTCGAATGCCTGACCTCAAGTAATTCGCCTGCCTCGGCCTCCCAAAGTGCTGGGATTACAGGCGTGACCCACCGAGCCTGGCCCTAATTTCTGTAGAGACGGGGTTTCACCATGTTTCCCAGTCTGATCTTGAACTCCTGGGCTCAAGTGATCTGCCCTCCTTGGCCTCCTAAAGTGCTGGGATTACAGGTGTGAGCCACTGCTCTTAGCTAGTATGTACTTTTTTTTTTTTTTTTTTTTTGAGATGAAGTTTTGCTCTTGTTGCCCAGGCTGGAGTGCAATGGTGCAATCTCGGGTCACAGCAATCTCTGCCTCCTGGGTTCAAGCACTTCTCCTGCCTCAGATTCCTGAGTAGTTAGGATTACAGATGTTCACCACCATGCCCAGCGAGGTTTTGTATTTTTAGTAGAAACGGGGTTACACCATGTTGGCCAGGCTGGTTACGAACTCTTGACCTCAGGTGATCCACCCATCTCAGCCTCCCAAAGTGCTGGGATTACAGGGGTGAGTCACTGTGCCCAGCCTAGTATACAATGAAAATATACAATGAAAACTATATTTTGCCACTGTGATCTTCCTCCTCCAAATCCATGGTCTGTTTTTAACCATAAGAAAAATATCAGAAAAGTTCCAATAAAGAGGCATCTACAATATACCCACCCAGTCCTCAAAACAGTCAAAGTCATCAAAAACAAGAAAAGCCTGAGAAACTGAATGGAAGGAGATGTGAAGATTCAATGTCATGTGAGGCTGGGTGTGGTGGCTCATCCTGTAATCCCAGCCCTTTGGGAGGCTGAGGCAGGCAGATCACTTGAGGTCAGGCGTTCGAGACCAGCCTGGCCAACATGGCGAAACCCCGTCTCTACTCAAAGTACAAAAAGTTAGCCAGGCATGGTGATGTAAGCCTGTAATCCGACTTACTTGGAAGGCTCAGGCAGGAGAATTGCTTGAACCCTTGAGGTGGAGGTTGCAGGGAGCTGAGATCACGCCACTGCACTCCAGCCTGGTTGACATCTCAAATAAATGAATGAATGAATGAATGAAATCCTACATGGGATCCTGAGACAGAAAAGGGCAGTAAGGGAAAGCTGAAGAAACTGAATGAAGAAGGGCCTTTAGTTACTAAAAATGTATCAATATTGTTTCATTCTGGGTTGTGGAGGTTGCAGTGAGCCCAGATCGCACCACTACATTCCAGTGTGGGCAACAAAGGGAGACTCATCTAAAAAAATTTAAAAAATAAATAAAAAATTTAAAATTGGGCCAGGCGCGGTGGCTCACGCCTGTAATCAAAGCACTTTGGAGGCCAAGGCGGGCGGATCACCTGAGGTCGGGAGTTCAAGACCAGTCTGACCAACATGGTGAAACCCCTTCTTAAAAAAAAAAAAAAAAAATTGGTTCATTCATTGTATCAAATGTGCCATACCAAGGTAAGATGTTAATAAAAGAGGAAACTGTATTGTGTATGTGTTGGGGGAGAATGAGTGTACTCGAACTCTCTGTACCATCTGCTTGATTTTTCTGATTTTTTTTTTTTTTTGAGATGGAGTCTCACCCTGTCGCCAAGGTTGGAGTGCAGTGGTGCAATCTCAGTGCACTGCAACCTCTGCCTCCTAGCTTCAAGCCATTCTCCTGCCTCAGCCTACTGAGTAGCTGGGATTACAGGCTATGCCTCCACATCCAGCTAATTTTTCGTATCTTTAGTAGAGATGGGGGTTTCACCATGTTGACGAAGCTGGTCTTAAACTCCTGACCTTGTGATCCGCCTGCGTTGGCCCTCCAAAGTGCTGGGATTACAGGTGTGAGCCACTGCGCCTGGCCCAATTTTTCTGAAAATTTAACACTGTTATTTAAAAAGTCTATTAGCTGGGCATGGTAGCACAAGCCTGTTTCCCAGCTACTCAGGGGACTGAGGTGAGAGGGTCACTTGAGCCCAGCAGTTGGAGGCTGCAGTGAGTTGTGATCGCACCACTGCACTCCATCCTGGGCAAAAGAGCGAGACCTTGTCTCCAAGAAAGTGAAAATAAAAAATAAAAAAATCTATTCCTACAGGAAGGAATTTAAAAGGCATGAAGAACATGAGCCCAGCTTTAAAATCACTATGTGGAATTACTATAGCAATTCTATTTATTTATTTATTGAGACAGGGTTTCACTCTGTCACCCAGTCTGGAGTGCAGCGGTGTGATGACCCACTGCAGCCTGGACCTCCCAGGCTCAAGTGATCCTCCCACCTCAGCCTCCCAAGTAGCTGGGACTACAAGTGTGTGCCACCACATCTGGCTAACTTACTTTTTATTTTGCAGAGATAGGGGTCTGGCCAAGTTGCCCAGGCTGCACTGGAACCCCTGGGCTTCAACAATCCTCCTGCCTTGGCCTCCCAAAGTGCTGGGATCATAGGTGTGAGCCATTGCACCCACCCTTTAAAGATTCTAAAAGCTGGCCAGGTATGGTGGCTCACTGCTATAATCCCAGCACTTTGAGAGGTGGAGGCACAACATGGTGAAACCCTGTCTCTACTAAAAATACAAAAACTAGCCAGGCATAGTGGCACAAGCTACTCAGGAGGCTAAGGCAGGAGAATTGCTTGAACCCAGGAGGTGGAGGTTGCAATGAGCCAAGATCGGGCCACTGCACTCCAACCTGGGTGATAGAGTGAGACTCCATCTCAAAAAAACCCATAAATAAAAATAAAGATTCTAAAAGCTTATTCTTTTCTGGACTTTCTCCTCTGAATGGGAAATCAACCATCTGGGACCAGCTGCGGGCTGCGGCTCACGCTGTGAGTAGTACAGTGTTTCTTGATCACGGCACTATTAAGATGTAGAATATTCGGATACTTCTCACCGAGGGGCCGTTCTGTGCATGGCGTTAAGCAGCACCCTTGTTCTCTACCTGTCAGATGCCAGTGGCAGCCCCTCCGGTTGTGACAACCCAAAATGTCTCCAGACATTGCCAAATGTCCCCCAGCAAGCTGAATCACTGTCCCCTTGAAAAGCATGTATAGGCCGGGTGTGGTGGCACACACCTGTAACCCCAGCTACTCTGGAGGCTGAGGCAGGAGAATCGCTTGAATCCGGGAGGCAGAGGTTGCAGTGAGCCGAGATCATGCCACTGCACTCCAGCCTGGGCAACAGAGCAAGACTCCATAGCAAAAAAAAAAAAGGTCGGGCGCGGTGGCTCACATCTGTAATCCCAGCTGAGGTGGGAGGCTGAGGTGGGCAGATCACCTAAGAGGGGGAGTTCAAGACAAGCCTGACCAGCATGGAGAAACCTCATCTCTACTAAAAATACAAAATGAGCACGGTGTGGTGCTACATGCCTGTAATCCCAGCTACTCTGGAGTCTTGAGGCAGGAGAATCACTTGAACCTGGGAGGCAGAGGTTGCAGTGACCCAAGATCATGTTCCACTGCACTCCAGCCTGGGCAACAGAACGAGACTGCATCTCAAAAAGAAAGAAAGAAAAGAAAAGGATGTGCATGCGGGTAACAAAATCAAACCTGAAAACTTGGTCCAGAAAAACCTATGCACATCTATGAGCATCAGGTCAGCCTCGGGGGACCCGGTGTCACCAAGACAATTTCAGGTAGACCACAGATGCTTCACTAACGAGGCCAGTCCCAGGGTGTGGCTTTGGGGCTGGGGAACACGGGCTGGTGCACAATGTGCTGAGACGGAATCGGCAGAGCTTGCTGGCGGATGGAACAGTCCGCCAGGAGAGGAAGGGTGGGGACTTGGAAGGTACCCAGATCTCTGCCTTTCGAAAGCAGGTAGATTGTGGTGCTGCCTGCTGAGATGGGGACAGGAGATGAGGGGCCAGGTTGGGAGGGGAAGATGAGTTTCATCTTTGACAGGCTGAGTTTCACATCCTGAAGGGCCATCAAGAAGGCCAGAAATTTGTCATCTTTACCATGTGATGATGAGTGCTGACCCAGGTGCCTCCACCAATACACAAGATCCCCAAAGGAGTGAGAGGAATGAGCCATGGTCACACCACCACATTCCAGCCTGGGTGACAGAGCGAGACCCCCTCCCCCCTCTCTCTTTCTCAAGATGGAGTTTTGCTCTGTCGCCCAGGCTGGAGTGCAATAGTGTGATCTCGGCTCACTGCAACTTCCATCTCTCAGGTTGGAGTGATTCTCCTGCCTCAGCCTCCTGAGTAGCGGGGATTATAGGCACCCACCACCATGCCCTGCTAACTTGTTGTATTTTTAGTAGAGACAGGGTTTCACCATGTTGGCCAGGCTGGTCTTGAACTCCTGACCTCAGGTGATCCACCTGCCTCAGCCTCCCAAATTGCTGGGATTACAAGTGTGAGCCACTGTGCCCGGCCCCTATCTTTTAAAACAAAACACAAAAAAGGCCAGACATGGTGGCTCACACATGTAATCCCAGAACTTTGGGAGTCCAAGACGGGTGGATCACTTGAGGCCTGGAGTTCAAGACCAGCCTGACCAACATGGTAAAACCCCATCTCTATTAAAAATATAAAAATTAGCTGGGCATGGTGGTACATGCCTGTAAATCCAGCTCCTGGGAGGCTGAGGCATGAGAATCTCTTGAACCTGGGAGGTGGAGGTTGCTGTGAGCCAAGATCGTCCCACTGCACTCCAGCCTGGGTGACAGAGCAAGACTACTTTTCAAAAAAAAAAAAAAAAAAAGCTCTCAAGCTATGAAAAGACATCAAAGAAACTTAAGTGCATATGGCTAAATGAAAAAAAACCAGCCAATCTGAAAGGGCTACTTCCAGTGTAGTTCTCCAGCGCTATGACATTCCAGAAAATGTGAAGATACTAAAAGCTCAGCAGTTACTTGGTGGCTAAGGGGAAGGAGGGACGAGTCAGTGGAACATGGAGGATGTTTAGGACCACGAAACTACTCTGTATGATACTATAATGGAGGGCTGGGCATGGTGGCTCATGCTTGTAATCCCAGCACTTTGGGAGGCTGTGGCAGGCGGATCATGAGGTCAAGAGATTGAGACCATCCTGGCCAATAAGGTAAAACCCCATCTTAAAAAAGATTTTCTTAGCATGTTAAAAAAATAATAATAATAGATAAATCTCCACAAATGCATACTGAGATAGTTACAAATGTACCCAATAATACCCACAGAATTGCAGGCATTAATAAACATCTGCCCACAGGCACACACAAATACATTCATACAGATACTCGATACTGATGTAGGTCAAGGGAGAGACATGATTTCGAGTGTGCTTTCCGTCATTTATCTGTCCTTGATAGGCAGAAACTTCCCTTCCTCTGATGGGAGGAGGTGTTTGGGCACACAGAAGCAAGAAAGTGACTCTGGCAGATTAAAAAAAAAAGATCAAGGCGATTGAGAGTGGGAGAGAAGGGCAGGGAGAAGGGCTCTAGCTGCTCTTCTCTTTTCTTTTCTTTCCTTTTTTCTTTTCTTTCTTTTTGAGACAGGGTTTCTGTTTACCAGGCTGGAGTGCAGTGACACAATTGCAGCTCACTGCAGCCTCCACCTCCCAGGCTCAAGCAATCGTCCCACCTCAGCCTCCCAAGTAGCTGAGACCACAGGTGGGCACCACCACGCCTCGCTAGGTTGAGTTCTTTCTTTCTTTTTTTTTCTGAGATGGAGTCTCGCTCTGTTGCCCAGGCTGGAGTGCAGTGGTGCGATGTCAGCTCTCCACAACCTCTGCCTCCCGGATTCAAGGGATTCTCCTGCCTCAGCCTCCCAAGTAGCTGGGATTACAGGCATGCACTGCCACGCCCAGTTAATTTTTATATTTTTAGTAGAGATGGGATTTCACCTTGTTGACCAGGATGGTCTCGATCTCTTGACCTCGTGATCCACCCACCTCGGCCTCCCAAAGAAACCCCATCTTGAAAAATTAATTAATTAATTAATTAATTAATTAAAAAGATGGGGCCTCTTTATGTTGTCCAGACTGGTCTCAAACTCTTGGGCTCAAGCAATCTGTCTGCCATGACCTTCCAAAATGCTGGCATTACAGGCATGAGCCACCATACCCATCTGGAAGCTCTTTTGGTATTGGTGAAGCCTGTAGGAGCCCAACACAAATGAATGCCTATATGATCCTCTGAAACTATGGTATCTTTTTTTTTTTTTAAAGACAGGTTTTCACCATGTTGGTCAGGCTGGTCTTGAACTCTCAACCTCAGGTGATCTGCCTGCCTTGGCCTCCAAAATGCTTGGATTATAGGCGTGAGCCACCATGCCCGGCCTGTGGTATCTTCTTTTCCTTACCAACCTTGCAGATACACAGGAAAAAGCAAATCACATACAAACTTTGGGCTTTGGTGATGCCTCTGTCTGACCTCCAAGTCAAGGTCAAGACTGGGAATACAAGGCTGGAGTGGTGACTCATGCCTATAATCCCAGCACTTTGGGAGGCCGAGGTAGGTGGATGACTTGAGGTCAAGAGTTTGAGATCGGCCTGGCCCACATGGTGAAAACTTGTCTCTACAAAAATACAAACATTAGCTGGGCATAGTGTTGCACGCCTGTAATCCCAGCTACTCAGGAGGCTGAGGCAGGAGAATTGCTTGAACCCAGGAGGTGGAGATTGCAGTGAGCAGAGATTGTGCCATTGCTCTCCTGCCTGGGGGCAGAGTAAGACCCTGACTCAAAACAAACAAACAAACAAAGGCAAAGAATACAGGTGTCAGTGATAGAAATGGAAGCTCCAGGCCAAATCCCAGCATTTTTGGGAGCCTGCGGTGGGCAGATCACGAGGTCAAGAGATTGAGACCATCCTGGCTAACATGGTGAAACCCCATCTCTATTAAAAATACAAAAATTAGCTGGGTGTGGTGGCACATGCCTGAATTCCCAGCTACTCTGGAGGCTGAGGCAGGAGAATCGCTTAAACCCGGGAGGCGGAGGTTGCAATGAGCTGAGATCGCGCCATTGCACTCCAGCCTGGGCAACAAGCTCCATGGAAAGTGAGACACAGGTTGAGGATAGAGCCCAGGGAGGGGATGGAGGAGGAAGAGAAAGCTCTGAGCTTCCAGAGAGGGAGGAGTACAGACAAGAAAACAAAACAAAGGCTGGGAAGGTGGGAGTAGGCTCCAGTGTCCTGGGCTGGCCTGGAGGGTGTGTGAGATAAGAGGTAGGTGGTTGTTAGATCCAGGGACGCATTAGATCCGATAGTGACCTTGGGGAAGAAGGTCTTAGTGGTATGTGTACAGGAAGGCAGGAGAGAGGGTGTCTGATGAAGTC
This sequence comes from Callithrix jacchus, assembly GCF_049354715.1. Classification (NCBI taxonomy): domain Eukaryota; kingdom Metazoa; phylum Chordata; class Mammalia; order Primates; family Cebidae; genus Callithrix; species Callithrix jacchus. The sequence continues at coordinate 7,158,524 of NC_133523.1, read as the reverse complement.
AGTAAGGGGAGTCAGTGAGGGAGGTGGCACCTAAAACCTCCCCTCTAATCCTCTCTACATCATCAGCCACCATCCACTCTTTTAAAAAAAAAAAAATGTTTTTTTTTTTTGAGGGAGAGTCTTGCTCTGTCACCTAGGCAGGAATGCAGTGGTATGATCTCAGCTCACTACAACCTCCGCCTCCTGGATTTGAGTGATTCTTGTGCCCCAGTCTCCCAAGTAGCTGGGATTACAGGCACCCGCCACCACGCCCAGCTAATTTTTGTATTTTTAGTAGAGACGGGGTTTCCCCATGTTGGCCAGGCTGGTCTCAAACTCCTGACCTCAGGTGATCCACTTGCCTCCGCCTCCCAAAGTGCTGGGATTACAGGCGTGAGCCACCACGCCCAGCCCCATCCAGTCCTTTTGAGGGAAAAGGCAGGACTGGACTCTGGAGATGGGGCTAAGAGCTTGGACCAGATTGAAAACTAGCTGAAACAGGCCGAGGGCAGTGGCTCATGCCTGTAATCCCTATGCTTTGGGAGGCTGAGGCCAGAGGATCACTTGAGACTGTGAGTTCAAAACCAGCCTGGCCAACATAGTATAACCCCATTTCTACTGAAACTATAAAAATTAGCCAGGGGTGGTGGTGGGTGCCTATAATCCCAGCTACTTAGGAGGCTGAGGCAGGAGAATTGCTTGAACCTGGGAGGCAGAGGTTGCAGTGAGCCGAGATCATGCCACTGTACTCCAGCCTGGGCAACAGAGTGAGACTCTGCCCCCTCCCTGCCCCCCAAAAAAAGACTAGCTGAAGCAGGGAATAGGTGAAAGCACCTCTCCTTAAGACACCCTCCAGCGTGCCATGGCAGTCTACCATTGCTATAACAACATGCAGAACTCACCATCCCTTTCCATGGTAGTCACCCAGAAGTTACCACCCTTTTCTAGAAATTTCAGCATAATCTGCCCCTTCATTTGCATGCAATTAAGAGTGGGTATAAGTCTCACTGTAGCACTGCCTCTGAGCTGCTATTCTGGATGGAGTGCAGTGGCACAATCTCACCTCATTGCAACTTCCACCTCCTGGATTCAAGCAATTCTCCTGCCTCAGCCCCCCAAGTAGCTGGGATTACAGGAGCCCACCACCACCCCCAGATAATTTTTTAATATTTTTAGTAGAGACGGGGTTTCATCATATTGGCCAGGCTGGTCTCAAACTCGTGACGCCTGGTGATCCACTTGCCTCAGCCTCCCAAGTGCTGGGATTACAGGCCTGAGCCACCACGCCCCGCCACTGTCCTCACTTTGTGTTTCTAGTCCACCTTTTATCTTTCCCCCAAACTCAATCCCCCTTGTGGAACTGTAGACTATTCCAGAAGAACGAAGCCTTAAACATTTGCTAGTCCAAACCTTTCCCCAGAGCTCACAAAATTCAGCCTATTCTTGATTCTTTCCATGAACAGGGAGCTCATTACTGAGAAAAGCTGTATTTTCTACTCCATTGGCCGTACCGATATTCCTTTCGCAGAATCACGTGCACAGTAAGTACTCAACGTTTGCGGAATCTGTTTCCTGGCCCTTCTGGTAGTTTCTGAGTCCCCATCACCCTGACTTATCTTGCGGTATGCTCTCCTCACTTCTCAACTTCTCTAGTAAGTTATGTATCCTCAGGCTAGGTGCAGCAACGTATGCCTGCGATCCCAGCACTTTGGGAGGCCAAAGCAGGAGCAACATAGGGAGACCCCTATCTCTAAAAAAGATTTTTTTTAACTTTTTTTTTTAGAGACAAGGTTTCGCCATATTGGTCAGGCTGGTCTCGAACTCCTGACCTCCGGTGATCCACCCGCCTCGGCCTCCCAAAGTGCTGGGATGACAGACGTGAGCCACTGCAACCAGCCTAAAATTAGCAGGATGTGGCGGAGCACATCTATAGCCCCAGCTATGCGGGAGGCTGAGGCAGGAGGATGCCTTGAGCCCAGGAGTTTGAGGCTGCAGTGAGCCATGATCACTCCACTGCACATCAGCCTGGGAAACAGTGAGACCTCGTCTTTAAACATATATATATCTCCTAGATGTAAACATAATTTTCAGGGTGGAGTAACTTGCAGTAATCATAGATTTTATTATTTTCACCCAGGCTGGAGTGTAGTGGCACAATCTCAGCTCACGGCAACCTCTGCCTCCTCAGTTCAAGCAATTCTGTCTCAGCCTCCTGAGTAGGTGGGATTACAGGTGCCCATGACCATGCCTGGCTAATTTCTTTTTTAAGATGGAATTTTGCTTTTGTTGCCCAAGCTGGAGTACAATGGTATGATCTTGGCTCACTGCAAACTCCACGTCCCGGGTTCAAGCGATTCTTGTGCCTCAGCCTTCTGAGTATCTGGGATCACAGGCATGCGCCACCACGCCCGGCTAATTTTGTATTTTTAGTAGAGATGGGGTTTCACCATGTTGGTCAGGCTGGTCTCAAACTCCTGATCTTAGGTGATCCACCTGTATCTGTCTCCCAAAGTGCTGGGATTACAGGTGTGAGCCACTGTGCCAGGCTAATTTTTGTATTTTCAGTCGAGATGGAGCTTCTGGCCTGGCCATATATAATTTTATTTATAAGTTAATAGAATTTATAAATTTTATAAATTATATATTACCTTGTTTCCAAGATTGGAAACAAGGTAGCAATAACTCTTTTTTTTTTTTTTTTTTTGAGACAGTCTTGCTCTGTAGCCAGGCTGGAATGCAATGGCTCGAACTCAGCTCACTACAACCTCTGCCTCCCAGGTTCAAGCGATTCCCCTGCCTCAGCCTCCCAAGTAGCTGGGACTACAAGCGCCCACCACCACACCTGGGTATTTTTTTTTTTTTTATTTTAGTAGAGATGGGATTTCACCATGTTGGCCAGGATGGTCTGGATCTCCTGACCTCATGATCTGCCTGCCTCAGCCTCCCGAAGTGCTGGGATTACAGGCATGAGCCACCTTACCCAGCCCCATTTTTTTTTTCTTGCAACGCAGTTTCACTCTGTCACCCAGGCTGGAATGCAGTGGCGTGATCTCAGCTCACTGCAACCACTGCCTCCTGGGTTCAAATGATTCTTGTACTTCAGGCTCCCAAGTACCTGAGACTACAAGCACGTACCACCCCGCCCAGCTAATTTTTTTTTTTCTTTTTGTATTCTTAGTAGAGATGGGGTCCTGGTGGCCAGGCTGGTCTTGAGAACTCCTGACTTCAAGTGATCCACCTGCCTTGGACCCCTATAGTGCTGGGATTACAGGAATGAGCCACTGGTGTTTAGCCAAAAATCAACACCATTTTGAATAGCATCCAAAACACTCTTGTTAATCCCAGCACGTTGAGACCCCAAGGCTGGTGAATCACTTGAACCCAGGAGTTCTTTTTTTTTTTTTTTTTAATTTAAAGATGGGGTTTCACCATGTTGGTCAGGCTGGTCTTGAACTCCCGACCTCAGGTGATCCACCTGCCTTGGCCTCCAAAGTGCTTGGATTACAGGCATGAGCCACTACGCCTGGCTGAGCCCAGGAGTTTGAGACCAGTCTAGGCAACATAGTGAAACTGTCTCTACAAAAAATATATAAAAAATTAGCCAGGTGTGGTGGTGTGTGCTTATGGTCCCAGATGCTCCAGAGGCTGAGGTAAAAGGACCACCTGCGCCCAAGAGGTTGAGGCTGCAGTGAGCTATGATGATGCCACTGCACGCCAGCCTGGGCGACAGAGTGAGACCCTGTCTCTAAATAAATAAATAAAAATATGCACGGCACAGTGGCTCACGCCTGTAATCCTAGCACTTTGGGAGGCCGTGGTGGGCAGATCACGTGAGGTCAGGTGTTCTAGACCAGCCTGGTCAATGTGGTGAAACCCCATCTCTACTAAAACCACGAAAATTAGCCAGGCATGGTGGCTAGCACCTGTAGTCCCAGCTACTTGGGAGGCTGAAACAGGAGAACTGCTTGAATCTGGGAGGCGGAGGTTGTGGGGAGCCAACATCGTGCCACTGCACTCCCGCCTGGGCAACAGAGCAAGATTCTGTCTCAAAAAAAAAAAAAAAAAAAAGACAGAGTCACATTTGTTGCCCAGACTGGTCCCAAACACCTGACCTCAAGTGATCCTCAGGCTCGACCTCCCAAACAGTATGTTTTTTAAATTTTTTCTTCTGTTTTTACAAAAACACATGAACTCATCCAAGATTTCTTTTCTTTGAATGCCGTGGTGCGATCTCAGCTCACTGCAACCTCCGCCTCCTGGGATCAACTCATCCTCCCACCTTGACTGAGCCCAGGAGGCGGAGGCTGCAGTGAGCTGAGATCATGCCCCTGCACTCCCTCCTGGCTGCGTGACAGAGAGAGATCCTGTCTTTAAAAAACAAGAAACAAAACAAAGAATAGGGACCCGAGGTGCACAGAGTGGCGAGTTCTGCCGCTTGCCAGATAGACGGCCTGGGGTTTAAGCTCTTCCAGACTGTTTTTCCATCTTTGTATACTTCCTAATTTTAGTCCCTGACACAAAAGTTTGCTCTGTGACATAAAAAAAAAAAACCAAACAGGCCTGGGGCAGTGGCTCACCAGTAATCCCAGCGTGTTAGGAGACTGAGGCCAGAGAATCGTCTGTTTTGAGACCAGCCTGGGCAACATAGTGAGATCCCATCTCTGAAATAAACCAAACAAACAAATTAGGGATAACATGAAGAAATCATCACGGATGCACATGAAGATTTGTGTATATTCGTTCCAGTTTCATTCACAACAGCAGAATGTCGGAAACAACCAGGATCACAGGATTAAGTTACTTGATAAACACAACCCCTGCTCAAAGCATTGGCTGGCACAAAATAAGTGCTCAATAAAGATCAACCATGCTTGATCTTCTGCCCAGTTTATGTGATAACTATTTCCTCCCAGGCTATTGCTCTGCCTGTCTTCTGTCGTGTTTTTTTTGTTTGTTTGTTTGTTTTTTTTGAGAAGGAGTCTCCCTCTGTCACTGAGGCTGGAGTGCAGTTGTGCGATCTTGAATCACTGCAACCTCCACCTCCCGGGTTCAAGTGATTCTCCTGCCTCAGCCTCCTGAGTAGCTGGGACTGCAGGTGCACACCACCATGCCCAGCTAATTTTTGTATTTTTAGTAGAGATGGGGTTTCACTATGTTGGCCAGGATGATCTTGATGTCCTGACCTCATGATCCACCCACCTCAGCCTCCCATTGTGCCAGAATTACAGGCGTGGGCCTGATATTTCTTCCCAAGGAAATATCCTCCCAGTGCATCCTATGCATGCACAAACCTGTGTGTCATTGCTCGTCTTGGACGTCAATGTGATCCTGCTGTACACAATGTTCCACGGCTCTTTCTTCCACGGAGCAGAGCACCTGGGGATTTTTTCATGTCAATAGCTATATGTCTGTCTTGTTCTTGTTAATGGCCTCAGAGAGTTCCCATAGTATGCTGTGCCCTAATTTGTGAAACTATGCCTCTGTTGTCAGTCCTGGAGACTATCTTCCAATTTTCACTTTTACAAGCCATGGCATCATTGCAGAAAAATGCTGTGGTGCACACATCCTTAGACACACACACGTACAGAGGACCTATTGTTGGTTGAAGCCCAGCGAGGTCCAAAGTGACGTGCTTTTAAACATTTAATTTAATTTTTATTTTTTTCTCCCTCGCCCTCCCCCTAAGTTATGTACTTTAAATTTGTTGTTTGATGACAGTCAAATTCCCTTCCCCACAAATCTCCATAATTTACACTTTCCCAGCCCAGCCCTGTAATGATGTTTCTTATTCACCCCATTCTCAGTGTGACTGGATGTGTTAATATTTTTAGCAGTTGACAAATTAAGAAGTGAAAACTGGCCGGGTGGTGTGGCTCACACCTGTAATCCCAGCACTTTGGGAAGCCCGAGGCAGGAGGATCACTTGAGCCCAGGAGTTTAAGGCCAGCCTGGGCAACAAAGTGAGACCCCCTGCCACCATCTTACTTTGAAAAAGTCCTGGCACAGTGGCTCACACCTGTAATCTCAGCACATTGGGAGGCCGAGACGGGCAAATCATGAGGTCAGCAGTTCAAGACCAGCCTGGCCAACATGGTGAAGCCCTGTCTCTACTAAAAATATAAAAAATTAGCTGGGCGTGGTGGTGGGCGCCCGCAATTCCAGCTACTAGGGAAGTTGAGGCACGAGAATCACTTGACCCTGGGAGGCGTAGGTTGCAGTGAGCCGATATCATGCCACTGCACTCCAGCCCTAGCCACAGAGTGAGACTCCATCAAGAAAGAAAGATAGAAGGAAATAATAATAGTACCTATATCACAGGGCCAAAGATTAAGCTACTTGATAAATGTAATCCCCTGCCCTGCCCCCGGCAAAACAATGGTTGGTGTATATAATAGTAAGTGTTCAATAAACATGAACAACGCTCGATCTTCTGCCTAATTTATGTGACAAACATTTCCTTCCAGGCTCCCAACTTTGATTGTCTTTTCTTTGTTCAGCACGTTTTCATGTCATTAAATGTGCTCATCTTTTCTTTCGAGTTGCAATAAAAGCAAATCTAGGACATTTAAATTGATTGCAGAATAAGAAACTGACTCTGGGCTGGGTGCTGTGGCTCACACCTGTAATCCCAGTGCTTTGGGAGGCTGAGGCAGGCAGATCACCTGAGGTCAGGAGTTTGAGACCAGCCTGGCCAACATGGTGAAACCCCATTTCTACCAGAAATTAAAAAATCAGCTGGGTGTGGTGGTGGGCACCTGTAACCCCAACTACTCAGGAGGCTGAGGCAGCAGAATCACTTGAACTCGGGAGGCAGAGGTTGTAGTAAGCCAAGATTGCATTACTGCACTCCAGCCTGGGGGACAGAGTAAGACTTCATCTCCAAAAAAAGAAAATAGGCGGGGCGCGGTGGCTCACGCCTATAATCCCAGCACTTTGGGAGGCCGAGGCGGGTGGATCACAAGGTCAAGAGATCGAGACCATCCTGGTCAAAAAGGTGAAACCCCATCTCTACTAAAAATACAAAAATTAGCTGGGCATGGTGGTGCGCACCTGTAGTCCCAGCTACTCGGGAGGCTGAGGCAGGAGAATTGCTTGAACCCAGGAGGCGGAGGTTGCAGTGAGCCGAGATCATGCCATTGCACTCTAGCCTGGGTAACAAGAGCAAAACTCCGTCTTAAAAAAAAAAAAAAGAAAAGAAACTGGGAAAAGAGAAGAGAGTATTAGCAGGATTGACAGGTACCCGCCACCACACCCGGCTAATTTTGTATTTTTAGTAGGCAGGGGTTTTTTGGCCTCTCAAAGTGCTGGGATTACAGGCGTGAGCCACTGCGCCCAGCCGAAGCACACAGGTAATGATTTTATAATGAGAACACTACTCCCTTCCCTCTCTTCCTTTCCAATAAATGTTAATCCTAAAGAAAAAAAAAAAAAAAAAAAAAAAAGCAAGAAGTCAGCAGCTACTCAACGCTCAACCCTCCCAGAGTCAGCAGAAGAAAAAGCTCCATTCTGGAGCCAGATGCCTGAACGCCATAGCAGGATCGCCCCCTGGTGGCAGAAAAGCAAGAAGCTAGATGCCTGAACGCCATAGCAGGATCGCCCCCTGGTGGCAGAAAAGCAAGAAGCCAGATGCCTGAACGCCATAGCAGGATCGCCCCCTGGTGGCAGAAAAGAAGCCGATCTAGGTAGGCGTGTGTGAGTTTCTTCCTGAAAGCAGCTGCTTTTTGTTTTATCTTTTTATATATTTTTTGAGACAGAGTCTCGCTGTCACCCAGGATGGAGCTCAGTGGCACAATCTTAGCTCACTTCAACCTCCACCTCCCGTGTTGAAGTGACTCTCCTCCCTCAGCCTCCTGAGTGGCTGGGATTACAGTCACCGGCCACCACGCCTGGCTAATTTTTGTATTTTAGTAGAAATGGGGTTTCACCACGTTGGCCAGGCTGGGCTTGAACTCCTGACCTCAAGCAATCCACCTGCCTTGGCCTCCCAAAGTGCTGGGATTACAGGTGTGAGCCACCCCAGCCAGTTTCTTTTTTATTTAAATCACAAAGCAACCTATTGCGACTAAAATTAGGTAGAATACACAGGTGACAAATTTGAGAATGGGAGAATGGAAGCCCAAGGTCACCTAGCTAGTAATGGGCAGAACCTGCCAATATGTGCAAATCTAGGAGCCTGATTTTTTTTTGTTTCTTTCTGGAAATGAAGGAAAGGAAAATTCCCTGTTTTGTTTTTGTTTTTATTTTTGTTTCAGAGATGGGGTCTTGCTCTGTCACTCAGGCTGGAGTGCAGTGGTGTGATCTTGGCTCACTGCAACCTGTACCTGCTGGGTTCAAAAGTTCTCCTCCCTCAGCCTGAGTAGTTGGGATTACAGGCACACACCACCACGCCTGGCTAATTTTTGTATTTTTTTTTAGTAAAGATGGGGTTTCACCATGTTGGTCAGGCTGGTCTCGAACTCCTGACCTTATGATCCACCTGCCTTGGCCTCTCAAAGTGCTGGGATTACAGGCATGAGCCACGGCGCCCAGCCTAAACTTTTTTTTTTGAAGAAAGATTTTATTCTGTTTTCCAGGCTGGAAGGCAGTGGTATGATTATAGCTCACTGCAGCCTCTAATCCCTGGGCTCAAGCAATCCTCTAACTGCGGCCTCCCAAGTAGCTGGGACTACAGAAATGGATCACCATGCTCAGCTACTTTTAAATTTTTTCATAGAGTCAGAGTCTTGCTGTCACCCAGGCTGCTCTTGAACCCCTGGCCTCAGGCAATCCTCCTGCCTTGGCCTCCCAAAGTGCTGGGATTACAGGTGTGAGCCACTGCACTAGGCCTGGTTGGGAGAACCAATCAACCCAGTTGGTTCCTCCCTGTCCAACCTCCACATGGCTGTTTCCAGGGACTGGGCTACAAACACACCAAGAGGCCGGGTGCAGTGGCTCATGCCTGTAATCCCAGCACTTTGGGAGGCCAAGGCAGGCAGATCACTTGAGGTCAGAAGTTCAAGACCAGCCTGACCAACATGACAAAACTGTGTTCCTACTTAAAAAAAAAAAAAAATAGCCTGGCACGGTGGCTCATGTGTGTAATCACAGCACTTTGGGAGGCTGAGTCGGGCAGATCATAGGTCAGGAGTTCAAGACTAGCCTGACCAACATGGTGAACCCTTGTCTCTATTTAAAAATACAAAAATTAGCAAGGCATGGTGGTACACAACTGTAATCCCAGCTACTTGGGAGGCTGAGGCAGGAGAATTGCTTGAACTCGGGAAGCGGAGGTTGCAGTGAGCCGAGAGTGCGCCATTGCACTCCAGCCTGGGCCACAGAGCAAGATTCCATCTCAAAAAAAAAAAAAAAAAAAAGCCGGGTGCGGTGACTCACGCCTGTAATCCCAGCACTTTGGGAGGCCGAGGCAGGTGGATCACGAGGTCAAGATATCGAGACCATCCTGGTCAACATGGTGAAACCCCATCTGTACTAAAAATACAAAAAATTAGCTGGGCACGGTGGTGCGTGCCTGTAATCCCAGCTACTCGGGAGGCTGAGGCAGGAGAATTGCCTGAACCCAGGAGGCGGAGGTTGCAGTGAGCCGAGATTGAGCCATTGCACTCCAGCCTGGATAACAAGAGTGAAACTCCGTCTCAAAAAAAAGAAAAAAAAAAAGCTGGGCATGGTGGCATGTGCCTGTGTCCGCTACTCACGAGGCTGAGGCGGGAGAATCACTTGAGCCCAGAAGGTGAAGGTTGCAGTGAGCCGAGATCACACCACTGCACTTCAGCCTGGGCGACAGAGAGAGACTCTGTCAAAGAAAGAGAGAGGAGAGGAGAGGAGAGAGAGAGAGAGAGAGAGAGAGAGAGAGAGAGAGAGAGAGAGAGAGAGAGAGAGAGAAACATCAAGAAAACACTCTTGTGAATTTGACTATCAGTCTCAAGTCCACACCTCATGGCCAGCTCCTGTGGACTACAAGACAGGTCCCCTGTCCCTGAACCCAGGTCCTCATTGGAACCAAAAAATGTCTTGGCATTTGCTGAGTCTCAAGCTCTGGAACCAGAGAGGGAGGAGGGTTCAGTCGAGACTCAATTCCAACTCTGTTAGTCAAGTTTGTTTTTCTTTTTATTTTTTGAGACAGGGTCTTGTCCTATCACTGAGGCTGACTGCAGAGGCATGATCATGGCTCACTGCAGCCTAGACCTTCCTGGGCTCAAGTGATCCTCCTACCTCAGCCTCCCTTGGATCTGGAGCTTCAGGCTCGCACCACCATGCCTTGCTAATTTTTTGTATTTCTGGTAGAGATGGGGTTTCGCCATGTTGCCCAGCCTGATGTTGAACTACTGAGCTCAAGCGATCCACCCACCTTGGCCTCTCAAAGTGCTTGGATTACAGGCGTGAGCTACTGCACCTGCCTGTTGGTCGTTAGTGATGATCGCCAAATATTTCCAATGCTGTCTTCTGGATGCATGGTAGGGCTGTTCTCTCTTGGCCACTTATGGCTGGGTAAAGTCATGTGACTTTTTCTGGCCTATGAGCAGTGAGATGAAATAGTGCATCATTTCTGAACCAGAGTATTTAATTATGGGTATGAGGCCTTCTAGATACGTCTTTCCTCAGTTACAGTGACCCAAAACATTCCTGATAGTGACTACTCTTTTTTTAGAGACACTCTGTCATCCAGGCTGGAGTTCAGTGGTATAGTCACAGGTCACTGCAGCCTTGAATTCTTGAGCTGAAGTGATTCTCCTGCTTCGACCTCCCAAGTAGCTGAGAATACAGGTGCATGCCTCTATGCCCAGCTAATTTTAAAAGGTTTTTTAGAGATGAGATTTTGCTATGTTTCCCAGGCTGGTCTCAAACTCCTGGGCTAAAGCGATCCTCCTGCCTCAGCCTCCCAAGTAGCTGGGACTACAGGCATGAGCCACTGCACCCAGCTCAGAAATTACTTTTGTATCATTTTTACCCCCACCAAGACTTTGGTGCTATTTGTTATAGTGGCATAAACTGACTTGTCCTGACTAATACATTACATCATCGACATCACAGCATCTGAGTCTAGCCAAGGGCTTCTATGTTAGTTTACTAGGGTTGCTGTAACAAAGTTCCACAGATGGGGTGACTTCAGCAACAAAAATGTGTTGTTGGCCAGGTGCGGTGGCTCACATCTGTAATCCCAGTACTTTGAGAGGCCAAGGCAGGTGGATTGCTTGATCCCAAGAGTTCAAGACCAGTCTGGGAAACATGGCAAAACCTTGTGTCTATCAAAAATATAAAAATTAAGCCAGGTGTGGTGGCACGTGCCTGTGGTCTCAGCTATTCAGGAGGGTGAGAGGATGGTTTAAGCCTGGGACGTGGAGGTGGCAGTGAGCTGAGATGGTGCCATTGCACTCCAGGGTGGGCAACAGAGCCAGACCCTATCTCAAAAAAAAAAAAAAAAGAGAGAGAGGGTGGGAGTTATCTCAGGGATCTTCCCTTCATCTTTGGAGCAATGATAATTCAACAAATATTTACTAAGCACCTACTGTGCCTACTGTGAGCCAGGAGCCCTCCGATGCAAGGTTTTTCCAGTGATGGATCTTATATTCGAGTGAGCCTTGCAAAGACAGGTTATAAACAAGTAAACAAGTGAGGCCGGGTATGGTGGCTCGTGCCTTTGATTCTAGCGCTTTGGATGGCTGAGGCGGGAGATCAGTTAAGCCCTGGAATTTGAGAACAGTCCAGGCAACATAGCAAGACCCTTGTCTCTACCAAAAAAAAGTTTAAAAATTAGCCAGCTGTGGTGATGCTTACCTGTAGTCCCAGCTACTTGGGAGGCTGAAGTGGGAGTATCGCTTGAGCCTGGGAGATTGAGGCTGCAGTGAGCTATGACTTCACCACTGCACTCCAGCCTGGGCAACAGAGCGAGACCATCTCTAAAAAAAAAATAATAGTTAATTAAAACTTTTAGGCCAGGTGTGGTGGCTCACCCGTGTAATCCCAGCACTTTGGGAGGCCTAGGTGGGTAGATAACCTCAGGTCAGGAGTTAAAGGCCAGCATAGCCAATATGGTGAGACCCCATCTCTACTAATAATACAAAAGTTATCCAGGTGTGGTCATGGATGCCTGGAATCCCAGCTACTTGGGAGGCTGAGGCAGAATAGCTTGAACCCAGGAGGCAGAGGTTGCAGAGAGCCAAGATCATGCCACTGCACTCCAGCCTGGGTGACAGAGCAAGACTTCATCTCAGGAAAACAAAGACAACTTTATACCTGTAATCCCATCACTTTAGGAGGCCAAAAGAGGCAGATTGCTTGAGTCCAGAAGTTCGAGACCAGCCTGGACAACAGGGTGAGACCCCACCTCTACAAAATAAAAATTCAAAACTAGCTGGGTGTGGTGACTTGCACCTGTAGTCCCAGCTACTCGGGAGGTTGAGGTGGGATGATCACTTGAGCTCAGGAGGTCAAAGCTGCCGTGAGCCGTGATCGCACCACCACACTCCAGCCTGTGTGACAGAGTGGGATGTGTGTCAAACAATAGTAACAATAAAGTAAAACAATAAAAAACAAATGAAACAACTGTGACTAATGAAGTGCTGTAAAGGCAAAGAGACAGGGCCCAGCAAGGACAGGGAAGTTACTGTACACAGTCCGAAGAGGTGACAATTGATGACAGGCTTAATAAGCTACACAGAGAGTAAAAAGCCCAATTCTGGGCTTTGAGCCAGCAATAGATGGAGAATTTGAGGAATAGAATGAAGGATGGTACAACCAGGGTGGAAGGGGAGCCAGTTAGGACGAAGACACCAATAGGTGCCAAACTATGGACTGAACTTCTGGCTTAATGTCCCCGCCACCATCCACCCTCAAAACCCAGAGATCTGGAGAGTGCAGGGATATCAGGGGCTTGGAGGGAAAGATACAGAGGGGACGTCAGTAGCACCTCGGACAGCACCCTCTCTGTCCATGGTGCTGACAGCACAAGGCACTGACGGTTGGTGGGAACGTAAAATGGTGCAGCTGCTGTGCAAAAGTTAGGTGGTTCCTCAATTCAACGCAGAATCTCCATATGGCCTAACAATTCCATTCCTGGGCATCTAACCAAGGAAACTGAAAGCAGAGATCTAGATACCTGCACACCCGTGTTCACAGCAGCATGAGTCACCATAGCCACAAGGTGGAAGAACTCAAGTGTCCAACTGATGAACCAATAAACACCATGTGGTCCATCCATACAATGAAATATTATTCAGCCATAAACAAGGAAACAGTTCTGGCTGGGCATGGTGCCTCACGCCTGTAATCCCAGCACTTTGGGAGGCCAAAGCGGGCCAGTGTGAGACCAGCCTGGGCAACATGGTGAAACCCCAACTCTATTAAAAACACAAAAATTAAGGCCAAATGTGGTGGTACATGCCTATGATCCCAGCACTTTGGAGGGCTGAGGTAGGTGGATGGCTTGAGGCCAGGAGTTTGAGATGAGCCTGGCCAACATGGTGAAACCCCATCTCTACAAAAAATAAAAAAATTAGCCAGGCATGGTGGTGCTCGCCTGTAGTTCCAGTTACTTGGAAGGCTTAGGCAGAATCACTTGAATCCAGGAGTTGGAGGCTGCAGTAAGCTGAGATTGCAGCACTACACTCCAGCCTAGGTGACAGAAGGGAAGCACGGTCTCAAAAATTAAATCGGTAAATAAACACACACAGAATTTAGTTGGGCGTAGTGGTGGGTGCCTGTAATCCCAGCTACTCAGGAGGCTAAGGCAGGAGAATCACTTGAACCTGGGAGGTGGAGGTTGCAATGAGTGGAGATCATGCCACTGCACTCCAGCCTGAGCGACAGAGCGAGACTCTGCCTCAAAAAAAAAAAAAAAAAGAAAAGAAATTTCGGAGTACCACATCAGGCCCCCAAGAGCATCTGTGAGCTCTGGAGGGTGGCATGGAATGTTTGGGTGTTGTCTGGAGTCAGCATTGACTTCTGAGGAGCCAGAGAGGGGGCAGAGTGGGGAGAAGCAACTAGTGGGGCTCCTTGTGAATTCTAGAAAGGCACTCCCCACAAGGGGCAAGCACCAGGTGTGTCAGACCGCATACCCCGCCATCCTGAGCACAGAAGGTGAGCCCCCAACCTGAAGATGACAGAAGGCCATTTCCAAGAGGTGAGTTTATTGGGGGAGGGGACTGGTCAAGTCATCAGTGCAGCACTGTGCCCCCTCGGGGCTGGTCAATCCAGTGTGTGGGCCCCGGAGGTCACAGGCATAGCAGCAGGAGAGGGGGTGAGTACCCCCACAGGGCCATCCCCAGCCCAGTCCAGGGGCGGGGACAAAGGGGTGACCCCTGGCGAGGTCCTCAGGCATCTGTGGCTGAGCCAGGTGGCTCCTGGGGCAGACAGCGCCGGTGCCGGAGAATCGACTTCTCCTCCTCCTGCAGGGACAGGTCACATACGCGCATGTCACCAGTATGGGACACTGATACCTCACTGCGCACATGTCATCCAGCACCCAGCATATAGGTTCTCAGATACACCCCCTCCCACTGTACTCATGACCCTCCCGAGGATGTGAGGGGCCCTGGGCTGCCCATTCTCACCATCTCAGAGGCGGTGCTGGGGCTTGCGCCCTCAGGGGACCCCCCTTCATCCCTTGAGCAGTCGGGTCCAGCATCCTCCTCATACTCTGTCAGGCAATCTGACTCTTCTCCTGGAATGGGGAGCAGGGCATGGGTGAGGGGATCAAGGCTGGCCTGACAACTCAAGCCACTCCCCTCCCTCTTGGGAGTCCCCTGGGCACCTCACCATCAGCACAGCCATCGGAGACATAGCTCGTGGGGGGCTCAATCCGGGACACAATCTCTGCCAAGTCAGTGAAACCAGAGCTTGGGAAAGCAAGCACCTGTGGGGTGACGTTGGTGAGGCTCTTGGGGAAGTCATAGAGTCTTGGAGCCCCTGGGGGGCCCAGTGGTGCATTTGGGGCTTAGAGAAGATCCTAGGGTGGGAACTCTCTGAAGTCAGCAGAGGTCTGAGAGCTCAGCAAAACCCAGGGATATGTGGGGCCATCTGAGATTTGTGGGAGACTTTCGGGGGCTCGGCTTTGGAATCACTGGAGTCAGAGTGGCCCCAGTATGGGAGCATCACAGGCTTACATCTGCACGGCGGCTCTCATTGAGGTCTGCAGACCGCCGGTCTGTGAGCATTTTCTCAATGACGTTGCCACGGCTCCAGCCTCCAAACACTGCCTTTCCGTACTGGTAGCCCACATCCTATGGGAAGTGAGGGGCTAAGTCCATGCCTGCAATCTTGCTTTGCTTGTCCCCACTCTGTCTGCCCCTTCTCTGGTCCCTCAAAAGCCTGATGTTCTGGAGGAGCTGGCATTTGAGACTAAACCTATTTCACAGTCAGCTGCACATGGCACACTCACCCACACATTCCCTGTCCTGCTGTTGACAGACATTACCAATCAATCTCTCCATGTTCTTTCCCATTTGGCCCCAGGCAGGGTGTTGGGTACCAAATAACACAAGGTGATGATGTGCAAGCTTACTCTGAAGTCGGCAAACAGGGAGTACATCTGTGGATATCGCCATCTCCCAAGTCCACAGCAAACATTTTAAGTTTCTCATGGCATGCTAGCCCAGTGAGCCCACAAAGGACATCATACATTTCTACTCAGACTCAGGGCTTCTGGGCTGCAGCTACTGATCTATTTCTTTTTTAAAAAAAATGTTTATTATTTTAATATTTAATTTTTAAAATCATTATTTTTTGAGACTGCACTCCCAGGCTTGAGTGCAGTGGCACAATCTTGGTTCGCTGCAACCTCCGCCTCCTGGGTTCAAGCGATTCTCCTGCTTTAGCCTCTCAAGTAGCAAGGACTACAGGCATGTGCCACCACACCCGGCTAATTGTTGTATATTTAGTAGAGACAAGGTTTTACCACGTTGACCAGGTGGTGTCGAACTCCTGATTTCAAGTGATCTGCCTGCCTCGGCCTCCCAGAATGCTGGAATTATACGCATGAGCCACTGTGCCTGGCCCTTTCTTTTTCTTAGAGACAGAGTTTTGCTCTGTCGTTCAGGCTGGAGTACAGTGATGCAATCACAGCTCACAGCAGCCTTGAACTCCTGGGCTCAAGCGATCCTCCCACTGCAGCCTCCCGAGTAGCTGGGGTGACAGGCATTCACCACCACACCCAGCTAATTTTTTATTTTTAATCTTTGTAGAGTCAGGGTGTTGTTATGTTGCCCAGGCTGGTCTTGAACTCCTGGCTTCAAGCAATCCTCCCACCTCAGCTTCCCAAAGTGCTGGGATTACAGGTATGAGTCACCATGTCTGGCCCCCTGATCAATTTCAGTTGGCTAGGGTTATGGGACGTTTTTCAGGGTCGGTGGCATCTAACACACACGTTGCTACCGCCCTCTCTTGGACCTGTGACAGACATCACTACTACTCCATCACTAGTCTTATTCCCAACGCAGAAATGGCACTAGAAATTGCTATACAGTGCTTCCAGGGGTGCAGCTGGCTCAAAAGGAGAAACAGTTAGTGCACAGCCACACCCCTACCACATCCCCTGCAGACATCACTAACGGATCACAGATCTGTTTCCCACAGATTCCAGATGGGATTCCTGGATTCCTCCCCCTCACACTGCTCTGGGCTTTAAGTGGCAAAGCTTTGCCAAACCACCGGCAATGCTTTGCTTCTTAAATATGCAGGCACCATGCCACTCCTGCCCACTCACATAGATCTGGTCGAACTTCCCGAAGTCCATGGTCTTGAAGCAGTCAATGGGCGGGCGCAGGTACTCGCAGTAGGAGCTAGACTTGACCACCTCCAGCTGTCGCACGCAGGACACGTAGGCCAGGCGGGACTGGATCTCGGCCATGTCTGGAACCTTCACTTTGTCTGCCCAGGGGTTCAGCCGTTTCCACAGCAGCCACCAGCCGGACAGGCTGTCCCCATAGGTGCTAAGGTCTGTCTCATCCTGGCTCCCCACATCGATGGCGATGACCGTTTTGGCACCCATGCTGCGGGCGATGTCCGCTGTGGGGCCAGGGGGGTCACCAGGCTGCTCTCCCCTCGGGGGCCCGGGGCAGAGATGTTCAACCCAGTTGTACAGATGCCATCATGCAAATGATCACACATAGAAAAACCATATATGCAAACAACATGCTGTCATGTACAGGGTAGAAAATGATGCAATTTAAGTTGAGGGGGTGGGATCAGGTGTTGGGTTTTTTTGTTTTGAGACAGTGTCTGATTCTGTCATCAGGCTGGAGTGCAGTGGTGCCATCTCAGCTCAGTGCAACCTCTGCCTCCCCGGTTCAAGTGATTCTCCTGCCTCAGCCTCCTGAGTAGCTGGGATTAGAGCCAGACACCACCATGCCTGGCTAATTTTTTATTTTTAGTAGAAATGGGGTTTCATCATGTTGGCCAGGCTAGCCTCGAACTCCTGACCTCAAGTGATCCGCCCACCTCGATCTCCCAAAGTGTTGGGATTACAGGTGAGAGCCACCACGCCCAGCAAGTATTGGGAGTCCTGAGTTCTGGGGAATCAGGGACAAAGGCAGTGGGAGAAGAGACATGAGGCCAGACACAAGGGAAACAGAGATGTAGAAGGAAAGAGAGACAGAGAGACAGAGTAGAGACAGCAGGAATAAGAGATACCCAGGTCAGAGACACAAAAAGGAGCAAGAACCCAGGCACAGAGGGGGTTCTCGAGGTTGAGATAAGGGACAGAGAGCAAGGAGAAGGGACTGGGGGAGACTAAGGAAGCGGGACAGAGAGTGGATGGGGGTGGTGGTGTGTCCATGGGCCTGTGTCTGCATGGTTGTGTGCCTTAGGGAGAATCTCCCAGTGATTCTGGGGAAGCAAAACCAATGTCCTGTAGCCAGACCCAGCCCAGGAAGACACCCAGTTCTCTACTGGACTTTACACATGCATCTCCTGTAAGCGATCTTGAATGTATATCCACTTGTGCCTAACACAGCACACCAGCAGGTGGATGGAGATTTCAAACAAGCTCCCTAGAGCTTCTCTACGGGTTTAGGTCCACGTGTCCACATCCGTGTGTCCGTGTGTTCCTGCTTGCAGCCCTGCTGTCTAAGACCCCATGGGAGGTTGTTTCTGCAAACAGGTCCATCTCTGGCTGTGCCTTCATCTCTGTAGACACACCCAGGCCTGTTCATGTTCATTACAGTCCACACAGAGCTGGATCAGTGTCCAGACGTGTTTCCTTGTGTATCTCCGTGCTCTCACCTGCAGGTCTGCACACACATACTTATGTGAACGGGTTTACGACATGTGTTTATCTGTCTAGAAAGCCTATAGCAGTGGGAGGAGTTGGCAAACTCTGCAAAGGGCTGAGAGGAGGTAACTCTGTCTTTGTGAACCACATGATTTCTGTCCCAGTGACTCCGTATCTGCTGCGCAGCAGCAGCCACAGAAATGACTGGGTGGGCTATGTCTCAATCAAATGTTTTTTGGTTTTGGTTTCCTTTGTCTCGGAGATGGACTTTCACTGTTGCCGAGGCTGAGGTGCGGTGGCGTGATCTCGGCTCATTGCAACTTCCTTCGCCTGGGTTCGAGCAATTCTCCTGCCTCAACTTCCTGAGTAGCTCAGATTACAGGTGTGTGCCACCACACCCAGCTAATTTTTGTATTTTCAGTAGAGACAGCATTTTGCCATATTGGTCAGGCTGGTCTTGAACTCCTGACCTTAGGTGATCTGTCTGCCTCAGCCTCCCAAAGTGCTGGGATTACAGGTGTGAGCCACCCTGCCTGGCTCAATAAAGCTTTATTTATAAAATCAAACAGAGGGCCAGATTCAGCCTGTGGGTCATAGTTTGCCCACCCCTGGCCTACAAGACTGTAAGCATGTGTGCAGCTATCATACATGTCTATTTGGGTATAAAAAAAATTCTTCTGGGTGTGGAATTTTTTTTGCTGTTTTTTTGAGGCAGTCTCACTCTTTTGCCCAGGCTGGAGGGAAGTGGCACAATCTTGGCTCACTGCAACCTCCTGCCCCTGGGTTCAAGCGATTCTCCTGCCTCAGCCTCCTGAGTAGCTGGAATTACAGGCACCCACTACCATGCCTAGCTAATTTTTGTATTTTTAATAGAGATGGGGTTTCACTATGTTGGCAAGGTGGGTCTCAAACTCCTGACCTCAGGTGATCCTCCCGCCTTGGCCTCCCAAAGTGCTGGGATTACAGGCATTAGCCACTGTGCCCGGCCAAAATTTTAAGTTGTGTACCTGCCCGCCTCTCACGTCCACCCATAAAGGTGGCAGGCCTGGCTTAACCAGGTCACAGAGCTATGGCATCCCTTCTACATGTGTGCACATCCGTGCATGTTTTAGGGAACGTCCAGGGCGACTGGGACAGACTGGCTTGCATAGACAGATGACCTCTTTCACTGACACGTGCTCACCTGTGCTCATGTACCTGGCTGTGTTTACACGTGTGCATGTGCCTTACCCGCCCCTGAGGGAATGCATGTGTGTGTAGCTGGTGTGCATGCATATGAGTGTCGCATTTCACCTGCACGTTCCCTGATGTGCATGTGGACATGGGCACCCTTCCCTCAAGTGTACACCCATTTGGGCTTAACACAACACACCAGCAGGTGGCTGTAGTTTTTTTTTTTTTAAACGGAGTCTTGCTCTGTCACCCAAGCTGGAGTGCAATGGCACCACCTCGGCTCCCTGCAACCTCCACCTCCCAGGTTCAAGGGATTCTCCTGCCTCAGCCTCTGGAGTAGTTGGGATTACAAGCACCCACCACCATGCCCAGCTAGTTTTTTGTTATTTTGAGTACAGACAGGTTTCACCATGTTGGCCAGGATGGTCTCAAACTCCTGACCTCAGGTAATCTGCCTGCCTCAGCCTCCTAAAGTGCGGGATTATTGGTGTGAGTCACTGCACCCAGCCAGGATGTAGATTTTAACCGCACATTTTGCCGTCCATGAGCACATCCATGTATCATCTTGTGCACGTGACTGTGTGTGTGTGTGTGTGTGTGTGCGTGCGCGTGTGTGTGTCTACACCCCTGCACAGGTGGCTTGGGCATGCATCCTGTCCCAGATCCAGTCTGTGTGTGCCCATGCATGTGGTGCTGGGGGGGGGCTCGCATATGTGGGCAGCTCGGGCAGCCACTTGCCTGGCAGGTTGTTGATGTAGCCGCCATCCATGAGCAGGTGCCCGTCCTTGGGGTCGCACAGCGGGGGCAGGTAGCCCGACAGCGTCATGCTGGCGCGCACATACCGCCACAGGGAGCCTGCGCGGTGGGACACACAGACACAGACACGCACAGACACGCTCAGACATGCCGGAAGACCCGCCAGCCCGGTAGACTCGCTGACCTGGGACGTTGTTAACGTAGCACCCATCCACCAGCAGGTGCCCGTCCTTGGGGTCGCACAGTGGGGGCAGGTAGGGGCAGTAGGAGGCGCTGGCCCGGACATAACGCCACACGCAGCCTGTGGGGACGGCGTGAGGGTGGTAAGGTGCCCGACGAGCCTTCCTGCTCCCCTCCCCTGAGGACAGACGTACCTGGGGTCTCCGGGGCATTAGTGGGTGGCGGTTAGTGGTCGGTGATCGGGCCGGGGTGGACGGTCACTCGTGTTAACAACGTCCCAGACGCTCAGCGGCCCTCCCGGAAGCATCCCCCCAACCCCATGTGGCGTCAGCGGTTGCTGCGGGCTGGGCGGGGACACCCACCATCTTTGTGGACTCGCATGGCTGAGGCAGTGATATCTGTGGTCACGTTGAAGTAAGGCAGCCACAGGTCCTGTAGGGAGAGGGACCGAGGTGGGGGAGGAATAGGGGAACCCTTTCGGGAGGGGTGGGCAGGGCAAGGGATGGGGTGGGCCTACCTCAATCTGCTTATCCTGGAAGACCCGGTGGATGCTGCGGTTAAAGGCAGAGCCAGTGAACATGGAGGTGACTGGGTACGTGAGATCCAACACTGGTTCCAGCACCGAAGTCATGCTCTAGGAACAAGGGGGCCAGACAGGGTCAAATAGAGGTCATGTGGGGTCACAGATAGGGTTCCCCCTAGAGAGTGAGCAAGGAGCACTTAGGGGCCTGGCGCAGTGGCTGACGTCATGACTCCCCCACTACTTTGAAAGCCTGAGGTGGGCAGATCACTTGAGGCCAGGAATTTGAGACCAGCCTAGCCAACATGGTAAAACCCTGTATCTACTAAAATACAAAAAAAATTCGCTGGGTTGGTGGGGCGCGCCTGTAGTCCCAGCTACTTGGGAGGCTGAGGCAGGAGAATCACTTGAACGGAGGAGGTGGAGACTGCAGTGAGCTGAGATCGCACCATTGCTCTCCAGCCTGGGCCACAGAGCGAGACTCCAACTCAAACAAACGAACAACAAAAAAAGGAGCACTTAGGGATGATGTGGTCACCAAGGGCCCTGGGTGCTCTAGCTAGGGGCTATAGGTTGGGGTCACTAGACAGAAAGTCCCAGAGTGGTCACTCAGAGTCCTAGAGGTGTATCTATGAAAAGTCCGGACAGGTGGGGTTCACAGATTCCATCAGGAAGGGTCACCCTAAGTCAGGAGGCCCCCCATGGGATGAGGTTAGGGTGGAGCCACGGGTTTTACAGCGCACCTGGGGTGCCACAACCCCTCCTCCCAACACACACCTTGGCCCACTCCCGGGCCCGCTGCTTTGTGCGGCTGGCGCTGCGCTCCTCAGCGTACAGGGCCCCGATGAAAGAGCCAATGGACGTGCCTCCCACCAGGTCCACAGGAACCCCCGCCTCCTCTAATGCCTTCAGCACCCCAATGTGCGAGCAGCCCCTGCCAGGAAAACGGGCCCAGTGACCCTCTAGGCCCCACTCGAATTCCTCTGCCCCTTCCTCCTCCCACCTCCCACACAGCTAAGGAACAAAGGGCAGGCCCGCACTCACAGGGTCTCTCCCGGGAAGCTCCACCCTCGGACACTCAGGCCCCGCCCCCAGAGAGCAAGCCCCGCCCCTCACCTGGCCCCGCCCCCGCCCAGCACGAGGGCAATGGTGTTCCCTGTGAGCACCCTCGCCAAGCGGGAGAAGTCACTGTGCCGGTCCGCGCGCCTGGAGAAAACCTTCTCGTAGAGCTCATGCTGGGATGAAGGAGAGAGCCGTGACCCAGTAGCATGAAGGTGGGGTCCGACAGATACCCACCCCCACACCCTTACCTTTGAACCTGACCCCAGATCTCCCAGGCCCCGCCCCAATATCACAAACCACGCCTAGTAGCCATTCCCCTGAAAAGTGGGGGCCGGCCCGCTCCTCACCAGCTTGGCGGGGCTGCGGCGCGAGAAGAGGCGGCGCGGACAGCGCAGGTGCAGGTGCCCGGAGCACCAGCTACGCATATTGAGCCACTCCACGGTGCGCGTGGGGCCCGCACCCTCCTCTCGGTGCAACAGGACGAGCTGCTTGAGGGCACGCACGGCTGTGTTCTCCAGCATCTGCTCCAGCTGCAGAAGATGGACAGCGGAGGTCACCGGCTGCCCCGCCACCACCTAGCCACACCTGGGTCCTGATTGCCTACCCCCATGCGAGGGTGCATGTGGCCTGGTGTAGGCACAGGAGGGCAAGGGACGGGACCCGAGGTGAGTGAGAGGGGACACGGCCTCCTGACCTGGCCGAGGGTAGGCTCCTGGTCCCCCAGGCCCACGATGAGGATACAGTCAGCCTGGCGCAGGCAGCGCACGGTCCAGGGCGTCAGTGAGGCGTCCGTCTGGTAGAGTACGATGCGGTGTGCGTCCTCCTGCTGGGCCAACCACCCTGACAGCCGGAACTCTTGGATGCTGGGGTGGGATGGGGGCAGCGTCATCCTGGGGCTGGCCTGGGGTTGTGTGCTCCCCAAGATCACATAGCTCCGTTGCTGGGAGGAGCTTAGACACCCAAACTCCCACCATGGAAGTCTGTGCCCCGGTGGGCAGATTCACACCACTGCGAATCTCCCTATTGACCTATGGGTAGGACGCATGTTTCGTGGTTGGAAGATAAGAGCTTTTTTTTTTTTAAAGATGGGGTTTCACCATGATGGCCAGGCTGGTCTTGAACTCCTGACCTCAGGTGATCCACCCACCTCGGCTTCCCAAAGTGCTAGGATTACAGGTGTGAGCCACCGTGCCCGGCCGGAAGATGAGAACTTGAATCTAGGTCTGAAAGAATTTGGGGCTCCAAGCCCACCCATCACCTTCCCCACTCCCTTCCTCGACACACACCTATCCAGTGCGGAGGCCCCCAGGCGTGCCCGGATGATATCACTGTTAAGGAGTAGCGTGGGACCTAGAAGTAGGTGGGGAAGGGAGGTTGGAAACCATGCTCCACAAAGCAGGGGCCTAACTCAGAAGAGAATATCCATTACCCCACCTCTGTGACCCTGGTTCCCCCCCAACCCCCAACCGACCCACCCAAACTCTCTCACTAGTCCCCCCCCATGGCCAGCCCCCACCCATGCCCCTCACCCCACTGACCGATGGCCTGCAGGGCGTGCTGCAGCTCCAGTGTGAAGGCCACCATGGGCACCTCAGCACACACAGGCAGGACTGCCACCGTTGCCAGGTTGCTGGCTGGGTTGGTGAGTTCCGAGTGAGGGGGGACACCCAGCCCAGAGCCTGCTGAGAACCCAATGGATGAGATCTGTGGTGCGAACCTGTGTCTGGAGAGATGAATCTCCATCTCCTCCTCCTCCTCCTCTTCTTCTTCCTCCGCATCTGAAATTCCTCCTGCCCCTCCTCTCCCCTAGCAAACTGCAGCCCCTAGCTGCCCAGAGTCTTGACTCTACCATACTGAAAGCCATAGCTCTAGTCCTGGACCCTCAGCCTCAACCACTGTCCCCTTTTTGGTTAAAACTTGGTCATCCACCCTCTGTGTGGGACCCTAATCACCTCAGTGGGATCCATTACACAACTCTACAACCATTCAGAATCCCTGTGCTTGGGAGATCAATCAATCGGCCAGTGCCCCCACCCCATTCTGGCCTTGGTTTCTTTGTCCAATGGAGGGACCTGAACATAAAACGAGGCAGAAATAAAGGTACTTTTAGCCTGGCCAACATGGAGAAACCCCACTCTACTAAAAATACAAAACAATTAGCCAGGCATGGTGGTGTATGCCTGGAATCCCAGCTACTTGGGAGGCTGAGGCAGCAGAATCACTTGAACCCAGGAGGCAGAAGTTGCAGTGAGCTGTGCCACCGCACTCCAGCCTGGGTGACAGAGTGAGACCATGTCCTTTGTCTAAAAAAAAAAAAAAGCCAAAAGGAAAGAAAAGAAATAAAGCTACTTTTGACCCATTTGTTGCTTCCCAAGTTCTCCACTGACAGCCCAGACCAAGCTGTTGTCAACTCCCATATCTTGCCTAGACCTCTCGCTGCCTTCTCACTGGTGGAATCCCTCCTCCCCTATACCAATCGAACTAAGCTCAAAAACGTGTCCGCAGCCCCTAGCCGCTATGCGACTTACCCCTCAGCCCCGCTCCATCTCTCCCCTTGATCACTTTCCTCCTTTCAGTGCTTCAAAACCACCAGCCACCACTGCAGCACCTCTGGTTTCTCTTCCATGTCTGGCCCCTCTCAATGGTCAAGTCTCAGCTCACTGTCTTTAGAAAAGCGTCTTTCTCCCTCCCTTCCTCCCTCCCTCTGCCAGTCACATGCCATCATGACCCTCTTTTGTCTTCCAGGTATTATATTTGTTATTTATCTGTAATTTCTTTCTTTCTTTTTCTTTTTTGAGATGGAGTTTTGCTCTTGTTGCCTAGGCTGGAGTGCAGTGGCACAGTCTCGGCTCACTGGAACCTCCACCTCCTTGGCTCAAGCAGTTCTCCTGCCTCAGTCTCTCAAGTGGCTGGGATTGTAGGCACCCACCACTAGGCCTGGCTAGTTTTTGTACTTTTATTTATTTAATTTTTTAAGAGACTGAGGTTCACCAAATTGGTCAGGCTGGTCTCGAACTCCTGACCTCAGGTGATTCACCTACTTCAGCTTCCCAAAGTGTTGGGATTACAGACATGAGCTACTGTACTCAGCTTCTGTAGTTTCTTAATGATGTCTTTTCTGCCACTACTGCCCTGCCTCTGCCTTGGGGGATCTGGGGGTCAGGGCCAATTGGGTATCACCCCTCGAGGAAAAAGGGGTATCTAGGTTGCTAGACTGGTCCAGAATATGGCCACCACAATGTAGAAACTCAGGCCCACATTTCAGCAGGCCTCCAACCTACTGCACTCCACATTCTATTCTAGCTCACTGAAACCACAGGCTGAGATGGGGAGCTACATCTCCCAGCATCCCTGTAACTTCAGAAGGCAAGGTGCCCAGGATCTTAAACAATAATCCATTGACTATTTGCCATCACGATATGGGGAGTTTGTTTGTTTTATTTTTTCTGAAACAGGCTCTAGCTCTGTTCTCCAGGCTGGAGTGCAGTGAGACAATCAGGGCTCACTGCAGCCTCTACCTTCTGGGCTCAAGCAATCTTCCCGCCTCAGCCTCCTGAGTAGCTGAGACTACAGGCATGTGCCACCACACTCACCTAATGTTTGAAACTTTTGTAGAGACGGGGGTCCCACTATGTTGCCCAGGCTGGTTTCAAACACAGTATCCTGGGCTCAAGCAATCCTCCTGCCTCAGCCTCCCAAAGTGCTGGGATTACAGGCATGAGCCACCATGCCTGGCCCTGCCATCATATTCTGATCTAGGACTCCCTTTCTCACTACGTCTAGGCTGTGCACTTCCCAGCAAACCCTGACTCCCAGGCAAATTCCAGCACCAAAGATTCAGTCCTCAGCACCACTGATTCACGTTCGGGCCCCTAACTAGCACGCCCGGGTTCAAGGACTCCGTTTCCCAGCATGCTCAGGAAGACGAACTCCAATTCTCAGGATATACTGCACCACGGTCCTACTTCCGGTTTGAAACCGGCCAGGGCAAGATTTATTCACGGAACTCCGTTTCCCAGCATCACTCAGGAAAAAGGCTTCCCTCCCAGCATGCTCTGAGCACGGGACTACATTTCCCAGCATGCCCCGGGCCGACCGGCTCTCACCTGGGAAGGGTCCTTGCAGCTGCTGCAAATTCCCTAGAATTTTCTGGCTCAGCAGGTGGATGAGGCGGGTCACGACCTGCGGGCGTTGGAGACCGGCATTTCAGTGAGACCCGGGAAGCTGCTGTTCGAGTCCCACCTCTCCCTCATCTGCCGGAACTCCTGAGTCCCACCCCCAAGAGCCCCTCCCACGGCCTCGCCCTCCCTAAGTCCCTCCCTTGGGCCCCACGTCCCACCTCCGCCCCTCTGCCCCACCCACAACGGGCCGCACCTGCGGGTACCGACGTTTAATGTGACCCAAGGTGCCCTCGGGGAGCTTGGCCAGCTCCGTGTCGCGCACCGCATGCACCGTCGTGGCTCGCGGCTGCCGGGTCAACGCCTCCACCTGGGGGGCCGCGTGCATGACTGGGGCTGCTTGGGCGGGGAATGGGGAGGCCAAAGATGGGTGGAGAGGGGCCGTACTGCCCCACCTAGGGTTTCCCCGTAATGGCGGTGCAGGGAAGCAAGCCTCGCTCGCGACCCATTAGAACTCCAGGGAGCAGCAAAGGACAGGGATCCACGACAGGCGGGGTTCTCTTTTCCAACGAAATGAAGTCTGGGTAGGGAGTGGACTGGGTGACCTCGGAGGTCAGGAGTTGCTTTCACTACTCCCTGGATTACCCGGGATGATGTGTGCACGTCGTGGGGGGACTGGCCAGAGGTCAGTGGGTGGGGGTGGGTGGGGCCGCGCTCACCACTCCGATGAGGTCGCCTCGGCCATACTCGCCCACCAGCTCCTTCTTGCCACTGCCTCGCTGGATCACGCTACGCAGCCGCCCGTTGAGCACGATGTAGGTGCAGTCGGAGCGGTCCCCCTGCCTGGGTGGGCGTGGCAGTCAGCAAGGTCTTACCAGGTCTAGGTCCCCACCCCTAGGTAGAGCCTGAGCAGGGCAGTAGGAGCTCCACCTGTACAGCGCTCGTCCCGCCTCCACCGCCGTCCAGTCGATGGCAAAGTCCATCTGGCGCACGAAGGGCGACATCCTGGCTGCCACTGTGTGCGCCGCGCTCAGCACCACACTGGGCTGTGCGCGCATGATTCTGCAGGTGAAAGGAGGAGGTGCATGGGCCGGGCCGGGGGTTCCCTGGAGCACCCCAGGAGTGGAGAAAATGGGTGATAACTTGGGATGAAAGAGGAAGGCCTCAAAATTGTCTTACACGGGTGCTGGGAGGCCAGCGCTGGGGGCTCCCTTCTGCTCTTCCAGGAGTGGGATTGAGGGACGGGGTCCCGGACATTCCCACAAGTTAAGGTTCTCTGAGTGCAACCCGCACCCCACCCTCGGGCCCAGTCATACTCGTAGAAGTCGGACTTGGAGATCCGCAGGAAAGTGCAGTCGCGCTGGGCTCGCAGAGTGAAGATGAGAGGTTCTCCAGTGAGCACCGCCAGCTGCCCCACCAGCTCCCCGGGCTGCGCCACGAACAAGCATACATCTTCTGCCTTGTCGATCATGCGCTGGTACACGTGCAGGCAGCCCCAGAGCACGAAGTGTAGGCTCACATCCTGTGTGGGGAGGGGCCGAAATGAACACTGAACCCGGACAGCGTGGACCCCACCCCAGCTTAGGTCAACGTGCCCCACAGGAAGAATATATAAAGAAGGAAGGAAGGGTTAAGAAAAATATGGGTTGAGCCAGTGGCTCACGCCTGTAATCCCAGCACTTCAGGAAGCTGAGGCAGGCAGATCACTTGAGGTCAGGAGTTTGAGACCAGCCTGACCAATATGGTGAAACACCATCTCTACTAAAAATACAAAAATTAGCTGGATGTGGTGGCATGTGCCTGGAGTCCCAGCTACTCAGGAGGCTGAGACAGGAGAATTGCTTGAACCTGCGAGGCAGAGGTTGCAGTGAGACAAGATGGCAACCTACACTCCAGCCTGGACATCATGGCGAGACTCCTGCTTTAAAAATAAATAAATAAAAGGCAAAGAGTTAGCTTATAACCCAGCAATTTAACTCCTAGGTATATACCCAAGAGAAATGAAAACATATGTCCAAGCACTTTGGGAGGTCAACACAGGAGGATTACTTGATCTCAGGAATTCAAGACCAGCCTGGGCAACACAGTGAGACCCTACCTTAAAAAAAAAAAAAAAAAAAAAAAGGAGGCTGGGCGAGGTGGCTCATGCCTGTAATCCCAACACTTGGGGAGGCCAAGGCAGGCGGATCTCAAGGTTGGGAGATCGAGACCATCCTGGCTAACACAGCGAAACCCTGTCTCTACTAAAAATACAGAAATTAGCTGGGCGTGGTGGTAGGCACCTGTAATCCCAGATACTTGGGAGGCCGAGGCAGGAGAATCGCTTGAACCTGGAAGGCGGAGGTCGCAGTGAGCAGAGCTAGCGCCATTGCACTCCAGCCTGGGCAACAGAGACTGTGTCTCAAAAAATTAAATAAAACTTTCTTTCATTCTTCTTTTTACTCTTTTTTTCTTTCTTTCTCTTTTTCATTCTTTAAAATAAAACAAAATAAAGTAGACTGTGGTAATGGTTACTAAAAAGCATATATACTTTTTTTTTTTTTTTAAGACAGGGCTCACTGCAGCCTCGACCTCCTGGGCTCAAGTGATTCTCCTGCCTTAGCTTTCCATGTAGCTAGGACCACAGGTATGTGCCACCACATTTTTTTGTTTTTTTGTAGAGACTGGGTTTCACCATGTTGCCCAAGCTGGTCTTGAACTCCTGGACTCAAGAGATCCTCCCCACCTTGCCCTCCCAAAGTGGAGGGCATGCTGCATTACAAGCATAAGCCACTGTGCCCGACCTAAAATACATACTTCAAATGGGGGAACTGTATGGTACATGAAATATAGCTCAATAAACCTATTACACGACCCCCAAAAATACTGTTCCACTTGAGGCCCACTTACTTCCTGTTTCTTAGAGATCAACTTGTTTCTTCTGACCGACCACACGCCATTTGCACAAGCTCTTCCCTTTGCTGAGAATGACCTTTCCTCCCGCTGTACTGTTTGTTCCTCCCCCTCCTTTCTTCTTAGGTCATGCCCTCAGAGATGCCACCCTGTCTAAGCCAGACTTTGTAACGCCAAGATCATCCCCTTTGTAGCGCTAAGCACTTATGATTTTACAAGGCTTGGTGTAATCCTTCAAGAACACTGTGGGCTGCCCAAGGGCAGGGACCACTGAGGGCTTGTCCTGCTTTTTTTTTGAGGCAGAGTCTCACTCTGTCGCCCAGGCTGGAGTGCAGTGGCACAATCTCGGCTCACTCCAATATCTGCCTCCTGGGTTCAAGCGATTCTCCTGCCTCAGCCTCCCAAGTTGCTGGAACTTTAGGCACCCGCCACCATGCCTGGCTAATTTTTATATTTTTAGCAGAGATGGGGTTTCACCATGTTGGCCACGCTGGCCTCGAACTCCTGATCTCAAGTGATCTGCCCACCTCAGCCTCCCCAAGTGCTGAGAGTACAGGCATGAGCCATGATGCCCAGCCCTTTCTGCCTCTTGTCCAGCCCCCAGACAGCGTCCAGGATGGAGAAAATGCTGGGTAAACATGTTTCTTTCATCTTTGGGTAGCCTGACCAGCCAGACACCTGTCTGTTCCTTATTTATAAAGGGGTCCTGTCCACCCCTTTATAAATAAGGAACTGAAACTGCCCAGAAATGGAGAGATATCTTCTTTATCCACCACACCCACCTGTCTGGGACCCAATGAAGCTCCACCCCCTAAAACCCTGCAGGGACCCCTGGGTGAGGTGCCAGTCCCAGGAGATTTCAACACATGGTGGAACTTTCTAAGACAGAATTTCCAGACTGTGGCCAGGTGCGGTGGCTCACACCTGTAATCCCAGCACTTTGGGAGGCCGAGGAGGGCAGATCACTTGAGGCCAGGAGTTTGAGACCAGTCTGGGCAACATGACAAAACCCTGTATCTACTAAAAATACAAAACTTAGCCAGGCATAGTGGCACATGCCTGTAGTCCCAGCTGCTAGGGAGGCTGAGGTGGGAGAATCACTTGAATCCAGTAGGCAGAGGTTGCAGTGAGCCGAGATCGCACTACTGCACTCCAGCATGGGCGACAGAGAGACACTGTCTCAAAAAAAAAAAAGTTTCAAGGAGAAGCACAGCAGAGCAGGGCTCCCTACCAAAGTTCACCCAACCCCAAGAAGCTCTGCGGGGCTGCAGACCAGCCTGGTACATTGACAGGCCAGGGCTGGGTTGTACCCAACAGAGTCTCCCAGATAAGGAGGGCCCAGGGGACCCCAAAGAAGCCACAAGGTGACCTTACTTCCTCAGCTGTACCAAGAACAGCTGGCAAAAGCCTCAACTTCCTCTCCAGAAACAGAGCCCATCCCTGCCATGTGCAGCCGAAGGGGACAGCAGAGTCACTGGCTCAAGTAACACAGCAACAACCTAGCTGGCTAACAGTGCAACCACAGCCCCCACCCCACCCCAACCCTGGCCCCAGCTTCTCTCCCCCAAGCCTTGGGTGCTGTTGGGGTCCCAGTACCTAGGACAGTTCATTGTCACCTCAGGTCCCCCCTCACTGTAAGCTGCTGCTAAACTCCCTCCCTGGGTGCCTGTCACTCTTGCAAACCTCACACTGTGGATAAGGGACCGGATCGTTCCGGTGTGCTGCTCTGTACATTTCAGCATTCCTGGTCTCTACCACCAGCTGTCAGGAGCAGCACCCTGTGAAGTCCTGACAGTCAAACATGTCTCAGTAGGCCAGGTGCAGCTTCTCACGCCTGTAATCCCAGATCTTTGGGAGGCTGAGGCGGGTCGATCACCTGAGGTCAGGAGTTCAAAACTAGCCTGGCCAACATGGTGAAACCCCATCTCTACTAAAAATACAAAAATTAGCTGGGCTTTTTTCTGGAGAGAAAGTTGGGGCTTTTGCCAGCTGTTCTCGGTACAGCTGCGTTACGACTCTGTAACGCCAGCTACTAGGGAGGCTGAGGCAGGAGAACTCCTTGATTCCAGGAGGCGGAGGTTGCAGTGAGCTGAGATCACGCCACTGCACTCCACTGTGGCCAATAAGAGCAAGACTTTGTTTCAAAAAAAAAAAAAAGAAAAAGAAAGTCTCATTGGGGTTCTGCGAACTGAGTGTCTCCTCTTTATTGCCCCATTCCACTGATAAGGAAGCAGAGAACCTTCTAGATCATCCATCCTCTGCCACACTTTGGGGGCAGAGTGTGGGTTTCCACTTTCCTCCTCTTCCTCCTACCCTGGGGTTTCCTTTCAGCTGGTGGTCAGGTCGCTAACCCTTGATGGGCCTCAGTTTCCCCATATGGACAGTGGACAGACTGGCAGGATACATTTTCCTACATATCCTCGGTGCCTCCAGGAGGCCCCAAAACCCCGCCCCCAGGGCTGGTTCATGGCCTTCCAGGGCCAGATGGCGATTTGTAGCCATTTATTGAGCCTTTATCCTGGCAGGGGACAGGGTGAGAAGCAGACACGCTAGTGAATACTGCAGGATCATAAGTTCAGAAAACAGAATGACAGGAAGAACCAGGGCAAGTGGAAGAGCTCTAGGAGCTGGGGGTCCTAGGACCAAAGGTTCAGGGGTCACAGGTGAAGGGTTGACAGGTCCAGAAGACATGGGGTAGGGTTAGGGGTGGTGGTCACAGGATCCAGGGATTACAGGTTGGAAATGATAGGACGAGAGGGGTCTGCTTCTACAGGGAAAGGTGCAGGTCTTACAGTCACAGGGCAGGGAGCAGAGGTCACAGAAGTCAGAGGGAACAATCTCAGGTGGCATGGTTAGAGGTCAGGGGTCAGCCTCACCTGGTCGCCCTGGCGGGCAATGATAGTGCCAGCTTTGGCGTGATGCAGCAAGACTCGGCTATTCAGGAGGGAGGGGTCCTGGGGAGGGAGGGAGGGGGTTGAGATGGGCACAGCCAGACCTCCCTTGTGCCCCATGCCCAGCTCCCCTTGGCGGCCCACCTCGATCCGCATCAGCTTGGCCAGCTCCCGCTTTGCCGCCTCGAAAATGCTGCTGGTCTGGCGGCCCTGGTAGGGCCCAAAGGGGCAGCCACCGGTGGCCGATTCATCCTCACAGTAGCTGTATTCGCAGGCGCCCGCAGGCTGCTCACGTGGCTCCTGAGTGGGGGTCTGAGTGGGACAAGCTTGTGACCTCCTGCTGCTCCTTCCTGGCCACCTTCCCCCAGCAGGCTCCACCACTGGCCAGGGTCCCAGGCCTTACCCTAGCGGGGGCTGTCTGAGACCCCCCAGAGGCCTCTTCCTGCAGGGACACGGAGATCCGGCCACGCTCATAGGCCATGTCGAAGTCGGAGCGGGGACCGCCCTGCAAGCCTGCAGGTGGGCAGGGGGGCAACAAAAGCCATAAAGATGAGAGTAAGATTTTTAAAAAATGAACCAGATGTGGTGGTGCAGGCCTGTAGTTCCAGCTCTTTGGGAGGCTGGGGCTGGAGGATCCCTTGAGCACAAGAGTTCAAGGCTGCAATGAGCTACGATGGCACCACTGCACTCCAGTCTGGGAGACAGGTCTCAAAAGAAAAGAAAAAACACAAGACAAGTAAAGAAATGAGAAAAGAAAAAGATGAGAGTGACCACGGTTGCAGTCTGAGACCAATGGATACCAGTGTGCCAAAGGCCACCTGCTGTAGCAGACATGACTAATTGATGCCTGCACTCTCCCTCTGAATCCTGCTCAACACAGATGGGAGAAGCACGATCTCAATAAACGTCTACGAAAAAGTGCCTGAGGAAGTACTGGCAGTATTCCCATCTTGCATATAAAAAAAATCAAGATGGGCAGGCAGTACCACCTGGATTCAAACCTGGAAGCTCCATGGCCCTCCCCTCAGACCCAGTGCTCCAAACCTGAGATGTCCCCGGGCATGGAGATGCAGCGGCTCAGCAGAGGGGCCGAGGGGGTTTCCAGGGATGTGGGCTTCACAGGGTCCCCTGGGGGAGACACGTGTTCAGGCTCCTACCCCTCAGAGCCACTGGTCGGTTTAGCAGATTGGGAGATAAGGAGACGCCGGGGACTAGTTAAAGCAATTCCAATGGCTCCCTGGGGTTGAGGCCAGAGCTTCCGGGGGACCAGAGAGGAGTCAGACCTGGGGACCCAGCTATGAGGTCCCTGAAGGGCTAGACAGGGTCAGGATGAATCTCTGCAGAACTGAAAAAGGGGTTGGGCGCTGAGACGGGGCTTCCTGGGAGATTGGGCTCTGCCAGCCCCGGTTCCCCGGGTACCTGTAGGTCCAGGCAGCGGAGCCCCGGTGGGGTCAGGTGGCCGGCCAGGGGTCTCCCTGGGCTCGTCTGTAGCTGAGGTGCTGACCATCCGCTTGGAGCCCCGCACAGGGCTGGTGCGCGTTGGGAGGCCGGGGCTGGGGAAGAGGCGCAGGGGCTGGATCTCCTGGGGACAGAGAACAGCTTGTGGCCTGTCCTGGGAGCCCCATCCTGACCTCGTCCCCATCCCCCCATGCTCGCTCCCCGTCATCCACTCACGTGGCTGAAGAGCTCATTGGTCAGACCCAGGTAGTTGTGCAGTGCCAGGAAGGTGACTCGCTGCAGCCGCACCATGATGATCTGCAGGCTCGAGGGGCGTGGCCATTAGATGGGGCGGGGGCAGGGGCAGGGCCAGAAGGTGGGCCAGGCTAGTTCACAGCATGAGGGGTGGGGACACGGGAACCAGGGAGAGACCCACAATCTGGGGAAATGAGGCGAAGCAGTTAAGGGAGGAGTCAGCAGCTGCAGACGTCTGGCTGCTCTGGGCCTGATAACCACAGCTCCAGCGCCTGATGGTTGCTGGGCCCCGGCCCAATGAAGCCTGGAATGGGTGGGGCCAGGGTGGGGTCCCTGGGTGGGTGACGGGAGGCAAAGGCCAGCTGACCTGCACAACCCGAACCAAGCTCTCCGGGTACTTGGTGAAGACAGCAGAGAACGCCTCCACCGGCAGGCGCAGCACCGTGGAGTCCCGGGCCGCCCGGGCAGACACGGTCCGCTGGGGATGCTGGTGACCCTGGGGGAGGGGAGGGTGTGAAGAAAGATCAGGGCAGGGGCTATCGGCAGCATCAGGAATGAATCAGAGAATGGGGACCCGGTGATTTCCTTCAATCCAGTCCCTTGGTAGGTCCTTGTACCCCCTGATCCTGCCCCATCTAATGGCCACGCCCCTGCTGCCCTAGGAACTGGTCACTCACAGTGATGACATCCAGGATGCTGAGAAGGCTGTTGACGCTGTCCCCGGGAACCACTTCCTTCACCACACACTCCTTCCCGTCCTGAGACACAGGGGACCGTGGACCCTCAGTGGCCTTGCCCTGGTGACTAGCATTTTACCCCTCACCCATCCCTATGATCAGTGACGCCTCCCATCCCTTCCCAGGGGAACCCGCCAAGCCTTCCAGCGAGCAGGTATCTCCCGTCGTTCAATACCGGTATCTACTGAGCAACCGTGCAGACCACCCCAAATGTCCTTGGTTACCCTTTCCCCTGACTTCCGATGATACATCTACGATGATGCATCTACAGACCAACACCTGCGGCCCATCCCTACTGGTACCACCCATCCTCCTGCAGCAGCCCCTGCGGGAGCCCACTCACAGGCCCTGGCAGACAGAGTTCCAGTAGCCCGTCCTGCACCACATAGATGCTGGCGTCCGGCTGGCCCGGCCGGAAGACATAGTCACCCTGGCCCAGCCGCTGGAAGACCATGTGGCGGCAGAGCTCCAGGAAGAGCGGCTTCTCAAAGTGGCCCAGCACCCTGTTGGGCAGGCAATGGGGGACAGAGGCAGGAGGTCAGGGAGACCCCAGGTCTGCAGCCCTCCACCCCTGCCCGCACCCCTGACACTGACCGGACATTCTTGAGCATATAAAGCACTTCAGAGGGCAGATGGGAGTTAGCCAGGTCACCCTCGGTCAGGTCGGCCTCCAGAACTGCGGGCGGGGGTTCCTTCCGCTGCAGCGTGGGTGTCTCTTTCTGGATGCGCAGAATCCTGGTGGGAAGAGGGGTGTGGGGATGAGGGGGACAGGGAGAAGGCTCAGGCAAACCTAAGACTTCCACATACTCCCTTCCCCAGGGCTCACATACAGCAAACTCTGACTCGCTGGTCAAATCAGGCCGGCCACCTATTTTTTTTTTTTTTTTTTTGAGGCAGAGTCTCACTCTTTTACGCAGACTGGAGTGCAGTGGCGAAATTTCGGCCCACAGCAACCTCCACCTCCCAGCTGAAGCAATTCTTCTGCCTCTGCCTCCTGAGGAGCTAGGACTACAGGTGGCCGCCACCATGCCCAGCTAATATTTTGTATTTTTATTAGAGATGGGGTTTCCCCATGTTGGCCAGGCTAGTTTCAAACTCCTAATCTCAGGTGATCCGCCTGCCTCTGCCTCCCAAAGTGCTGGGATTACAGGCATGAGCCATGGCACCCAGCCGGCCACCTATTTTTGTAAATAAAGTTTTATTGGTGCAAAGCCATATTCATGTATTTGCATATCATTCTGGCTGCTCCCTTGCAGCAGAGTTGAAGAGCTGCAATGGAGATGGTATGTGGCTGGCCTGAAACGTTTACTATCTGGCCCTTTATGGAAAAACCCAATGACCCAGACCTAAATTTCTCTGAGATGGCCCCTCCACTAGGCATAGGCCCCTGAGCTGAACCCTTTAGGGAGACAGACCCCCGACACAGCTTCCAAGATAAGGGTAGGCCTGGAAATGGTACCCGTGTTTGTCACAGGGGCCTAGAAAAGGTCCTCCCAGTAGTCACAGAGTAGATTCCTGAGACAGCCCCCTTAACATGGGTGTGCCTTTGACATGGCTTCCAATATATGCGAAGACCCCACATACAGCCGCGCTGCTCTATGTAAATGTTCCTGAGATAGACCTTCCTCCCAGGTCTCAGAGAACCTTGAGACGGCCCCTCTGATGGCCAGAGATCCCTGAAGTAGCCCTCATCATAAGTGGAGAATCCAAGCTGGGTGCAGTGGCTCATGGCTGTAATCCTAGCACTTCAGAAGGCCGAGACAGGCAGATCAAGAGGTCATGAGATCAAGACTATCCTGGCCATGGTGAAACCCCATCTATAAAAAAATGCAAAAATTATCTGGGCATGGTGGCTTGTGCCTGTAGTCCCAGCTACTCGGGAGGCTGAGGCAGGAGAATCACCTGAATCCGGGAGGGGCAGGTTGCAGTGAGCCAAGATTGCGCCACTGCCTGGCAAGAGTGAGACTCCATCTCACAAACAACATAACAAGAGTGGAGAGTTCAGAGGTAGCCCCTCTGCTAATTGTGGACCTGCGTGATACCCTTCCCACAAGTCACAGTGATTGCTGAGAGATCCTCCACTGGCAGAAGATCCCTGCGACAGACCTCAGAAGGTGGGACCCTGAATTAAACTCAGTGATATCAAGAAATTCAGATATAATTCTTTTTTGGCTGGGCGTGGTGGCTCATGCCTGTAATACCAGTATTTTGTGTGGGTGAGGCGGGAAGATTGCTTGAGGCCAGGAGTTCAAGACCAGCCTAGGCAACACAGTGAGACCCCTGCCCCCCAATCTCTGCGAAAAATTAAAAAATTAGCCAGACATAGTTGTGCGTGCCTGTGGTCCCAGCTACTTAAAACGCTGAGGCAGGAGAGGATCTCCTGAGCCCAGGAGGTCAAGGCTGCAGTGAGCTGTGATGGTGCCACTGTACTTTTGCTTGAGCAATAGATTGTGATCCTGTCTCCAAAATAATAATAACAATAATAACAATTATTATTCTTTTTCTGATCAGGGAGATCTTGAGCTATCTCTTCCCTAGGTCAAAGAAAGCTGAGATAGCCCTCTGACAATCATGAAGCTAACAGAGTAGTCCCTTAAGAGTAACACTGGCTGGGCGTGGTGGCTCAGGCCAATAATCCCAGCACTTTGGGAGGCCAAGATAGGTGGATCATGAGGCCAGGAGTTCAAGATCAGCCTGCCAACATGGTGAAACCCCGTCTCTACTAAAAACATGAAAATTAGGCTGGGCATGGTGGCTCACGCTTGTAATCCCAGCACTTTGGGAGGCTGAGGCAGGAGGATTCCAAGGTCAGGAGATCGAGTCCATCCTGGCCAACATGCTGAAACCCTGTCTCTAAAACAAATAAATAGGGCTGGGCACGGTGGCTCACGCCTGTAATACCAGCACTTTGGGAGGCCAAGGCAGGTAGATCACTAGGTCAAGAGATCGAGACTATCCTGGTCAACGTGGTGAAACCCCGTCTCTACTAAAAATACAAAAAATTAGCTGGGCATGGTGGCGCGTGCCTGTAATCCCAGCTACTCAGGAGGCTGAGGCAGGAGAATTGCATTGCCTGAACCCAGGAGGAGGAGGTTGCAGTGAGCCGAGATCGCACCATTGCACTCCAACCTGGATAACAAGAGCAAAACTCCATCTCAATAAATAAATAAATAAAATTTAAAAACAAACAAACAAAAACACGAAAATTAGCCAGCTCGGGAGGCTGAGGCAGGAGAATCACTTGAACCCAGGAGGCAGAGACAGCAGTAAGACGAGATTGTGCCAGTGCACTCCAGCCTGGGCAAAAAAGTGAGACTCCATCTCAAAAAAAAAAAAAAAAGACTGTGCAAACACTGAAGACAGGTCCTGTGATGTGGAAAAACCTGAGATATAGATCCTCAAGTGGTCACGGGGAACTTTGAGATAGCACCCCCCCTTTTTTTTGAGACGGAGTTTTGTTCTGTCACCCGGGCTGGAGTGCAATGGCGTGGTCTCAGCCTATTGCAACCTCTGCCTCCCTCGTTCAATTGATTCTCCTGCCTCAGCCTCCTGAGTAACTGCGACTATAGGCGCATGCCACCACACCCAGCTAATTCTTATATATAGATACATTTTTGTTGTTTTCAGGCATATTCCAGCAAGCATAATTTTTGTATTTTTAGTAGAGACGGAGTTTTACTATGTTGGCCAGGTTGGTCCTGAACTCCTGACCTCAGGTGATCTGCCGACCTCAGCCTCCCTAAGTGCTAGGATTACAGGCATGAGCCACCACACCTGGCCAAAACAGCCGTTCTACTCAACTCATAGAAAGCGCTACCACTGCAGGACTACTGATCACAGAGAGCCCTGGGATGATGCCCTAGTGTGAAGACACCCTCCAGGCAGACCTTCAGGTAGACTCCATGATGCAAGGAGATCCCAGGGCCAGCACCCACCTTGCAAAGAGAGTTGGAGAGCCTTTCTCGCAGACCCTGAGATAGCTCCTTGCAACCAACAGGAATCTGAGGTATCCTTCTTATGTTTCTAGTGCAAAAAGTTTCCTGAGATAGCCCCTAGGGATTAGAAACTCCTGAGACAGCTGCCTTAATATGGGAAAAACTCTAAGGTCCATGACACAGAAGAGATGCTTCTTCTTTTTCTTACTTTTGAGACAGAGTCTTGCTCTGTTGCCCAGGCATAATCTCAGCTCTCTCCATCCTCTGCCTCCTGGGTTCAAGCGATTCTCCTCAGCCTCCCGAGTAGCTGGGATTACAGGCCCCTGCCACTGTGCCTGGCCAATTTTTTTTTTTTTTTTATTTTAGTAGAGATGGGGTTTCACCGTTTTGGTCAGGCTGGTCTTGAACTCCTGACCTCGTGATCCACCTTCCTCAGCCTCCCAAAGTTCTGGGATTACAGTTGTGAACTACCTCGCCTGGCCAAGGGAGATGCTTCTGATGTAGAGAGATGGCTGGGATAACCCCTGGAGAAGAGAGGCTGGAGGCTGGAAATAGTCCTTCTAGGAAATCACAGAAACACTTAGAATGATGTCAGTGAGGTACTCTGGAATAAAACCACTCATGTGAGGAGACCCATGAAATAACCCATATGGAGACCCCTGATGTAGATCCCCCCAAATATATGGCAAAACCTCTGAGATAATGACTTGGGAACAAGTAGCTCAGATACCCCAGTGGAAAGAGAACATCACTGAGCTGGCTCTCACGGGACAGAGACCCCTAGAGACAGCGTGTCTGGTATGGAAGAGCTCTAAGATATCCCCTCAGACCAGAGTCCAGAGATGTCCCTCTGATACCAGAAGACTTTTTTTTTTGAGATGGAGTGTCACTCTGTAACCCAGGCTGGAGTGCAGTGGTGCGATCTCAGCTCACTGCAACCTCCACCTGCGGGTTCAAGTGATTCTTCTGTCTCAACCTCCTGAGTAGCTGGGATTAGAGGCGCCCGCCACCACACCCAGCTAATTTTTGCATCCTTAGTAGAGACAGCGTTTCTCCATGTTGGCCAGGCTGGTCTCGAACTCCTGACCTCAAGTGATTTACCTGCCTCCGCCTCCCAAAGTGCTGGGATCACAGGCGTGAGCCACCGCACCTCGCCGATATGGGAATATTTTCACAACACTTTGGCGTGCATTGATGACTCAAAAGGCCCCTGAGATAACCCCCAATACCAAGTCACACCCAGCACAGACTTACTTCTTGGCGATGTTTAGCATCTTCAGTTTCTTCTTCATGCGTGGCCGGGAAGTGGTGGAGACAGAGGTATCCACGAGGGAGGAAGTGGACTGTGACACCTGGGAGAATGAAGGAGGGGATGGGTTAATTGCTAATTCAGAACCTAGGGGAGAGGGGGATGGATCCTGGGGCTCTCCGTCAAGGAGGGGTTGGTGGTAGACTCTTAAGAAATGTAAATAGGGAAGGGGCGGGGCCTCAGTGTGGTCAGGACGGACCGCAGGGGGTCCCGGACTCACCTTCCGCATAATCTTCCGGCCATAGAACAGCACTTTGTCCCTCTTCCGGAACCGATACCGGGGGCCATCCGGGGCTGGGGTTTCTGAGGATACGTGGGGACGGGGGCACTAGGAGCTCTGCGCAGACGCCACGTTGCCAGAGCTGGGGGACTGAGTGCAGACGCCAGCAAATCCCCAACTCTACCGCTTCAGAACCCGGGCATTTGGGCCCCCCACCCCACAGCCTCCCAAGAGGGGCCCCTCGGTTGCTCACTCGGCACTCGCAGCCTCCGCACCACCAGGAGGATAAGCACGGCAGTGACCACGACCGCCACTCCGGCCCCGATCATCACGCCCAGCACCTGAGGGACGAAGGGCACTGGCTGCGGACAGCAAATCCGTCCCGCCCGGCCCTCCACGGGGGCCGGGACATCCTGGACCCCATCCCTCTCCGTCACCTTCGCTCCCGACGAGTTTGTAATCAACTCGTGACTCGATAACCCCATCTGCAGAATGGGCCAGCGCCGCTCGCTCCCCGGGGGCGCGACTCTTCCCGGAGGCCCGGCAGTCCGCAGTGCATGCCGGGAAACGTAGTTCCGCCGGAGCGGACGCAACGTGTCCTCGCCAGAACACGTAATGCGCGCTGAGCATTCCGGAAGTTGTAGTCCCCGCGGCGTCCCACCCTCGCATCCCTCCCCCGCCCCGCCCAGCCCCACCCCTTACCATTCCTGTTTGCAGCGGAGCCTCCATCGGTGGATTCCAGCTGGACAGCAGATCTGCTAGCCCGGAGTCCTGGGAAGTCAAGGAGTCTAAGGAATCCGTGCAAGTTGTCAATCTGGGCCCGACCCTCCCCTGCCTCAAGCCCTGCCCTCAGCTCGAACCCCGCCCCCTGGGGGGGTAGCTTCGCCCACTGTCAGGGGCGCGGCTAGAGGGACGCGGCAGGACTAAGGAATGGGGCAAACCGACCTCCCGGCCCCGGCCAGGAGGTGAGGCGGGTCCCCGGCTTCCTGCCTGGTTCTCTTCGCCTACTCCTAGGGCCTACCAGACGCCCCGTCCGTCCACCCCCACCCTGGGGCCAAAGGCGGACCTGGCACCCACTGTCAGCAGCCTGCAGGCAGGTACCCGCAGGGCACAGTTCCTTGCAGCCGGTGAATTCCTCCTGGGTCACTGCCTTCTGCGGGATTGATCAAGCCTGACCACCCGAGCCCCGAGGCTGCACCCCCTACTCCGTCGAAGACTGAATGCCCCACCCCAGGAAAACTGGGGCCTGCAAGCCGTGGGGTCCGGGAGTGGGCACCTAGATACCCGGTTCCCAACCCAAGCCTGCCCCCGGTTAGACCCAGGGGCTGGGGGGCACAGGAGTTCTCTCAGGGGCACCCGCCGAAGGCGTCTGATACCCACGTTTCAGAAGAGTCCTGGGATGCTTGGGGTGGCGTGGATTTGCAAGGGGCTGCTGGGTTTTGCTGGAGATTTACTACCACGTAGTAGCGAAGTTATGGGGGCTTTATGGCACGGAGCATCACTGGGACTCCGGGACCGATGCTGGCGCCATTGCTGGGAGGCGTAACCAGGGACGCTGGGATTACTGGGATGGGGGTGGGAGGGTACTGGAAAGTTACTGAGAGATTCTGAAGATTACAGGACTACTGCTGGGAAAACCAGGAGGTGGGTGGGTACATTCCTGGGGTGCTTATGAGTGCGGGCCTGGGGAGGGCGTCCTGTCTCCTTGGAAGATACTGAGACATGCTGGAATATTACTGGGATTTTTTGGGGGTAAGCTGAGGATGTTTCGGACACCGCTTGAGTATTAATGAAAATTCGGGGGTCGGGAGAAGGAATCCTGGAGGCTTCGTTTCTTGGAAAATTCCTGGGTGGCAGGTCCTCTTCCACCCCAGGGCACACCTGGCTACCGGTGCGGAAACACCTGCCGGGTAGTGGAGGGATGGGACCATCAGAAAGTAGAAAGTTAACATGAATCG
The DNA here is from genome assembly GCF_049354715.1 of Callithrix jacchus. Lineage (NCBI taxonomy): Eukaryota > Metazoa > Chordata > Mammalia > Primates > Cebidae > Callithrix > Callithrix jacchus. Next base: position 7,116,900 of record NC_133523.1, on the reverse strand, counting down.
GAGGACAGAACTTGGGAAAGCGGAAGCTCGCTAATGCCCCTCGAAGGGACACGCCTGCGAGACCGACGGAAACCCGGACTTACCCAGGGGCCGCAGCCGGGGTCCACTCCGCACCAACACCGCCAGCGTTTAGGCAGACTCTGCAGGCGCGGCCCCTTTAAATTATTCACAGCAAGGCGTGCCGCAGCCCCACCCCGCCCCCTCCATGCTTAGAGGGCCGACTAAGGCGGCCATGCTGAGTGTGGCCGCGCCTTAAAGGGCCAAACAGCTTAATGCAAGGACTGCTCCTCCGGCTAAAAATGAGAACGACACATTTATTTTCCCTTTTATTGAACACCCTCCCCACCCTGTCTCCCCGCCCCCAAGGGTCCGACTCGAAACGTCCAGGCCCTCCTTGGGCGCGGCAGGGAGCCGATCCTTAAAAGCAAACCCTAAGAATAAATAAGCCGGCAGGGCGGGGGTGGGGTGGGGGGGTGGTCTCCGAAGTCCAGGGGTTAAGGTCCAAAGGCAGTCGAGGTCGAATCAATTCACCAGCAGCGAATGCTCCTCCGAGGGGTCCCTGGAGGAGGGAAGCAGGGAAGAGGGGAGTCAGTTTTCTCTGGCTCGCTCCCCTTTCCCCAGCCCCCAACCCCCAATCTGAATGGGCCAGACCCAGGACTCGAACCTTCCGCAGCAGCAGAGAAGGCTGCAGGCCGAGCCGCTCCCGCGGCGGAACTTTCCAGAGGTCGGGGTGTCCTGGCACTGCGCGATGTAGGCCTGGAGCTCACTCTCCTCTGCACCTGCACCGCCGGGATGCTGGGAAGAGAAGCCGGGAGACTCAGCCTGAAAGTGGCCCCCAATCTCTAAGACCCTTGAAGTCCGCCCTCCACTCCAGCCATCTGCATGGCTTCCCACCCCCCACCCCCGGCCCCGGCCTTTTGCTCTTGCTGGGCCTGCTGACCCATGGTTTCATAGTTTCCTTGCACAGAGAACCCTTCCCTGACCTCTGAACCTAGACACAAGTTGTATCTTTGCCAGTCTGGTGCCCTCTGCTGTGGGCCCAGCACCTAGAGACCTAGAGCCAGACCTGACACGACCTCGGTGCTCAGAAACCATCTACTGAGTGAGCCGGATGCATGCTGAGCCCAGCTGTGGGAGCAGGGCCTGAGTTTGCCCACCAGAGTGGATGCATGTGTGTGGCGTCTAAGTGCTAGGGTGAGACGGGAAGTAGCTCCCAGGGCCTGACTGAATGTCTGTAGGACAGCTGGTGCACGGGGAAAAGGGAGTGGACTCATCTGCCGGTGACACTGGATGTGGCAGGGTCCCAGCCAAGATTTCCTTCTCGCTCAGCCTCACGGAGGGACCATCTTTTCTATAAGTATTTTCCAGCTACTAGGCCTTTGCTTTAGCTATTCCTTCCCCTCAATGCACTGCCCCTTGGGCTCCATCTCTTAGCTCTAGAGACGATGGAAAGGTTCAATGTCTATGCTGTCCAATATGGCAGTCACCGGCAACACTGGCTTTTGGGCAGTGGATACAGGATGGTGCCAGTCAGGAACTGAATTTTCAATTCTACTTCATTTGAATTAATTTTTTTTTTTGAGACGGAGTTTCACTCTAATTACCCAGGCTGGAGTGCGCGATCTCGGCTCACCGCAACCTCTGCCTCCTGGGTTCAAGCAATTCTCCTACCTCAGCCTCCCGAGTAGCTGGGACTACAGGCTGCGCCACTATGCCCAGCTAAGTTTTGTATTTTTGGTAGAGACGGGGTTTCACCATGTTGACCAGGATGGTCTCGATCTCTTCACCCGCCTCAGCCTCCGAAAGTGCTGGGATTATAGGCGTGAGCCACTGCACCCGGCCCGAATTAATTTTTATTTTTTTGAGACAGAGTCTTGTTCTGTCGCCCAGGCTAGAGTGCAGTGGTACGATCTTGGCTCACTGCAACCTCCAGGTTCAAGCAATTCTGCCTCAGCCTCCCGAATAGCTGGGATTACAGGCACCTACCACCACACCTGGCTAATATGTACTTTTAGTAGAGATGGGGTTTTACCATCTTGGCCAGGCTGGTCTGGAACTCCTGACCTCATTATCCACCCACCTTGGCCTCCTAAAATGCTGGGATTACAGGCGTGAGCCACCACCTCGCCCAGCCTGAATTAAAATTTTTTTTCCCCCAGGCAGAGTTTCACCCTGTCACCCAGGTTGGAGTGCAGTGGCTTAATTTTAGCTCACTGCAACCTCTGCCTCCCAGGTTCATGCAATTCTGCCTCAGCCTCTGGAGTAGCTGGGATTACAGGTGTGTGCCACCACGTCTGGCTAATTTTTTATATTTTTAGTACACATGGGGTTTTACCACGTTGGCCAGGCTGGTCTCTAACTCCTCACCTCATGTGATCTGCCCACCTTGGCCTCCCAAAGTGCTAGTGCTAAGATTTCAGGCATGAATCACTGTGCCCAGCCAGAATCAAAATCAAAATTTAAATAGCTGCATAGGGCTAGAGACTAGTAATAGAACATTCTAGAAGTTCGCCTGGACCCACTCTCATACCAATCTAAAGCAGGAGTCCCTCTGTAATCTTCCACTCTTCCTTCATACCTGTTAGGAGCAGGTCATTGGTCGTGGTTGTCTGCTCCCGACCCATTCATCTTGCCCAGAGGCCTTGGACAGATCACGTACACCTGATTCCGACACAGATCTTGGCCCTTACATATATCTGCTGAAAGAATTGTATCTACCTGCCACTTCCACATCCTTCTCTGTCCCCTGATTGCAGCTTGCTGGGAAACCACTGTTCCCAGCCACCCCACTAGACAGAGGACAGGAGGATTAGGAGCATGGCTTCTGGAATCAGACAGCCCTGAGTTGAGCCCAGTTTTACTGCTTAGAAGTTAACCTTGGGTGGGGTCAGAGGGAACTGGGGGCATGGCTGGGGCCTGGGGACGGGGTGGGGTCCCTGGGGGTCAGCCTTAGGAATGGGGCCAGCTGAGGGTCACCATGTGAATGACAATGTCCCAGGGTCAATGACAAGGTCACTGAAACTCTATGACTTGGCTGGGCACAGTGGCTCATGCCTATAATCCCAGCACCTTGGGAGGCCAAGGCGGGTGAATCACTTGAAGTCAGGAGTTCCAGACCAGCCTGGCCAATGTGGTGAAACCTCATCTCTAGTAAAAATACGAAAATTAGCCAGGTGTGGTGGCACATGCCGGTAATCCCAGCTACTCAGGAGTCTGAGGCAGGAGAATCGCTTGACCTCGGGAGGCGGAGGGTGCAGTGAACCAAGATCACAGCACTGTACTAGCTTGGACCACAGAGCAAGATTCCATTTCAAAAAAACAAATAATGGGAGTGTGTGGTGGCTCACGCCTGTAATCCCAGCACTTGAGGAGGCCGAGGCAGGTGGATCAGGAGGTCAGGAGTTGGGAGACCAGCCTAGCCAACAAGGCAAAACCTCATCTCTACTAAAAATACAAAAATTAGCTGGGCATGGTGGTACAGGCCTCTAATCCCAGCTACTCAGGAGGCTGAAGCAGGATTGAACCGGGGAGGCAAAGGTTGCAGAGAGCCAAGATGGCACCACTGCATTCCAGCCTGAGCGACAGAGAAAAAGTCCATCTTAAATAAACAAATAAATAAATAAATAAACCCTATGACTCGGTTGCCCTGTAAAGGTAAAGGCAGACTTAGGCACCCTCCTGGCCCAAGCCCACCTTGCCAAGGCTGAGATGCCATCCATTTCCCCCGTGCCCCCCAATTTCGAATCACTCTCTTTTTGGTTTCAGAGTTGCCCATATTCTTTCCCAGGGTCTTCTCTGTTCACCTGTGGTGTCCCCAAAACCCCTGCATGGCAGACTCTGGGCACCCAGAGCCCAAGCTTAGGGCTGGGTGCGTGTGGCTGTGCGCACGTGACTGACCTTGATGGTGTCGTAGGCGCCGGTGATGAGGGCGATGAAGAGGCTGAGCACCATGTAGATGAAGAGGCTGATGAAGGAGTACAGGTAGAGCTGCGAGAAGAGCCACACCAGGCTGCTGCGGCCCTGCTGCGCCTGCATGGCGGCGAATGTCACGAACATGTCGTCCCCGTTGATGAGCGAGAACAGGCACTCAGACACCATGGACAGTGAGCGGAACTGCAGAGGGGCGGAGGATCAGAGGGAGCCAGGCATGGCCAGAGCCGGGGGCTGGCATCAGGCTGGGGTCCGTGTGAGTGGCCGGGTCCCAGGCTGGGGTCACCATGTGAGTGGCTGGGTCCCGGGCTGGGGGCACTATGTGAATGGCTGGGTCTCGGGCTGGGGTCATCATGTGAATGGTCAGGTCTCAGGGTCAATGGCAGGATCACAGGGCTGACCTAGGGTCTGGGCAGACAAAGCAGGAAGGGGAATAACCCAGATTGAAATAGGGTCACCAGCAACTGTGACAATAATGGCACAGGGTCAGTGTCAGGGTCACCAGAGGCCACGGGAGACAGTGGATAGATTCCCAGAAGTCACCAAGGGGTCATCTGGGGGTCAGAATGTCAATGACAAGGTCATAGGATCAATGTCAGGGTCACTGAAGTTAAAGGGAATGGTGCATGGAATACTAGCAGTCACAATGGGCTTATCTGGGGGTCATGGTGTCGATAACCAGGTCACAGGGTCAATGTCAGGGTCACCAGGGGTCAGAGGAGACAGATCAGAGTACCTGCAGTCAGTATGGGGCCAACTGGGAGTCACAGGGTCAATGACCAGGTCACAGGGTCAATGTCAAGGTCATCAGGGGTTAAAGGGGACAGTGTATGCAGTACTAGCAGTCATGATGGGGACATGGTGTCAGTGACCAGGCCATAGCTTCAATGTCAAGGTTACCAGGGTTTAGAAAGGACAGTACATGGAGTACTAGCAGTCAGTTGGGGTCATCTGGGGGTCAATGTCGGGGTCAACAGGGGTCAGACCTGCTGGTAAGGCCCTGGGGTCCAGCTGAGTCATGCAATGTCACTGGATCTGGGGAGTCCAGGGGTAAGGGTGCTTAGGGGAGGGGGCCAGGGATCCTTCGACTGCAGGCCACACACACTCCAGCCATGGTGGCCCCTACCTTCACGTGATAGGGCCCCAGCACAATCCAGCCACAGAAGCAGTAGCCCAGGTAGATGACAGCCACACAGCAGCAGAAGCGCATGACGCTGGGCAGGGCCACCCGCAGCGTGGCGATAAGGATCTGGGTTGGGGCAGAGGGAGCGTCGCTGAGAGTGTGGCCACAACCCAGGTCAGCTGTGGGCACCCAGATGGGGGTGGGGGGGCTGGGGCCTCGCCAAGGGCACAGCTGGTGTGGCCACAGGAGCCAGTGGGTACCTGGAGGGGGTGGGGCCATGTCTGAGGGGGTCCAAGGGCACCCCATGGCTGGACTCAGCTGGTGGGCACGAAGGATCAGGCTCCCAGGGCCTTGCCCAGGTGCAGCAATGACCCTGTGTGTATGGGCAGGTAGGAGGAGGAGGCTTGCAAGAGGCCACTGGCCAGGGCTGGTGAGTGCTGTGTGTATAAGGATTTCTTTGGAGGGTATGGGGTAACCACATGGAAGGCCCAGCCTCGTGCACAAAGCTCACATTGTAGTTGTGGAAGAAGGTCAGGTAGCGGATCACGCCCACCCACACCAGCAGTGTCGAGGTGCCCAGGAGGATGCTGCACACGTCGTAGCTCGCCAAGTTCTGCGGGTGGGAGCAGCATCAACCTCTCTGGCCCGGCCCTTCCCTTGGCGGGAGCTTGGGGGAGAGCATGGCCCCAAACGAGCATTGACAGCAGGGATGGGACCTGGGGCCCAGGGCGTGAGCAGGACACACCTTGGCCTCAATGCCGATCTTCATGATGGTGCCTGAGATGGTGAGCACGTCGCTGGTGACCAGCAGGATGTACCAGCCATTGACAAATTCCAGCCGCTCCCACAGGCTGATGACCCGTCCCCGTTGCCGCCACATGAACCCCACAAACTCCTGCAAAAGGCATGCAGGGTGAGGGTCTGTCCAGGCCCAGGACCCTTGAAGGCCTGGCTTTTCTCACCCCAGGGCCGGCCCACACGACACAGGGGCCTCACGTTCTGCAGCAAGAAGCCTCGAAGTAGCGAGCGGGCACAGAGGAGGAAGGACAGGGCGCAGGTGAGGATGACGACCACGTCAAACAGGAGCCGGAAGCTGTTGTCTCCTGCGGAGAGAGCAGTGGGTAGGGCCAGGGTGTCACGGAGCCTTGGGAGGCTAGCGCTGGTGCCAGGCCAGGCTGGAGACTAGGGGGCTGCACGGCTGGTTTTGGCAGGTCAGTGGGCTCAGGGCTTGCTTGGGGTGAGTCAAGAACCCCGGTCAGCACTGGTCTGGGGCTTGGGGGATCCCAGGACAGGACAGGGTCCCCAGTTCCTTATGATCTGAGGCTCAGGGCATTCCTGGGCAGGTCAGGGCCCCCAGGCAGCACTGGTCTGGGGCTCAGGGGCTCACCGTGCCGGAAGACACTGGGGTGCTTACACTCCTGGATGTGGGTCTGGGTCTCTAGGCTGATGGGGATCCGCCCGCTGTGCGCCTTGTTGTCAAATGTGATCTGTGGGGGCCAGTTGGGAACAGAGTAAACCTTGGTGCCCCCAAGCCCCAGGATCCATGTGACAGGTGGCCTGACAGCCCCCGGGCTCCCTCCCTCATCACCTGCATGCTTGCCCTCGACCAATGCTCCCGAAACGTTCCTGAGAGATTCCCTGACCATGTCCCTGCCCTGGAACTCAGGAGCCCTGTGGGTCCCCCGGGGGCCTCACCAGGACGCTAAAGGTATAACAGTCCGGGATCTCGTTGTTGATGAGGCTCTGGAGGTTAATGGTCTTCAGCCGGAAGTGGATGGTGACATTGATCAGCCTAGGCAGGAGGCTCCCGTGAGGGGCAGGGGCGTCTTCAGGTCCCTTCCGGCCCGAGTGCTAGCACCCCTGCCCCGTGCTGATTCTGCAGCTGGCAGGGGAAGTGCTCACCCAGCAGGTGCCAGTGCCAGGGGGCGGGCCTGTCCCCATTTTAGGGAAGTGGCTGCTGGGGTGAGAGTGTCTGGTGTGGTGCCTCCCCCACCCTGGGCCCCCCTTGAGCCAGCAGGCAGTACTTGTGGAATTTAAGCGTGAGGTTCCTGTAACTGGAGCTGCCTTCCAAGAGGGCGAGATCGTCGCTGGGGGGCGGAGGGGGCCGCTCAGGGGGATCCACCTGGATGCAGTCTGAGGACAGCGAGGCAGGGAAGGGCCTCAGGGGGCAGGGGAGGCCAGGCTGGTCTCCCCAGAGCTCCCGGTAGCTTCTTCTCTGTGTTTCCCAGGGCTGGGTCATTCCTACAGGCCTGGCACTCTCTGGGCCAGAGGATGTTCAGTGAATGAACCGTAATAAAAAATGACACCTGGTGCTTTCTATGTGGCAAGAGTCACACTCACACTAACCATACTTTTTTTTGAGATGGAGTCTCGCTCTTGTTGCCCAGGCTGGAGTGCAATGCCACGATCTCAGCTCACTGCAACCTCTGCCTCCCAGGTTCTAGCAATTCTCTGGCCTCAGCCTCCAGAGTAGGTGGGATTACAGGTGCCTGCCACCAAGCCTGGCTAATTTTGTATTTTTAGTAGAGACAGGGTTTCTCCATGTTGGTCAAGCTAGTCTGGAACTCCCAACCTCAGGTGATCCACCTGCCTCAGCCTCCCAAAGTGCTGGGATTACAGGTGTGAGTCACCATGCACAGCCGAATACTATTTTTTTTTCGAGATAGGGTCTCACTGTGTCACCCAGGCTGAAGTGCAGTGGCGTGATCATAGCTTACTGCAGCCTCAACCTTCTGGACTCAAGTGATCCTCCTGTCTCAGCCTCCTGAGGAGCCGGGACCACAGGAGCATGCTAACAGGAGCACAGGAGCACCACATCCAGCTAATTTTTTTTTTTTTTTTTTGAGACGAGTTTTGCTTCTGTTACCCAGGCTGGAGTGCAATGGTGCGATCTCGGCTCACCGCAACCTCCACCTCCTGGGTTCAGGCAATTCTCCTGCCTCAGCCTCCCGAGTAGCTGGGATTACAGGCATGTGCCACCATGCCCAGCTAATTTTTTGTATTTTTAGTAGAGACGGGGTTTCACCATGTTGACCAGGATGGTATCCATCTCTTGACCTCGTGATCCACCCGCCTCGGCCTCCCAAAGTGCTGGGATTACAGGCTTGAGCCACCGCGCCCAGCCCCAGCTAATTTTTTTGTGTATAGAGACAAGGTCTTCCTACATTGCCCAGGCTGGTCTCAAACTCCTGGCCTCAAGCAGTCCTCCCTCCTCAGCCTCCCAAAGTGCTGGGATTACAGGTGTGAGCCATGTCGCTCCGCTCTAGCTGTTGATTTTGATCCCGAAGCTCAGACTCCAAACAGCAAAGCCCCGCGTGCCCACTCACCAGTGACCACCATCGGGTCAATGTCAAATGTGTCATTGGCTGGGTCCACATGGCCTCGGTGGTAGTACCGCTGGCAGAGAGCAAGCCCTGAGCCATTGGCCCAAGGGTCATCCCTGCCATGGACATACGCGTACCGGCCCAGTGACACGTCCGGCAACGCCAGGTACTATGGACAGAGAACGGGAGGGCCTGTGAGCCCAGCCCCCTCTCTGCGGCCCACCCACCCGCACCTGCCCACCCACCAGCACCTGGTCCACTGCATGGAAGATGGCCTGGTACAGCTGCTCCCGCGTGTAGGCTGCGAAGGTGTCATCAGCCCCGTCTGAGTAGCCCAGCAGGAAGAGGTGTCGGAAGGCAATGGTGTTCTCTTCCCGGAATGTCACAGCCAGCTGATTACTGAGCCCAAACAGGATGAGCTGGGAAGAGGGTAGCAGGGGTTGGCATGGCTAGGATGGAGGTTGGGGGGTATCTCCCTCAGGGCACAGGCAAGAGAAAGAGGACAGGAGGGCTCTAGAGGTGTCCACTGGGGTGGGGCAGTCCCTGCTAACTCAGGCACCTGTGCATTTCTTTGCTTTGAGTAATTTCACCCCACCTCTTGGCAAAAGCTCCAAGTCACTCCTACGACTGTGTCCTCCCTGCTACAACATAGGGTAGGCATTCGTATATCTCACAGCAGGGACTAACATTCATCAGTTTTTTTTTTTCTTTTTTGAGACGGAGTCCCGCTCTGTCGCCCAGGCCGGAGTGCAGTGGCGTGATCTCAGCTTATTGCAACCTCCGCCTCCTGGGTTCAAGCAATTCTCTGCCTAAGCCACCTGAGTAGCTGGAATTATAGGTGCCTGCCACAACACCCAGCTAATTTTTGTATTTTTAGTAGAGCCAGGCTGGTCTCCAACTTCTGACCTCACGTGATCCACCCACTTTGGTCTCCCAAAGCGCTGGGATTACAGGCATGAACAACCATGCCTGGCCCTCAGTGGCTTCTTCTATACAATGGGAACAGCAGTCATCAGGACCTTGAAGGACATGCTGGTAAGCTTAAAAGGAGTGGCTGTGAGCTCACACCTATAATCCCAGCACTTTGGGAGACCAAAGTGGGCAGATCACATGAGGTCAGGAATTTGAGACCAGCCTGGCCAACATGGCGAAACCTGGTCTCTACTAAAAAAAAAAAAAAAAAAAAAAATTATCGGGGCGTGGTGGTAGGCACCTATAATCCCTGCTGCTCAGGAGGGTGAGGCAGGAGAATCTCTTGAACCCAGCAGAGGTTGCAATGAGCCAAGACTGAGCCACTACAGTCCAGCCTGGGCGAAAGAGTGAAACACTGTCTCAAAAAATAAGTTAATTAAATAAAAATAAATAAATAAATATAAAAAGAGCTGCTGCCGGGCGCGTTGGCTCAAGCCTGTAATCCCAGCACTTTGGGAGGCCGAGGCGGGTGGATCATGAGGTCAAGAGATCGAGACCGTCCTGGTCAACATGGTGAAACCCCATCTCTACTAAAAATACAAAAAATTAGCTGGGCATGGTGGCACGTGCCTGTAATCCCAGCTACTCAGGAGACTGAGGTGGGAGAATTGCCTGAACCCAGGAGGCGGAGGTTGCGGTGAGCTGAGATCGTGCCATTGCACTCCAGTCTGGGTAACAAGAGTGAAACTCCGTCTCAAAAAAAAATAAAAAATAAAAAAATAAAAAAAGCTGCTACACACAGATTTCACATGGCTTCCTACTTGTCATTACACTGCTTTAAGACTCTTGTTCAAGGCCTTGACTTGAAGAAGACTCCTCTTTGACAAGACTCCTCTTCACGGTGGCTCATACCTATAATCCCAGTACTTTGAGAGGCCGAGGCAGGCGAATCATGAGGTCAAGAGTTCGAGACCAGCCTGGCCAACATAGTAAAACCTCATCTTTGCTAAAAATACAAAAAATTAGCTGCACGTGGTGGTGCACACCTGTAATCCCAGCTACGCAGGATGCTGAGGCAGGTGAATCGCTTGAATCCGGGAGGTAGAGGTTGCAGTGAGCCAAGATTGCACCACTGCACTCCAGCCCAGAAGACAGTGCAAGACTTCGTCTCAAAAAAAATTGAAGAATAAAAAATAAAGATTTTTCTTCAAGGAGAACAGTGGCCCACAGGTGACCTCCGGAGGGGGGCCCTGCTTGGCAGATCTCACCTGCACGGTGACCACCAGGATCTTGACCACTTGCAGCATCAGCTTGCAGGGCTTGCGGCCCTTGGCTCGAAACTTGTCGCACGGACTCATGAAGAAGTATTTGAGACGACGTCGAAGGTCTTCCTCTTCTGGGGGTGTCGGAGGGGCCGGCAAAGGCCCCACCTGGGTCCCATACCCAGGGTTGGGGGTCAGAAGCCGCTCGGTCTCTGTGGGAATAGGAGAGGGCACTGGGGGTGAGGCCTGGGCAACTCCCCTTTACCCGTTTCTGAACAAGGAAGGCAGCATATGCCCTATCTTCATGGCCCCACGTTCTTGCCAAGGAAGAGCTCAGAGAGATCTACAGAAAACCAGGGCGAGCGCAGTGGCTCACACCTATAATCCCAGCATTTTGGGAGGCCGAGGTGGATCACAGGGTCAGGAGATCAAGACCATCCTGGCTAACATGGTGAAATCGCATCTCTACTAAAAATACAAAAATTAGCCGGGCATGGTGGCATGCACCTATAGTCCCAGCTACTCGGGAGACTGAGGCAGGAGAATTGCTTGAACCTGGGAGGCAGACGTTACAGTGAGCCAAGATTGTACCACTGTACTCCAGCCTGGGTGACAGAGCAAGATTCTGTCTCAAAAAAAAAAAAAAACAAAAAAAAAAAACCCAGAGAACCTGCAACATTTTAAGCACCAGTCCTGCTCAGAGGTTATGAGCTGGGTTTCAGGAGGTACAGGGCCTGGGCTGATTCCTGCCCCTCCTGCTCACCAGGTTTTTGAGCCTCGGTTTCCTCATCTGCAAAATGGGGCAATAATCATCTCTCATGGGAACACTTAGGACTGGATGCTTATAAAGCATTAATCACAGGGACTGATCCATGGTGAATGTCAGAACATTTCATCAACGTTCCTGTTACTGATCTGTGGGAAGAAAATGAACTGCTCCCACTGGCTTTTCACTGGACGTTCAAGGCTCCTGGGCTCATCCCGACTCCTGCTTCCAGATATGAGCATAACACTCAGCCTGTATTCCAGGTTTGTCTGGACAAATGCCCAAGAGATGACCTTTGCATTCATTATAACCTGGCCCATCAGCTGATACTCTCAGAAGCCAAAGACCTGGAGAAGGGGTAATTGACAATATAAGTAATAATAACGGAACACATTTGCTAAAGACTTTTTTTTTTTTTTGAGATTACAGCCAACCCACCCCAGACCCTACCAGCTGGGACACCAGGATGCCTATCAGCTAAAGAGTCTCACTCTTGCTCTGTTGCCCAGGCTGGAGTGCAATGGCGCGATCTCGGCTCACTGCAACCTCCACCTCCCAGGTTCAAGAGATTCTCCTGCCTTAGCCTCCCAAGTAGCTAGGACTGCAGGCATGCTACCACTCCCAGCTAATTTTTTGAATTTTTAGTAGAGACGGGGTTTCACCATGTTAGCCAGGATGGTCTCCATCTCCTGAACTCATGATCTGCCCACCTTGGCCTCCCAAAGTGCTGGGATTACAGGCATGAGCCACCCTGTGCCCAGCCATTAAAGACTCATTTTTTTTTCTCCCTGAAGAGCACCAGCTCCTGGAAATCATGAAGCCCTAGGATCAAATCCCAGACCTGCCACTTTCCAGTCCGGTGACTCCAGGTACCTCCCTAAGCCTCCATCTCCTCATCTGAAGAGTGGAAATGTTAAAAAGGCTACCCCATGGTTGGGCTCAGTGGCTCAAGCCTGTTGTCCCAATGGTTTGGGAGGCCAAGGTGGGAAGATTGCTTGAGTCCAGGGTTTGAGACCAGCCTAGGAAATAAGAGACCCCCTTTCCACCAAAAAAAAAAAAAAAGTTTTTAATTAGCTGTGGTGATGGCTCATGCCTGTAGTTAGTAGCTGGGACTCCAACTACTCGGGAGGCTGAGGTGGGAGGATCACTTGAGCCCAGGAGTTGGATGTTAGGGTGAGCCACTGCACTACAGCCCTGGGCAACAGAAAAAATTTTCTTAAAAAAAAAAAAAATAAATAAATAAATAAAAGCCTATCCTCTCCCAGAGCCCTGAGGCTGAGATCCTGAAGCTGCTCTGAGAATTCAATGAGACACAGCAGATAAAGACCTCTTCAGCAAACACAAGCTGTTCTACTCACTGTTTATTTTTTTCCAGCTTAAGGAGATCTAAGGTTTCAGCAACTGCTGGAGTCAAAGCTGGTCAGGGTAGCCCAGGACTGTCCCTGTCACACCCCCACGGGGATATGCTTTCTAGGGCCTGGCCCCCTGCCTAGCAAAGCTGTCAGGATAAATGTGGGTAGTGTCAGAACCTGCTGGGCAGAGAGGGACAAGTTCCCGGCCCCTCCCTTTGGAATTGGATGCTGCTGTGGCTGTTTATAACAAAGCCAGAGGGCAGGGCCCGAATACCGGGCTGAGATTACAGCCAATCCACCCCAGATCGTACCAGCGGGGACACCAGGATGCCTATCAGGTAGGGGTCCCCAGCTGGCTCCAGAAGGGGAAGCTAACACAAGGGGGTCTTCCTGTAGCCTCCTTGGGGGACAACGGCGGGCGGGGGTGGGGGTTGGGGTGGGGAGGATGCGCATCAGAACTGGCTGGAAGCCAGAGTTTAAGAAGGCTCCACGGGGTTGGAGAGCTAAAATTGAGTTAATCGCCTTGGGGCAATCCCTCCAGCTCTCCACGTTTGATTTGTTGTTGTTGTTGTTGAGACAGCGTCTCACTGTTGCCCGGATCCTGGCTCACTGCAACCTCCGTGTCCCGGGTTCAAGCAATTCTCCTGTTTCAGCCTCCCAAGTAGCTGGGATTACACTCGCCACCACACCCGGCTGATTTTTATATTTTTAGTAGAGACAGGATTTCACCATGTTGGCCAGGCTGGTCTCGAACTTCTAACTGTGTGATCCGCCCGCCTTGGCCTTCCAAAGCGCTGGGGTTACAGGCATGAGCCACCGCGCCCCCGGCCCGCGCTGGAATTTAGGGAAGCTTAGCGTTTGTCTCCAGGAATCAGGAGGGGAAGCCGGGGAGTCTCACGTGCGGGTTGGAGTAGCCGGTGCCCGCTGCCTGAGTTCCAGCCAAAGTTGAGCCATCAGGACCTAGGCTCCCCGTGGAAATCCCGGGAACCTCGCCGTCCCGAAGGGGAGAAGCTGGCGGCCCGGCGCTCTCGCTGCCTGAGTTTGGGAACCCGGCATAGCCTGGGCTCAGGAGGGAGAATCGGAGAGGCTGGTGCCCACCCGCCGCCCAAGTTCTAGGAGCCGTCTGCACATTTCTCCACCGTGGGGAGGCTGAGAAGTCAGCGCTGGAGTTTAGAAAAAAGGAGACTGGGAGCTCCGCCGCCCCAGGTCGGAGAAGCAGCCCGCCCGCCTGGGTTCAGGGCCCCACGGTGCCGCCCATGTCCTCACCTGAGCCGCGCGGACCCGCCGGGGCTGTCATGCTGGGGCGGGAGCGCGGGACGCGGGCGGGTGCGACGGGGCAGCAGCCCGGGTCCGAGCGCCCGTAGCTGTCACTGCGACCTCCCTCCCTCGCGGCGCGGCTTCAAACCCTCCCGCATCAGCTGATCCGCGCCGCGGTCACGTGACCCGCTAGCCGAGAGCCCTTCACATGACCGTATCTGGTCCCGCCCCCTGCGCCACGACAGGCTGTGCCGGAACAGCGCGCATGCCTGCCTCAGCCGGCGCTCTCCACCCTGGGTCGAAGGCGATCGCGAGGTCCTATAGCCGACGGGCTCTGGGTTGCGGGGGATGGGCTGGCCCTGAGCTTGGCAACGACGATCTCCGCCCTGGCTCCATGCCATGCCCCGAATCCGGTGCCAGGCTCGTGACTTCCATGTCCAGAACTTGACCCTTTATCCTCGTCGGTGCCTGGTGATGACCCTGAGTACTCTTTCAACGCTGTCTTCCTCTCTCTTGCAGAAGCTCCTTTTACCCCTCTCATTCGGACCTTCAGCAAACACGATTTCCTAATTATGTGCCAAATAGAACCACTTATCCCCACCCCTATGGCCCCCAGCCCAGAGTTCTCCAACATTCCTGGCCCGGATCTTTGCAGCAACCTCCTCCTGGATGGCAGCCACAAGCGTCTTCAAAGAATAATTCCTGTCAGTCCTGCGAGAACCTGCCCTTGGCTTCCCATTGCTCTGGACTGACAAGCAAAGTCCCCGCTCTGGTTTATCAGGGCCCTCTCATCTGGCCCCGACCTCCACCCCGGCTCATCTTTCTACAACCCCAGGGTTTTTGCATATTTTTGCCCTGGAAAGAAATTATTAAGAATTTAGACTCTGAAGGGCAATTGGGGTTTAAATCTAGGCACTGACAACTGCCACTTGTACATCTTCTACAGTCTTTTCAACTCCAAGCTGAGCACAGTGAGTGGTGGCTTAAAATCCCAGCTACTCAGGAGGCTGAGGTGGGAGGATCGCTTGAGCCCAGGAGGTCCAGGCTACAGTGAGCTATGATCACACCACTTCACTCCAGCCTGGGCAGCAGAGCAAGACTGTCTCAAAAAAAAAAAAAAAAAAAAAGTCCATGTGCCTTCGTTTTTCTCATTTGCAAAATGGGCATATTCAATCAGTCATCTACCTCCTGGGGCCATTTATATCAGGTCTTCTTATGCTTCTCCTAGAAGGTACCATACTTTGTAGTTATTTTTTAGGTATTCTGAATTTAGTATCTATGAGCTCGGTGCAGGTCGATGCCACACTTATCTTGTTTCCTGCTGAGTCCCCAGCAATCCAGAGATGTTTGTTGATTGCACACATGAGCAACCTCTTTTTGTCCATTTGTGTGCCTACTGTATGGGCTTTGAAAAACAAGGGGTGCCAGGTGTGATGGCTCACGCCTGTAATCCCAACACTTTGGGAGGTTGAGGAAGGCAGATCATGAGGTTAGGAGTTTGAGACTAACCTGACTAACATGGTGAAACCCATCTCTCCTAAAAATGCAAAAATTAGCTGGGTGTGGTGGTGCCTGTCTGTAATCCCAGCTACTCAAGAGGCTGAGGCAGGAGAATCACTTGAACCCAGGAGGCAGAGGTTGCAGTGAGCCGAGATCATGCCACTGCACTCCAGCCCGGGTGACAAAGCCAGACTAAAAAAGAAAGAGGAAGAAGGAGGAGGAGGAGGAGGAGGAGGAGGAGAAGGGCAGCAAGGGGTAAGTGAGCAGAACAGTGTGGTGACTAGTGGTATGGATCAGGGTGAGATATTGTGGGTTAAGCTGGGAAGTCTAGCTGGAAGGAAGCCAGGACACTGGAGCTCCAGATTGTGGCTGACCCTGGCCACACCATCTCATCTCCGGAGCAAGGGGCTGTGCTCAGAAAGAAAGCACAAAAGGTAAACCACGACACAGAGCCCGGAGGCAGTGAGAGGATTTTACTAACCGCACAACACACAATTTCCCCAGGCCCCCCAAGGATGCCGGTGTCCCCTTCAGCCATCAGGCCCCAGCAGTGCCCCTTGCTCCTGTATCCCCTCTGGACTCTCGCCGGTAGGGAGGGCTGGGCTGACAGTGCCACGAGAGGGAGAGCAGGGGTCACGGTGGGACACAGGGTCGGGGTCAGGGCTGGGCACAGGATCAGGGTCTGGGCTGGGCACAAGGTCAGGACCAGCATCCTGCCCAGGCTTGGGTTCAGACGTTTCCACAGGAGTAGGGCTGGGGGTGGATCTGGAGCCTGGGAGGGGCTTGGAGCTGGGATCCGGCAGAGTGCCCGGCCCAGAGCCGGGGTCAGGGCTGCGGCCAGAGCTGGTGCCAGGGCTGAGGCCCAAGCCAGAGCCAAGCACAGAAACAGCATCAGGACCCCGGAGGGAGACCTGCCCCGGCCTCATCATGGATGCAGGGCTGAGGCCAGGCGCGAGGCCCAGGCCTGCCGCAGCTGCTGCGGCTGCAGCGGCAGCAGCGGCCGCGCCCTCATGCACCCGTTTGTGCTTGGTGAGGCTGGAGGCCTGGCCGAAGGCCTTCCCGCAGAGCTGACAGCGATAGGGACGCTCACCCGAATGCACGTGCAGGTGCTGGAGCAGCGCTGAGCTCTGCCCGAAGGCCTTAGAGCAGTGCGGGCAGGCGTAGGGCCTCTCACCCGTGTGGATGCGCAGGTGGTGTTGCAAGTTGGAGCTCTGCCCGAAGGCCTTGCCGCAGTGCGGACAGCGATAGGGGCGCTCGGCTGTGTGCGTGCGCTGGTGCTGCAGTAGCGCCGAGCTCTGCCCGAAGGCCTTGCCGCACTGCGGGCACGGGTAGGGCCGCTCGCCTGTGTGTGTGCGCAGGTGTTTCAGCAGCGCCGAGCCCTGGCCGAAGCCCTTGGCGCACACCGGACACTTGTGGGGCCGCGGGCCGCCGTGTGTGCGCAGGTGCTGCGCCAGGAGCGAGCCATGCCCGAAGGCCTTGCCGCACACGGGGCAGTGGTGCGGCTTCTCCCCGCTGTGGCTGCTGCGATGTTTCAGCAGCGTGGAGCGCCAGCCGAAGGCCTTCCCGCAGGCCGCACACTGGTACGGCCGCGCCCCGGTGTGGATGCCACGATGCTGCGCCAGGGTGGCACCGTGGCTGAAGGACTTCCCGCAGTCGGGGCAGCGGTACGGCTTCTCGCCGCTGTGGGTGCGGCGATGCTGGCTCAGCCCCGAGCTGCGGCGGAAGGCTCGCCCGCAATCCGGGCAGGAGAAGGGTCGGGGAGGGCTGGCGGGGGCGGGGAGCACCGCGGGGCTGGTGGCCAAGACCTGGGGGGTGTCAGTGAGGTCAGAGGAGATGGGGTCCACGTTTGGATCGCCGGGGCTGAGGGTGTCGCTGTTAGGATCGAGAACCAGGGGAACCGGGCCAATCACATCTGGATCGAGGTCGAAACTCGAAGACATGGGGTCGGGATCTTGGGGTTCCGAGCCCAGAGCTTCGGCGTCGGGGTCCAGATCCTCCGAGATGGGCTCCAGATCCTCATAGTTGGGGTCCACGTTTTCCGAGACAGTGTTGAGGTCTTCTGGATCAGGCTCTGGGTCTTCAGAAACCGGGTCCAGATCCTCAGGATTAGGGTCCAGGTCCTCAGAGTCAGAGTCGACCTCTTCATAAACCGGTCTCAGGCCTTTGTGGCCGGGGTTCCTGACCAGGACTGAGCGCCGCATTTCAGGCGTGGATGTGCCAGCTGCTTCTAGGGCAGGACCTGCAAGGGCAAGGACAGAGAGTGGGTGGAGGTGGGTTCTGGGGAAACAGGGGTGTCTTTTGGAAGCCTCGTTAGCGATGGGAGAGGGGACCTGGTTGTGCCCCCAGAACACACTGTTTTTCTTTCTTTGAGTCTGTTCTGTTGCCAAGGCTGGAGTGCAATCCATGGATCTCGGCTCACTGCAACCTCAGCCTCCCTGGTTCAAGCGATTCTTCTGCCTCAGCCTCCCGAATAGCTGAGATTACAGGTGTCTGCCATCACACCCGGCTAATTTTTGTATTTTTAATAGAGACGGCGTTTCACCATGTTGGCCAGGCTGGTCTCCAACTCCTGATCTCAGGTGTTCCGCCTGCCTCAGCCTCCCACAGTGCTACTATTACAGGTGTGAACCACGGCGCCCGACCCTACTTCTTTATTTTTATTTTTTTGAGATGGGGTTTCACTCTGTCGCCCTTGCTAGAGTGCAGTGATGTGATCATAGCTCACTGCAACCTCAAACTCCAGGGTTTAAGCGATCCTCCCTCAGCCTCTGGAGTAGCTAGAACTACAGATGCACCACCACACTCAGCTAACTTGTTTCCTTCCCTCCCTTCCTTCTTTCTTTCCTTCCTCCCTTCCTCCTCTTCTCTTCTCTTTAGCGATGGAGTGTTGCTATGCTGCCCAGTCTGGTCTCAAATTCCTGGCCTCTAGTAAGCTTCTAGCCTCGGCCTCACGAAGGGCTGGGATTACAGGCGCGAGACACTGTGCCTGGCCAAACCCCACCCACTTCTGAGCATACAGGTGGATCTTTCCCTTGTCTCTGACTGCAGGGAGATTTCTGACTCACTCCAGCCAGGGCAGGGAGTTGTGGGACCCCAGTAAGACATGGTGGAACATGGTAGGACCCTCCCCTCTCAGCCCCAAACCCGGATGGAGGGCATGGGATTTGGCACTAGAGTTTTCTAGTCCCCAGCTCCATGGCTCTGCCCCTCCCTCCATCCTGGACTCCTCTTGTGGGAAGCTTGGGTCCTGTGGAGAAGACAGTCCTAGATTCTGACCCCCTTGCTGAGGGTCCCCACATGGGGAACAGTGTGGGTGTCAGGGTTCATGTGCTCCTGAGCGCATGGCCTGAATTCTTGTCCCATACTTGGGGGCGGCAGATTAATTTGCGGGCCTTCTGGTAGGGAGCCCCCCCACCCCCACCCCAGGCAGCATTCTGAGCTCTAGAATTCATGTCTGGGGATAAGAATATGCAATAAATGACCAGGCATAGTGGCTCACACCTGTAATCCCAGCACTTTGGGAGGCTGAGGTGGGCAGATCACCTGAGGTTGGGAGTTCGAGACCATCCTGGCCAACATGGAGAAACCCCATCTCTACTAAAAATACAAAATTAGCTGGGCGTGGTGGTGCATGCTTGTAATCCCATCTACTTGGGAGGCTGAGGCAGGAGAATTGCTTGAACCGGGGAGGTGGAGGTTGCAGTGAGCTGAGATCGCACCATTGCACTCCAGCCTGGGCAACAAGAGTGAAACTCTATCTCAAAAAAAAAGAATATGCAACAAATAACATCTGGTATCCCGCCTGGGTCACTGAGGAGAGACAAGAAGACCCTGGCTTTCCCTCTGGGGAGATGACAACCTGAATTCCAGACCTCAGAGCTCCAGGTGGGAAAAAGTGTCAAATCCTCTGTGTTCCCTCTTAGATCGGGAATGCCCTTTCCCAAAGCTAGATGGTGAGGCTGGTAGAGTGATATTTGGGACCCCTCCTGGTGAGGAGGGGTGGGCAGGGAGACTCATGAACCCCATAGGCTGGAGGGTGGGGACAGTTGTTAGTATACCTGTTTTATTTATTTAGAGATGGGGTGTTGCTATGTTGCCCAGCCTGAACTCACAAAGTCCTGGACTCAAGCTATCCTCCCACCTCAGCCACCCAAAGTATGGAAATTACAGGCATGAGCCACCATGCTAGGCTATTGTATGTTTTCCCAATTGGCTACAAGGTCCTGAATTTTTACTTCTAGCTGGAGGATTTGCAAAAATAATGCCTGGGGACCCTCTGGAGTTATTGGGGGAACACATGCACCATCCCCTCCCATGGCTGGGACATGGGGAGAAGTGTCAGCACACTTGTGGCCCTTCCTAAAGGAAGGATTCTGAACTGAATTCCACGTTTGTGGCTGGGGGCAGGCTGGGAGGTAGAGGAACAAGAGCTGGAACCACTTTTGGGGAACAAGGGGAGCCCAGGAGGACCTGCCGAGGAGGGATGCGTTGAGCTCCCCACCCCATGGCTGAGTGTTGAGGTGCAAACAATGAATCCATCTGTTCCTGGCAGAAGGTGTGGGGAACCTGTGGCTCCCCTCTGAGGAAGGGAATACACAGCCACAACCCCATAGCTGGGAGTATGCAGGCAAACAGAGCAGGATCCTGGACCCGGACCCCTAGTTGGAGAGTGGAGGAAACAATACCTGGGACCCCTCCTGCATTCCTGGGGAGGGGGCAGAGGAACCCTTAGATTGCCTCCAGGGAAAGGGGCCCCTGAATTCCAGTCTCTTAGCTGGAAGGTGGGAGGAGAAGTCACTGAAGTCTTTCCTGAGTTCCCAGGGGTGAGGGCAGGTGGACCCCTGGATCACCTCCTGGGGAAGGAGCTTCTAGAAATCCAGACCCCAAGACTGGGGCGGGGGTGCAGAACAATCGCTGGGTCCCTTCCTAGGGTTCTAGGGGAAGAGGGACCCCCTTGGTCCCCCTCTTGAGGACAGGGCCTCTGAACTCCCGACACCAGGCGGGAGGTGGAAACAATACTCGAGCCCCTCCTCGAATCAGGAGGGGAGGGGTCCTGGATCGCCTCCTGGAGAGGGGGCGTCTTGAGCTCCAGACCCCAGAGCTGGAGGGCACCCCCCACCCAGCCCGATTGAAGGCTCCCAACCTACGGGGCCCTCCCCCCCAGGGCCTCAGCGGCGGGATGGGCGCGCTAGGCCGGCGCGGGCCGCGGGGTCCCCTCCCCATCGCGCCCGCGACCCCCGCTCTCCCGGGCCGGGGCCGGTGGCGCTCAGGGCGGGGGATGAATAGAGGTCGCCCCGAGCTGCTCCCCGCGCCTGGAGCCCCCCGTTCGCCCGCCCCCCACCCAGCCCCCCGCCCCGGCCCCAGCCCACTCGGGGGGACACTCACCCGGCGCCCCTCGCCCCTGCCCGGCCCGCCGTGCCCGCGCCGGCCGCCGGCGCCCCCCGGGCCCGCAGGAAGCCCCCCTCCCGCCAGCCCCGCCGGCGGCCCCCTCGGCCCAGCGGCCCCGCCAGGCGCTCCCGGGGAGCGAGAGGGGCCGGCCGAGGGCCGCAGCGGGAGCTGCTGGGACTTGTAGTTCGCCGGCGCCCGCCGCGGCCGTCGCCATCGCTGCCCCCGCCCCCCGGGCAGGCCTTTGTCCCGGGCCCGGCCACCCCGGCCGCGCGGCCTCGCCTTTGTTTGCACCGCGCCCCGCCTGCACGCATCCCTGGCCAGGTCCCTAGTCTCTTCTTGGGCCTGTCTCAGCCCCTACGTGGCCCTGGCCCTATCTCTTTCTCTCCATCTCTGTCCCTCTCGGTCTCTCTCAGTCCCTATCTCTCGATCTCTGTTCATTCTCTGTCTGTCTCTGTCCCTGTCTTCCCATCTCTGTTCCTTTCTCTGTCTCTTTGTCCCCATTTCTTTCTCTCGGTGTTCCAATCTCTTTGCCTCTGTTGCTTTCTCTGCCTCGATCTCTCTCTGTCTCTCTCTCTCTCTATCTCTCTATCTCTCCTGCCCATGTCTCTGACTCTATCTTTGTTCATAAAACTCCAAACATGTTGTTCTTGCAGACTTGCAATGCACGTAGGCACAGCCAAGCCTCTCCGATCTGCGATCTGAAACCATGTCTATTTTTGCTTAACCTGGCCTTCCTCCAATTTTTCCTTTTTGCGTTGGAGAGCCCAACACCCTTTCTAAGTGACACCTGCCAAGGCACAGATTTGGGATATTTCTCCCCTAATGTTTTCAGCCTCCTACCCAGATGGTGGGGTGGCCGCTGTCCCTGGAGGCCTCCAAGTGCTAGGTGTGAGTGATGGTTTCCGGAGAACCTTATCCAGGGCTGGGAAAGGCTTGGGGCAAACTTTCCTTCAAGACACAGACACCCGCTGCCAGCTAGGAGAGACAGTGGAAATCAGCTCCTGGCGGCTGGACCCTGATGTTCTTCACTAAACATAAACAATGGTCACAGAATAGAAACAATGGTGAGGCAAGGCCACTCTGCGATCTGAACCAAACAGAGACAAGGGCCCTCAGAAATGAAACTCATAAAATGAATACTCATCCCCCTCTCCCAATGAACACAGGTGACTGCCACTTCTCACCAATGACAATTCCAACCTGACTTCTTTATTTTTGAGCTGGAGTTTCGCTCTTGTTACCCAGACTGGAGTGCAATGGCCCGATCTCAGCTCACCGCAACCTCCGCCTTCTGGGTTCAAGCAATTCTCCTGCCTCAGCCTCCCGAGTAGCTGGGATTACAGGCACGCACCACCATGCCCAGCTAATTTTTGTATTTTTAGTAGAGTCGGGGTTTCACCTTGTTGACCAGGATGGTCTCGATCTCTTGACCTCGTGATCTACCCACCTCAGCCTCCCAAAGTGCTGGGATTACAGGCATGAGCCACCGCGCCCGGCTTTCCAACCCGACTTCTATCCTCCCACCTCTGAGATAAAAATCAGTGAAATACCTAGTCAGCAAAATGCTCCCAGCTTCCCAACAATACCATCCAAGTAATTCTCTTTAAAACCACCCAGTATAGGCCGGGCATGGTAGCTCATGCCTGTAATCTTAGCATTTTGGGAGGCCAAGGCGGGGGGATCATGAGATCAGGAGTTCGAGACCAGCCTGGCCAGTATGGTGAAATCCCATCTCTACTAAAAATACAAAAATCAGCTGGGTGCGGTGGCGGGCACCTGTGATCCCAGGTACTCTGGAGGTCAAGGCAGGAGAATCACTTGAACCAGGAGGCAGAGGTTGCGGCAACCTCGGCTCACTGCACTACAGCCTGGGCAACAGAGAAAGACTGTCTCAAAAACAACAACAAAAAAACCCAAACCACTCAGTACAAGCCCAGATCTATAAGATGCTCCTCTGCCCTCATGTCCTCCTTACGGAGACACCCTGTGGTTCCTTCTTCCTTCCTGAACCTTCTGGATGTGTGTTGGACTCATAGCCTGAGACCTGCTTTCCGTCTTCCTGCAGAGCCCACAGCACATCTGAGAGACTGGAGAAAAGGTCAATGGAATGATGTCCCTGATTCCTCACCCTGCCACTGCCTGGATGATCCCATTATAAATAATATTCATGATGACATCTCTTGTTTCTGTGGCTCAGAATCTAACAGCACTTTCTTTTCCTCTATGGCCTCCCAAGTAGCTGGGACTACATTTGCACACCCAGCTAATTTTCTAAATTATTTTTAGTAGAGATGAGATCTTGCTATGCTGCCCAGGCTGGTCTGGAATTTCTGAGTTCATGTGTTCTTCCCACCCCAGCCTCCCAAAGTGCTGGAGCTGCAGGCATAAGCCACCACGTCTGGCCTGTCTTTTTCCTTTTTTAAAAAAAATATTTATTTATTTACTTAATTTTTTTACCTTTTACATTTTTTTTTTTTTTTAAAGAGACAGGGTCTCGGTATGTTGCCCAGGCTGGAGTGCAGTGGGTGTTCACAGGCACGATCCCACTACTGATCAGCACGGGAGTTTTGACCTGCTCCATTTCTGAACTGGGCCGGTTCACCCCTCCTTAGGCAACCTAGTGGTCCCTGGCTCCCAGGAGTTCTCCATATTGAAGCCGAACTTAGTGTAGACACCTGATCAGCATAGCACACTCCAGCCCAGAACTCCTGGGCTCAAGCGATCCTCCAGCCTCAGCCTCCTGAGTAGCTGGGACTACAGGCATGCACCACCATGCCTGGCCTGTCTTTTTCTAAATCAATAAAATTCCTTTTTTGACTTGAGCCAGATAGAGCTTGGTTTCTGTCACTTGCAACAAAATGACTTAAGACATTAACACATTTAGTCACCATTCATTGAGCTGCAGCCAAGGGCCAGGTCCTTTTCTGAACATGGTACATGCACCTTTTATTTAACCCTTGTTACCACTCTAAGGAGCAGGAACTATTGACACTTCCATTTTACGGGTAAGGAAAGTGAGGGTCAGGATGTATTCTTGCCTAAGGACAGAAAGGCAGGTCTGAATTCTGCTGCTATGTGATACTTACCATTGAGAAAGTTGTTTTCCTTTAAAAATTAATCCTGGTGGTTGGGTGCGGTGGCTCATGCCTGTAATCCCAGCACTTAGAGAGGCAGAGGAGGGCAGATCACCTGAGGTCAGGAGTTTGGGAGCAGCCTAGCCAAAATGGTGAAGCCCTGACTCTACTAAAATACACAAATAAGCCAGGCATGGTGGTGGGCACCTGTTGTCCCAGCTATTTGGGAGGCCGGGACAGGAGAATCTCTTGAACCCAGGAGGTGGAGGTTGCTGTGAGCTGTGATCGCACCATTGCACTCCAGGCTGGGCAACAAGAGCAAGACTTTGTTTCAAAAAAAGAAATTAATCTTGGTTACTCACATTCAATCCTATATTATTCATCTTGATCCCTAGGCTTTTGTGGGGAGTAAAGGGGTGAGTGGAATATAGGAGGGTTAGTCATAAATCCATAAAAATACATCCAGAATCATCCTGATGTAGTGTCCTTCCCCACGGATTAAACGTTTTCAGTACAGTTTCTGTTCTTCCCTGGCAAGCCATCCTAGGGCTGGTCATTTTCATTGTCAGAAAATGCTTCAAGTTGTGCTGAAATCCAGCTCTTTGTAACTGCTAAGCACTGTTTTCATCTAATGCCTAAGGCTATTTTAAACCATTCCTGGGATGAAGCAGAAAGATAATCCTGCAGCTAGAGCTACATGGAACTTAAGAACAAAGTAAACATTCTGAGCTTCCTGGCAGGCAAGGCAAAAAGGGAAAGCCTTTCTGTTCTCGTAGTCTGGTCACTAGGCAGACCAGATTCATCAGAATAGGATGAGCTTATTGCAGTGGTTTTCAACCAGGGTGTTTCTCTCCCATTCAGAAGACATTTGGCAGTGTTTGAGACATTTTGTTACAAGTGGAAGGGAGAGGTACTAGTGAGTAGAGGCGTCTAGTGAGTAGAGGACAAGGATGGCACCAAATATCCTCCAATGCACAGGACAGCCTCCAGTAAAGGATGATCTGACCTAAGACATCAATAAATGACAAGCCCTGGTTTATCCTGAAGTAACTCAGAACAGCACGATACCAAATATCTTTAGAGCACATATTCTACAGCTGGCAGAATCTTGCATGGTCGACGTGGATACCATGTGTGGCCAAAGAGTCATTTTGTTCCCACAAGTTGCAAAGCTGGACTCCTGACTTTCCTGCAGAAATGACAACCTGGCCTAGAAGAACTGATGTCAATCAGGAAATGGCTTCTGGCCAGGGTTGAGATTGGCTCAACCTCATGGTTCATTGGATTGGGGTACTTGGTTTTTGGAGGTTTGATTCTTGGTTCAGGAAAGCCATGTTCACTCCCTGAAGCTGGATGTTCAACAGCCTACAGAGGCAGGACCTAGGCATGGCCACCAAGGCCCACCTTATCCCAGACAGACCTTTCTCCTTGCCACATCCGGGACCGCGAAGGTCAGGCGCTGTCCAAGGTGCTGGTTCTTGCTGGGCCCTGTCTGTCACTCACTTGCTGTAGGGCGCCATCACATCATTCTCCTTTTGACCCTTTACAATTTGTCCCTGGCTGAACATTTACTCCCTTGGACCTCATAATGTCTTGATGGCTTTTGTCAATTTGCCCCTGAATTCTGCTCTGACTTGGGGGCCAGTTGACAGCTAGTGCACCATTCGGCCTCTAGTCTCTGCCCATGATGGAAAAACCTGCTGGGTCATTATTCTCAGCTGTGTCCACCCCTCCATGTCCTCTAAAGGCCACACTCAGTGTCCCCACCATTGAAAGCTTTTTCCACACACCCTGGCCTTCCCTACTTTCATCCTCAGAAGCGAAGCTTCTCCTCCACAACCTCAGCCTCATGCACTGTAAAGTGTGTACATTTCTCATGTATAACAGCCTCATGGAAAAGTGACTACTTATCCCCATTTCATAGATGAGCAAATTGAGGCTCAGAAGGGTTAAATGACTTGCCCAAACTACTATCCAGGACATGGAGGAGTCCGGGTTTGGACTGTGTCCATCCAGCCTCTCCCGCTCCCCGCATCTATGTTCTCAAACCGCCCACACCAATATCTCTGTTCAGTACTATGACTTCATGCTTTTTGTTTGTTTGTTTGTTTGATGCAGAGATTCTGCTCTGTTGCCTTGACTGGATGCAGTGGTGCAATTATATAGCTCACTGCAGGATCAAATTTCTGGACTTAAGTGATTCTCCCACCTCAGCCTCCTGAGTAGCTGGGACTACAAGCACATACCACCATGCCTGTCTTTTTTTTTTTTCTTTTTTTTTTTTTTGAGATGGAGTCTCACTCTGCCGCCCAGGCTGGCAGTGGTATGATCTTGGCTCACTGAAACCTCTACCTCTTAGGTTCAAGTGAATCTCCTGCCTCAGTCTCCCGAGTAGCTGGAATTACAGGCTCCCACCACCACATCCTGCTTATTTTTTCTATTTTAGTAGAGATAGGGTTTCACCATGTTGGCCAGGTTGGTCTCAAACTCCTGACCTCAGGTGATCTGCTTGCCTCAGCCTCCCAAAGTGCTGGGATTACAGGTGTGAGCCACTGCATCAGGCCAATTATCTTATTTTTTGTAGAAACAGGATCTCCCTATGTTCCCAGGCTGATCTCAAACTCCTGGGCTCAAGCAATCCTCCCGTCTTGGCCTCCCATAGAGCTGGGGTTACAGGTGAGAATCACCGCGTCTAGCCTTGACTCCATACTCTTCATGGGAACGCAGCAACAATGGAGTCATCCTCTTCAATGCAGTCCCTGCCTCCAGCCCCCACCCACCCAAGCATCCTCTGGAGACTGGCTGACTGATGGGAAGGGGTGGGATGTTGCCAAGGTGGCATTTATTGCCGGCTGGGGCACGGGTACATAGGGGGCTGGCAGGCCCGAGGGTCCATCTTCTCCCTGAAACCGCGCTGGCGAGGCGTGCCCAGGGGCACGAAGCTCTCCTGAGGATTGTTCAGCCTCTGGACTGATGGGCCCTGGTATTTGAAAGGAAACTCGTCCCTGTATTGGGTTGAGAAGAAGCGCAGTTCACCCAGAGGGGGCTCCATGTGGCTGTATTTGCACTGTGGAGTAAGGGTGAACAGCCTGGCAAGGCAGCCTGGGATGTGGCTGACCCACCCGGGCCATCCCAGGATCCCCAGCCCTGTTGCGTCGGGGGGCGGGACCAGGCAGGGCAGGCTAGCTGGTCGGGGGCGGAGCCAGAGTCTCAAAGCGGGAGGGGTTAAGACTGGGAAAGAGAAGATAGGGAAAGGGCGGGGCTATGGTCAGAAGGGTGGAGTTATGTAGGGGCGAGGTATGGCTACGAAGGGGCGGGATTGTCCAGGGGTGGAGTTGGGGTTCTGATCAATTGGGGGTGAGATTTAGCCCTTAAGGAGGTGAAGCTAGGGGTAGCGTGGGGCCGGTTAGGGCAGAGCCAAAGCATCAAAGGCTGGGAAGGTTGAATCCTGGGAGGAGGTGAATAGAAAGGGCCCCAGGCTGGGCTGAATGAAGAGCTCATGAGAGAAACCAGGGTTATCCCTGGAAGGAGCCCAGGGGTGGGGTGATGCTAGGTGACTCTGAATTGATTCTCATCTTGGGAATAACAGTGGTTGTGGTGCAAAGATGCCCCTGGGCTGACCTTGACATGACCCTGGGGGGTGAGGTAGGGATGATGTCTCTCTCTCTCTTTTTTTTTTTTTTAAGGCAGAGTCTTGCTCTGTTGCCCAGGCTGGAGTGCAATGGCACGATCTCGGCTCACTGCAACCTCCACCTTCCCGGTCCAAGCAGCTCTACCTCAGCATCCCGGGTAGCTGGAATTACAGGTGACCGCCACCACACCCGGCTAATTTTTGTATTTTTAGTAGAGACGGGGTTTCGCCATGTTGACCAGGCTGGTCTCGAACTCCTGACCTCAGGTGATCCGCCCGCCTCGGCCTCCTAAAGTGCTGGGATTACAGATGTGAACCACCGCACTCGGCCAAGCTAGGGATGATCTTGAGGCTGAAGGAATATTAAGATGCCCCCGAACCTGGGTGATCACTAACTCAGGCTGGGTGACAGCATAGTCATCCTGAGATAACTCTATACCCATGTGGGGGTTACATAATGAAGGGTGGCTCTCTTCCTCCTCCCTCACCCTCTGTAGCATCTCTTCAGTCACCGGGGCCGGAGCTGTTCTGTGTGGCTTCAGCATCTTCTGGTTCATGGTTAAAAAATCGAATTCTGGAGATTCGGGTGGGGGAGGCTGAGTTGAGGGCTGTGGGCCGAGGCGGGGCTGAGGATGTGGGGAAGTTCAAGGGAAGGGTTCAAGAGCCAAGCCCAGGCCAGCGCTGATATTTACCAGGGGAGAAGAATGGATTAGAAGAGGGAGAAAGGAGCCAAAGGAGGAGGGAGGAGCCAGACAAAGGGGGAATAACTGGGGAAGAGGGAGGAGCTGGGAGAAGGGAGGAGTCAGAGAAGGGAGGAGCCAGAGGAAGGGGGAAGAGCTGAGGAAGAGAGAGCAGCGGGAGAGGAGGGAGGAGCTAGGGGAGGAGCCCAGAGCTAGGGCATAGGGTTAAGAAGGCGAGGCCAGGCCAGTTGAGTCTGGGGCCCGGCTAGGCAGGGCAGGCTGGCCGGTCAGGGGCGGAGACAGAGTCTGACAATGGAGGAGGGGTTAAGAAGGGTGACAGAGAATGGGGAAGGGGCGGGTCTATGGCCCTAGGGTGGTTATGTTGGGGCGGGGCATGGCCATGAAGGGGCGGGGTTATTCAGGGGCGGGGTTATTCAGGGGCGGAGTTGGGGTTCTGGTCAATTGGAGGTGGGATTTAGCCTTGCAGGAGGTGAAGCCAGGGTTAGGGTGGGGCTCGTTAGAGGCGGGGCCAGAGCAGTGGCAAGGGCGAAGCTTCCAGGACCGGGCTTCTGGGGCGGAGCTTCCGGGAGTCGTGGCTTCCAGAGGCGGGGCGGGCTCCATAAAGCGGGGCTTCCCGGGAGCGCTCACCGCCAGTGCCCTGAGGCAGGTTGCTCCGCTGCAAGTGGAGGTTGGATGCTTTCTTCACCTGCCTCCACTCTGAGGGGCAGTAGTCCGAGCCCATGGTGGTCTTGAAGAAGTGTCTGAGCAGCTTTGGCTCCGCTAGGGTCACGTGACTCTGCAATTTCTCGTGAGGCACGTGGCGGCTGGGTGGCTGGGTCGGGGGTGGCGGCTGTAGGACCATACGGCATTTGAAAGCTCCAGTGTCCGAGAGGTCCCCGGGCCCAGGGGCGGGGGGAGGGAGGAGGTGGGCTCTGTGTGACCTTGGACAGCTCCCTCACCCTTTCTGGGCCCCAGTGGTAGCTCTGGGAGTTGGTGGTACTCATCACATTTTACAGAAAGACCCACCGAGGCTCGGAGTGGTGAAGTGACTCGCCCTAGATCACTCAAGTACATCCAGGAGATTACTGCATACACATATCAAGCTCGCTCCCACCTTGGGACTTTTGCCCCTGCTATTTGCTCTGTCTGGGAAGCCCTTTTTCCTGCTGCCTCTTTGCTCTTTCGGCTGACCTGGCCGTAGAAGTACTGCATGAAGGTGTCCAGACTGCCAGGGCCGGGGCACCAATTTCCTTTCAGGATGTGCGACTCCGGAGTCTGATCGTGGTGAAGAACAAAAGGCTCTGCCAGGAGCGGAACAGGTGCAGAGCTGCCCTGGGAGGCTGCGGTGGGAGGCGGGGTGGGGCGGGCTGCAGGCTCTCACCTGGCTCCCGGGCATAGAAGTGCTCGGTCTTGGTGGTCCTGTCGTGGAAGAGGCTGTCTCCAGGACGGATATTTACATAGTGGATGTGGGCTGCGGCCTGGGTCTTGTCATACCTGCACGTAATGTATTATTCTATCAAGAATAAGGTAAAGTGGGCCGGTCGCGGTGGCTCACGCCTGTAATCTCAGCACTTTGAGAGGCTGAGGTGGGTGGGTCACCTGAGGTCAGGAGTTCAAGACCAGCCTGGCCAACATGGTGAAACCCCCATCTCTGCTAAAATTATCAAATTATCTGGGTATGGTGGTGCATGCCTGTAATCCCAGTTACTCAGAAGGCCGAGGCAGGAGAATCACTTAAACCCGGGAGGCAGAGATTGCAGTGAGCTGAGATACTGCCACTGCACTCCAGCCTGGGCAACAGAGCAAGACTCCATCTCAAAAAAAACAAAACAAAACAAAAAGAGGCTGGGCATGGTGGCTCATGCCTGTAATCCCAGCACTTTGGGAGGCTAAGGTGGGTGGCCAGGAGTTCAAAACCACCCTGGCCAATATGGTGAAACCCTGTCTCTACCAAAAATACAAAAAATTAGCTGCGTGTGGTGGCACGAGCCTGTAGTCCCAGCTACTTGGGAGGCTGAGGTGGGAGAATTGCTTGAACCCAGGAGGTGGAGGTTGCAGTTAGCCCACATCATGCCACTGCACCACCACAGCCTGGGCAACAGTGAGACTGTGAGAGAGAGAGAGAGAGAGAGAGAGAGAGAGCAAGAGAGAGAGCGCGCGCGCGCGCGAGAGAGAGAGAGAGAGAGAGAGAGAGAGAGAGAGAGAGAGAAAGAAAGTGGATCCATCTGGGCAATGCCTGATAATGGGAGATCAGCCTTGGCTACCAGTGCCGGAGAACTCAAACGCAGAGTACTGGCCCTAAAGTCCTAAGGGAGGGCACACACCACATGCTGCTGAAGGGCAATTGTCCCATCTGGGTGGGAAGGCAGTGGCCCCTTTGTTTTTTTGTTTTATTTTTTGAGACAGAGCCTTGCTCTGTTGCCCAGGCTGGAGTGCAGTGGTGTCATCTCAGCTCACTGTAACCTCCACCTCCTGGGTTCAAGTGATTCTCCCACCTCAGCCTCCTGAGTAGCTGGGATTACAGAAACCCACCATCATGCCTGGCTAATTTTGGTATTTTTACTAGAGATGGGGTTTCACCATATAGGCCAGGCTGATGTTGAACTCCTGACCTCAGGCAACCCACCCGCCCCGGCCTCCCAAAGTGCTGGTTTTACAGGTGTGAGCCACTGCACCTGGACAGCAGTGGCCCCTTTATACCTTTCTTCAGGCAGACCCTGGGGTCTGTAGGCCTGTTTCTGCTCTGAACACGTTGATCTATAGCCAATCTTGCAGTCTCCCAGCTCCACTCTGGAGGAGGCCTGTGGGCAGACAGTGATAGGAAGGCCCAAACCACCCAGCCCCAAATTCTGCCCCCACCCGCAGCTCCAACACAGCCTTGATTTACCCTCTTACACATCAAGGCAGGTCGGCCTGGCAGGGCCTGGAACTGTCTCTGGTAGGAAGTCCCATCTTGTCTCTTGTAGTCCCACTTGAGGGTGTTGGGGCCCCCTTAGGATAGGAATGCGGCGGGGAGAGAGAGAGAGAGAGAGGCTGAAATTCTGAAATTCCCTGGGATCTCAAGCCCTCTGGAATTCCGTTTCTTGCCTGGGTAGGGGAACTGGGCCATTCTGAACAGTGTAGACTGAGAGCTGTCTGGCAAACACCACAAAATAAAAATAAATTATACTAAAAGCCAGATGTAATGGCTCATGCCTGTAATCCCAGCTATTCAGGAGGCTGAATTGGGAAGATGGCTTGAGCCCTGGAGCTTAAGACCAGGCTGGGCAACATAGTGAGACCCTCATCTCTAATAATAATAAATTTCAAAATACGGCTGGGTACAGTGGCTCACACCTGTAATCCCAGCACTTTGGGAGGCCAAGGCAGGTGGATCACCTGAGGTCAAGAGCGCAAGACCAGCCTGACCAATATGGTGAAACCCCATCTCTACTAAAAATATAAAAATTATCCAGGCGTGTTGTCATGTGCCTGTAGTCTCAGCTACTCAGGAGACTGGGACAGGAGAATCGTTTGAATCCAGGAGGTGGAGGTTTCAGTTAGCCAAGATGGTGCCACTGCACTCCAGCCTGGGTCACAGAGCAAGATTCCATCTCAAAAAACAAAACAAAACAAAAAAATTAAAAAAATATCTACCAAGGACTATATCGAGCCACACATAGGTTAAGTGCATTGCACCTTCTTATTGGACCTGGTATCTCTCTCTCTCTCTCTCTCTCTCTTTGGAGATGGAGTCTCGCTCTGTGGCCCAGGCTGGAGTGCAGTGGCACAATCTTGGCTTACTGCTATCTCCACCTCCCAGGTACAAGCAATTCTCCTGCCTCAGCCTCCAGAGTAGCTGGGATTACAGGTGCCCACCACCATGCCCGGCTAATTTCTGTATTTTTAGTAGAGATGGGATTTCACCAGGTTGGCCGGGCTGGTCTCCAACTGCTGGCCGCAAGTGATCCACCTGCCTTGGCCTCCCAAAGTGCTGGGATTACAGGTGTGAGCCACCGCGCCCAGCTTCTTCTTCTTCTCTTGGACCTGGTATCATTCCTCTTATGTTACAGCCTCCTTGAGGCTCAGAGAGGTTAAGGAACTTGCCAGAAACCACAGAAACTAGGAACCATAACTAAATGTCAGATCAGGGTTTGACAATCCCTGAGCCCATCTTAGAGGGGCCTCTGAGCAGTAATGCTCACCCAAAGGGTCACTGGAGTGACAGAATTGGAAAATCACACAAATGGCAGCTACTCTTCTTTGGGTGCTGTCTGCATCAGACACACCATGCACATTCAGCTTTACCAGATCCTATGAAGTGGGCCCTATGATTGCACCCATTTTGCAGATGGGGAAACTGAGGCTTGGAGAGGTCAACTTGCTCAGACTCCCATAGCTACTAGGGTGATAAGGCTGGGGGGTGCGGTGAGGAGAGGGTGCAGTTGGAGAACTTAGCTGATTTGTCTGACCCAAAACTGGCATTCATGACTTCTGTCAACTGCACGCCACTGTGGACAGATTTGGAGGTTATACCCACTCTACTGATGCTGAAACTGAGGCCAAAGGTGGTTCCAGGGTTTCTGAGCCTTGGTGTAATTGACATTTGGGGCTGGCTAATTCTCTGCTGTGGGGGCTACCCTGTCTGTGGTAGGATATTTGACAGCATCTCTGGCCTCTACCTGTTGTCTGCTGGTAGCACCTCTGTCGTCTTTTTTTTTTTTTTTTTTTTAATTTTTATTTTGTAAGGGCTGGGCTCAGTGGCTCATGCCTGTAATCTCAGCACTTTGGAGACCGAGGCAGGTGGATCACTTGAGCCCAGGAGTTCAAGACCTGCCAGAGCAACATAGTAAGACTGCAGCTCTACAATAAGTACAAAAAATTAGCTGGGCTTGGTGGCATGCATGTCTGCAGTCCCAGCTACTTGGGAGGCTGAGGTGGGAGAATCGCTTGAGCTGGGCAGATCCAGTCTGCATGAGCCGAGATCGTGCCACTGCATTCCAGCCTGGGTGACAGAGTGAGACACTTTCTAAAAAAAAAAAAAAAAAAAAAAAAAAAAAAAAAAAAAAATTGTATATAATAAAAAATAAAATAAGATTTTTATTTTGTAGAGATGGGTCTCCCTATGTTGCCCAGGCTGGTCTCTAATTCTTGGCCTCAAGAGATCCTCCTGCTTAGGCCTCCCAAAGCACTGGGATTATAGGTGTGAGCCTGGCCTCACCCCTCGTCTTTTATTCTTTTTTTTTGAGATGAAGTCTTGCTCTGTCTCCCAGGCTGGAGTGGAGCGTCACAACCTCGGCTCACCGCAACTTCCGCCTCCTGGGTTCAAGGGATTCTCCTGCCCCAGCCTCCTGAGTAGGTGGGATTACAGACACCTGGCACTGCACTCGACTAATTTTTGTATTTTAGTAGAGACGGGTTTACATATTGGCCAAGCTGGTCTCGAACTCCTGACCTCAAGCGATCCACCCGCCTCGGACTCCCAATGTGCTGGGATTACAGGCTTAAGCCGCCGTGCCCGGCCACACCCCAAGTCCTGAACCACCAAAAACGTTTCTAGACATTGCCAAATGTTCCCTCAGGCGCGCGCTCACCGAGGTGGCAACTGGGCGCTCGGGGCTGCGGGCGCGCGTCCTGGGGTGGAAAGAGCTCCTGGTGCGTGGTGAGCGGCATGCGCAGCTTGTCGCGGTCTCCGGTCGGCAGGGAGTCGCGGTTGAAGATGAGGCGCGCGCCGCGGATCTGCTGTCCAGCGCGAGCCGGCAGCTCAGGCCAGTCGTAGGCGGCGCGCGCGCTGGAGAGGCCGATCCCGGCGTGCGCGTCCTCGCGCAGGTGCAGGTTGCTGGCCTTCATGGCGAGCGTGCGTTCCCGCGCCTGCGCCCGCAGCAGCTCCCACGGCGGCGTGGACGGAGGCGGGAACGCGCGGCGCGCCTCCGACACGCGCTCTTCCCGGTCCCAGCGCGGGTCCAACTGGAAGAGCAGCGCGGGCGGCGGCTGCAGGCTCGGTG
Organism: Callithrix jacchus; assembly: GCF_049354715.1. Lineage (NCBI taxonomy): Eukaryota > Metazoa > Chordata > Mammalia > Primates > Cebidae > Callithrix > Callithrix jacchus. The sequence continues at coordinate 7,082,718 of NC_133523.1, read as the reverse complement.
GCTCCCGGGTGGCAGCCGGGTAGGCGAAGTCTCGGTGCGTCGTGGTGAGCATGGTACCCTCGTGAAGCCGCAGGTCGGGCCCCAGCGAGAAGTGCGACGCCTTGAGGAAGTCCAACTGGGACATCGGGCACGGGCGCGGGCACGGCAGGAGGGCCTCTGCGGCCATCGCAGGACATCAGCCACCTGCGAGAGGGTGGAGACGGGTGGAGACGGGTGGAGACGAGGGGCTGAGCAAGTGCCCGCCCGGGACAATGCTGCCTTTCACTCCTTTCTGTGCGCCAAGCACTGAGCTGGCTGGAGACATCACGGGAAACTGGCACAGCCTCTGTGCCCGCCCCCAGGGAGAGCAGAGATAGAAATAATTATTCATGGCCGGGCGCGGTGGCTCATCCCTGTAATCCCAGCACTTTGGGAGACCCAGGCAGGTAGATCACGTGACGTCAGGGGTTAGAGACCAGCCTGGGCAACATGGTGAAACCCCATCTCTACTAAAAATTAAAAAACATAGCCTGGAGTGCTGGTGTGCACCTGTAGTCCCAGCTATTCGGGAGGCTGAGGCAGGAGAATTGCTTGAACCCTGGAGGCAGAGGTTACAGTGAGCCGAAATTGGGTCTCTGCATTCCAGCCGGGGAAACAGAGTGACACTCTGTCTCAAAAAAAAAAAAAAAATTAGAAGAAAATAAGTAATCATTCATGTGGTACCTACTGTAGCTATGTACCTATGTAGGTCTGGCATACAGTAGGCACTACATAAATGATTATTTCTGTCCCTGGGCCTGGAGGCCAGTGAGGGTGGGGAACTAACATTAGTTCACAAAACAGACCTAGATCCCTGCCTTTGTGGAATTGATAACGGGGCAGGAGATGACAGACAATAATTAAAAAATAAAACAACAAAAATTGAAGAGTAGGTTAGAAAGTAATAGCTGGGTACTGTGGCTCACACCTGTAATCCAGGCACATTGAGAGGCCAAATCGAGAGGGTTGCTTGAGTCCAAGACCAGCTTGAGCATAGTGGCACCCCATCTACACACACACACACTAGCCAAGTGTGGTAGACTCAACCTCTTGGGCTCAAGCAATCCTCCCATCTCAGTCTCCTGAGCTTCTGGAACTATAGGTGTGCACCACCATGGATGGCTAATTTTTTCTTTTTCTTTTCTTTTTTTTTTTTTTTTTTTTTTTTGAGACAGGGATCTCGCTTTGATGCTCAGGCTGGTCTCAAACTCCTGGGATCAAGCAATCCTTCTGTGTCAGCCTCCCAAAGTGTTGGGATTACAGGTGTGAACCACTGTGCTTGGCCTGGGGAGGTTTTAACTACTGCTTCACAGAAGGCATTGAGGCTCAGGGAGGTGGCCATTTGTTTGAGACTTGAACACAGTGCAGCTCTGATTCTAGAACTTGGGAGAATTAACCACTGCATTCTGCTGTATGTTTGATATGAGATCCCTGTCTTCTAGCCCTAAGTCAGTTATCAAGGCCACGGTTTTCTCCTCCTTCCCCTCTGGGGACCCATTTTTGTTCCTCTGCCCAACTCCAGCCCTGCACCCCAGCCACTGGCCATTTCTGCCACACACTATCTTTCTCTCTTTCTTTCCTTCCTTCTTTTTTTTTTCTTTCTTTTTCTTTTTTTTTTTTTTTTTGAGATGGAGTTTCACTGTTGTTACCCAGACTGGAGTGCAATGGCAAGATCTCGGCTCACCGCAACCTCCGCCTCCTAGTTTCAAGCAATTCTCCTGCCTCAGCCTCCCAAGTAGCTGGGACTACAGGCATGCACCACCATGCCCAGCTAATTTTTGTATTTTTAGTAGAGATGGGGTTTTACCACATGGGTTAGGCTGGACTCAAACTCCTGACTTCAAGTGATCTGCCCACCTTGGCCTCCCAAAGTGCTGGGATTACAGGCGTCAGCCACCGAGCCTGGCCTGTCACGCACTTTCTTACTGGTTTTCCCGTCCTTTGCAAGTGTCCTAGGTTTTGCCTAGGCTTCTCAATCTCTTCCTGTCTTCACACTTTCTGAGAGTCGGCTCTCTCCTTCTCTGACCTTCAGCTTCAGACTCTAAGCCTCCCCCTACCCTCTGCCTCTGCTCAGCCGCCTGGAACCTTCTAGCCTTTGCTTAGATCACAAGGGTCTCCCCTGCTCCCTCTCTGTCTCCCTTGGAGACCAGCATTCCGGGTTCTCAGGATCACCTCCTGCAGAACACCTCCCAGATCACTTCAACCCACAAAATCTGCTTGCCTCTACCTATTTAGAAAACATGAATCAGACAGGCTCGGTAGCTCAGGCTGGTAATCACAGCACTTTGAGAGGCCAAGGTGGGCAGATCACTTGAGGCTGGGAGTTTGAGACCAGTCTGGCAAATATAGTGAAACCCCGTCTCTACTGAAAGTACAAAAATTATTTTTGTATTTTCAAATCGGGCTTGGTGGCAGGCTCCTGTAATCCCAGCTTCTCAGGAGGCTGAGACAGGACAATTGCTTGAACCCAGGAGGTAGAGGTTGCAGTGAGCCAAGATGGGGCCACTGCACTCCTGCTTGGGCGATAGAGCAAAACTCCATTTCAAAAAAAGAAAAAAAAAGCAGCAAGAAAGGCTGAGTGCAGTGGCTCAGACCTGTAATCCCAGTACTTTGAGAGGCTGAAGTGGGAGAACTGCTTGAGCCCAGGAGTTTGAGACCAGCCTAGGCAACACAGTAAGATCCATCTCTACAAAAATTTAAAAATAAGCCAGGTGTGGTGGTGTGTGCCTATAGTCCCAGCTACTTAGGAGGCTAAGGTGGGATGATTTCTTGAACCCAGGAGGTTGAGGCTGTAGTGAGCTGTGACTGCACCACTGCAGTCCAGCCTGGGTGACAGAGTGAGATTCTATCTCGAAAACAACACAAAAGACCAGCTAGGGAGAGAGGCAATTCTATCATTCAGCATCTTTTTTTTTTTTTTTTTTTTTAAGATGGAGTCTCTGTTGCCCAGGTTGGAGTGCAGTGGCACAATCTCAGCTCACTGCAACCTCTGCCTCCTGGGTTCAAGCGATTCTCATGCCTCAGCCTCCTGAGTAGCTGGGACTACAGGAGCCTGCCACCATGCCTGGCTAATTTTTTTGTATTTCTAGTAGAGATGGGGTTTCACTGTGTTAGCCAGAATGGTCTCAATTTCCTGACCTTGTGATCTGCCCACCGCGGCCTCCCAAAGTGCTGGAATTACAGGCGTGAGCCACCACGCCCCACCTCATTATTCAGCATCTTAATCATCTGTATGAAGAAGTCAGAAGAAATGAAGGAAGGAAGGAAAAAAGGAAGGAGGGAGGGAGGGAGAGAAGGAAGGAAGGAAAGAAGGACAATTGTACAAAAATATGTACAATTAAGAATGTTCAGTTGTCAAAAGATAAGGGTCATAGGGAGTTTTGGTGTCTTGTCAATCTAGTTAACATTCGGAACCATTCAGAAGGTGCTGGTAAGAAGCAGCTGTCGCTGGTATCAGCTAGCCGTGGAGGAGGTCCGATTACTCTCACGGCGTGGGCAGTGTTTGTGTTTTGCCTGTGTTCAGACATGACTACAGAGGCGGGCTTGTTTTGTCTTGCTCTGCCATGGTCACAGAGTGGCCTTGTCTGATGCTGGCACCCTGTGAGAGTGTTTATGTCCAGCAGGACATCGGGGCTCAGCTGTGACTGCCAGGCCAGCTCCTAGCAACACCAAGGCCAGCTGTGAACCCAGGCCAGCTCCTGTGTCTGTCTCAAAGGTCATACTCAGAGGGACGCTGGGAGGGTTGGGCTGTCTCTGCAAAGCTCACTGCTCTATCTCTCTTGCCTAGAACAGGGCTCAGCACGGGCTCCAGAGGAGGGATCTGCTTATTCATGCAGCAGCAGGCTTTGCAGCCAGAGGCCTCTTTTCCTCTGCCTATCTGGACCTTGGCTTTGGATTTTTTTTTTAACTTTTTTAGAGATGGGTCTTGCTCTGACGCACAGGCTGAGTGCAAAGGCGCGATCTTGGTTCACTACAGCTTCCACCTCCTGGGTTCAAACAATTCTTCTGCCTCAGCCTCCTGAGTAGCTGGGATTACAGGCACAGGCCACTGCAGCCGGCTTGGTGTGGGTTTTTTTCTGCTGCAGAAAGAGTAACCCCTGGCTGGGCGCAATGGCTCACTCCTGTAATCCTAGCACTTTGGGAGGCTGAGGTGGGGTAGATCCCTGAGGTCAGGAGTTCAAGACCAGCCTGGCCAACATGGTGAAACCCTATCTCTACTAAAAATACAAAAATTAGCCTGGTGGTATGTGCCTGTAATCCCAGCTGCTGGGGAGGCTGAGGCAGGAGAATCGCTTGAACCCGGGAGGTGGAGGTTGCAGTGAGCAGAGATCGTGTCACTGCACTCCAGCCTGGGTGACAGAGACTCTGTCTCAAAAAAAAAAAGTGACCCCAATTGTGGGGGAGGGGAGTGCATAAAGACCCGTGGACCCAAAGTTATTATTTTTGAGTCAGAGTTTCACCATGTTGGCCAGGCTGGTCTTGAACTCCTAACCTCAAGCGATTTGCCTGCCTCAGCCTCCCAAAGTGCTGGGATTATAGGCATGAGTTACCGAGCCCGGCCAGTGGACCCAAATCCTAACAGGGGCAGGTGCTGGCTGGATTTGGGAGTTAAAGAGTCTCTTGGGGCCAGGTGTGATGGCACACAACTGTAATCCCAGTGCTATGGGAAGCTGAGGATTGAGCCCAGGAGTTCGAGGCTGTGGTGCTATGATCAAGCCACCACACTCCAGCCTCAAAATGATAAGGAAAAAAAAAAAGGCCAGGCATGGTGGCTCACGCCTGTAATCCCAGCAGTTAGGGAGGCTGAAGCAGGCAGATCACTTGAGCCCAGGAGTTTGAGACCAGCCTGGCCAATATGGTGAGACCCTGTCTCTACTAAAAACTCCGAAAACTAGTGGGGCTTGGTGGCAAGTGCCTGTAATCCCAGCTGCTTGGAGGCTGAGGCAGGAGAATTGCTTGAACCTGAGAGGTGGAGGTGGCAGTGAGCCGAGATCTCAATCACTGATCTCAATCAAGATCGCCGCTGCACTGCAGCCTGGCAATCACTGAGACTGTGTCTCAAAAAAAAAAAAAAAAAAATCAATCAAACAAACAAACAAACAAAAAAACTGGTTAATATCATTAGTCATTAGGAAAAGGGAAAACAAAAGCACAATGGGTTAGCACTTCACACCCACTACGATGGCTATCGTAATCAAAACGGATGCTGCAAGGACGTGGAGATTTGGAGCCCTTGTACAATGCTGGTGGGTATGAAAATGGTACCGCTGCTGTGGAAACTGTTGGGCAATTCCTCAAAAAGCTCAATACAGCTGGGCGCCGTGGTTCACACTTGCAATCCCAGCACTTTGGGAGGCCGAGGTGGGTGGACCACCTGAGGTCAGGAGTTCAAGACCAGCCTGGCCAACATCGTAAAGCTCTCTACCAAAAATACAAACATTAGCCAGGCTGGGTGGCGGGCACCTGTAATCCCAGCTACTCAGGAGGCTGAGGGAGGAGAATCACTTGAACCTGGGAGGTGGAGATGGAGGTGAGTTGAAATGATGCCATTGCACTCCAGCCTGGGGGACAAGAGCGAGACTTTGTCTCAAAAAAAAAAAAAAGTTAAATATAAAGTTACCATATGACCCAACAATCCTAATTCTAGATATAGACCCAAAGGAAATGAATTTACAGGGACTCCAACCACATATTCACGAATGTTTATAGCTGTTCTTATTCACGATCCCCAAAAGGCAGAAACTGCCCAAATGACCATCAGCTGATGCCTGGATAAACAAAATGCGATCCATCTATACAGCGCAATGTCATTCAGCTGCAAGTAGAATGAAATTCTGATACACGCTGCAACTTACATGAACTTCAACAAACATGCTCAGTGGTGGCTCATGCCTGTAATCCCGGCACTTTGAGAGGCGAAGGCAGGAGGATCCCTTGAGTCCAGGAGGTCGAAATCAGCCTGGTAAACATAGAGAGACCCCACCTCTGCAAAAGAAAAATTTAAAAATTGGCCAGATGTGGTGGTGTGCACCTGTAGTCCCTGGCAATGTGGAGGCTGAGGCAGGAGGATCTCTCACGCCCAGGATTTCAGGCCGCAATAAACTATGAATGCACCACTACATTCCAGTCTGGTGACAGAGCCAGACCCTGTCTCAAAAACAAAAAGCAAAAACCAAAACAACTCATAATGCTTGGTGGCAGAGGCCAACACAAATGGTCACATATTGTATGATTCCATTTATACGAAATATCAAGAAGGCTGTGCACAGTGGCTGGTGCCTGTAATCCCAGCATTTTGGGAGGGTGAGGCAGGTGAATCCTATGAGGTCAAGAGTTCGAGATCAGACTGGCCAACATGGTGAAATCCTATCTCTACTAAAATGCAAAAGTTAGGCTGGGTGTGGTGGCTCCCGCCTGTAATCTCAGCACTTTGGGAGGCTGAGGAGGGTGGATTACCTGAGGTTGGAAGTTCAAGACCAACTCAACCAACATGGAGAAACCCTGTCTCTACTAAAAATACAAAATTAGTCAGGGTGGTGGCGCATGCCTGTAATCCCAGGTACTTGGGAAGCTGAGGCAGAAGAATCGCTTGAACCTGGGAGGTGGAGGTTGCAGTGAGTGGAGATCGCACCATTGAAGTCCAGCCTGGGCAACAAGAGCGAAACTCTGTCTCAAAACAAAAACAAAAATTAGCCCAGTGTGGTGGCACGCACCTGTACTCTTAGCCATTCAGGACGCTGAGTAGAATTGCTTGAACCTGGGAGGCGGAGGCTGTAGTGAGCTAAGATGTAGCCACTGCATTCCAGCCTGGGCGACAGAGTGAAACTCTGTCTAAAAAAAAAAGATATAAAGAAGAGCTAAAAATATAGAGAGACAACAGAGAATGCAGATTAGTGGTTGCCAGGGACTGGGAGGAGGGAAGACTTGAGTAATTGCTTTATGGAAACAGGCTGTAGGGGAGGAAAACTACTTTTCCTCTATTCTTAGATCTTACCTGTGATGGACCCTTGCAATGAAAGAATTAACAAGAGCAGGCATGGTGGTTCATGCCTGTAATCCCAGCACTTTGGAAGGTTGAGGCGGGAGGATCCCTTAAGGCCAAGCTGGACAACATGGAGACTCCATTTCTACAAAAAATAAAAAATAAAATTAGCCAGTTCTGGTGGTGGGTACCTGTGGTCTCAGCTACTCAGGAGGCAGAGGTGGGAGGACTGCTTGATCCCAGCAGTTCAAGGCTGCAGTAAGGTATGATCATGCTGCTGTACTCTTTTTTTGTGGGGAGTTGGTCAAGCTACCGTGGGGCAGAATGTAGCAAGCTCTGAGGATCATCCTAGGTCTTCAGGCCCAAAGAGCACACATGTGTTGGCCTCACCTCTGCAAATTTGGTTCCTCCCAGAGTGAGACCCTGTGTTAAAAAAAAAAAAATTAACAAGGGGAAAACAAATTTATTAGCATGTGTATGCCTTATGTATGCATGGAGATGCCAGAGAAATGAGGTGGTTTATATAGCTTATATAACTCGCTTATATAGCACCTTCCACATAGAACAGCAAATTTTTGGGGAAGTGACATTGAGGCTGGGCATGGTGGCTCACACCTGTAATCCCAGCACTTTGGGAGGCCAAGGTGGGCAGATCACTTGAGGTCAGGAGTTCGAGACCAGCCTGGCCAACATTGTGAAATCTCATCTCTACCAAAATACAAAAATTAGCTGGGCACAGTGGTGCACACCTGTGATCCCAGATACTTGGGAGGCTGAGGCACAAGAATCACTTGAACCAGGGAAGCGGAGGATGCAGTGGGCAGAGATGGCACCACTGCACTCTAGCTTTGGGAACAGAGCAAGACTCTGCCTCAAAAAAAAAAAAAATAAAAGACGTTTCCAGAAAGGGTCTAAAGGTGTCACTGGTGATCAACCTTTGTCCTTCCTGATAGAGAGGAGAGGAGGGCACCTTTGTACATTTAGTTCCTGCTTTGAGGCAAATCAGGAAGAGCAGAGAGCTTTTCCTGTATCAGCTCCATTGATCTCAGCTCAAAATAATCCTATACCAAGGTTGCATATTTCAGAAAGGCATATTCTGGTTTCCTACAGGGGTCTCTTTTCTGGGTGATAAAAATAGTTTGAAACTGGCAAGGGGTGTTGGCTGTACAACATGTGCATGTACTAAATGCCATTGAATTGAGCGTTTTTATTTTTTGAGATGGGAGTCTGGCTCTGCCATCCAGGCTGGAGTGCAATGGCACGATCTCGGTTCACTGCAACCTCCACCTCCCGTTCAAGCGATTCTCCTGCCTCAGACTCCCGAATAGCTGGGATTATAGGTGCCCGCCATCATGCCTGGCAAATTTTTTTGGTATTTTTGTAGAGACGGGGTTTCACCATGTTGGCCAGGCTCTTCTCGAACTCCTGACCTCAGATGATCCACCCACCTCGGCCTCCCAAAGTGTTGGGATTACAAGCGTGAGCCATGGCGCCCGGCCAAGAATTGTGCATTTTTAAATGGTTAATTTCATCTTGTTCGAATTTCACTTCAATAACAGACAAAAACGGATGACAAGTGGTATTGACTTTTTTTTTTTGGATGAAATGATACATGCACATTGCACAAAATTTAACAGCTACAAAATGGCATAAAGGTGAAAATGTAGTATTTCCCCAATACCCCGGTTACCCTTTCTCGAGCAAGTCCAGTTACGATTCTTTTCTATTCTAGAAACATTCCAAGCATTTCCTTAGCGCCGAAAGATGCCTTGTGATACTACAGCAGTCATTCTGCTCACTACAGGCCAGCAGACAGTGCAGAAAAGGTGAAGCACAAAAATGAAACAGGAAAATCTCTCCTTGCACCATTGCCAGCAGGTTAGTGGTTTTGCTTAGAATATTTTTTGAGCGTGTGGGTAGTTGGTTAAACTTAGAAATATCTTTTTTGTGCGTGGGTAGTTGGCCAAGACGCCGTGGGGTAGAATGCAGCAAGCTCCGAGGATCATCCAGGGTATGCAGGCCTGGAGAGCACACATGTGTCGGCCCCACCTCTGCAAACTCTGTCCCTCCCCTGCAGCGGACAAAAAGCCAGTCCGTGGGACAAGGACCGCGGCCGCGCCTGCGCAGAGCGCGCAAGGACTTCCGGGGCGCTCCCGGGACTCCGGCAGGGCCCCGCCCCCTGGCGCGGTGCGGTGTCGTCACGGAGTTGCCATGGCGTCGTTCAGCGGCCTGGCGTCGGCGCTGGAGTCGTACAGGGGCCGGGACCGCCTGGTGAGGCAGGGGCGGATTGGGGCCGGAGGTCCTAGAGTTTGGTCCAAGCTCAGGACGGAGTAACTGAGGCCAGAGAAGGGACGGCATCACCCAGAGTACCCCGTCGCAGTGGCCCCCTCCGTGCTAGGCTCAAACGCGGTGCCCTAGCGTTGGACATTCATTGATTGATTGATTGAGACGGAGTCTTGCCCTGTAGCGCAGGCTGGAGTGCAATAGCGCGATCTCAGCTCACTGCAACCTCCGCCTCCCGGGTTCCAGCGATTCTTCTGCCTCAGCCTCCCGATTAGCTGGGACTGCAGGCGCGTGGCACCTTGGCCGACTAATTTTTTGTATTTTTCGTAGAGACGGGGTTTCACCATGTTAGCCAGGATGGTCTCCATATCCTGACCTCGTGATCTGCCCGCCTTGGCCTCCCAAAGTGTTGGGATTACAGGCGTGAGCCACCATGCTCGACTAGCGTTGGACACTTAGATCATTTCTGCCAACCCAACCTGGCTAGACATTGACACACTGGCCAGATTCCCGTGTTTGGACGTTTTGGATCTGACCAGGCTACTGAAGTCAGTCCCTGTGTCATCCTGAACAATATCATGTTGGGATTTGGGATGTTGCAGGCCCCCCCCCTCAGTGGCTGGACATTCATTTCCAACCAGATCCCCTATAGTTGGGCATTTAGGTTGTTTCAGCCAACCTAGACCAAAAAACCCACCATTGCCAGGCCCCTGCCATGCCTGAGCAGTGATGGGTTCCAACAAAATCCCTTGTAGTTGGTCATGGCAGATCGTTTCTGCCAACCCAGCCTGGATGGATGTTTACATACCAGCCAGATTCCCATTCCCATGTTTGGACATTTAGGATCTGACCAGGCCACTGTAGTTGGTCCCTGGGTTGTCCCAAACAATCTCATGTGGGGATTTAGGATATTGTCAGGCTTTCCCTATGGCTGGACAGTTTTTGTTTTTTGAGATGAACTCTCACTCTTGTCCCCCAGGCTGGAGTGCAATAATGGCGTGATCTTGGCTCATTGCAACTTCCGCCTCCCGGTTCAAGTGATTCTCCTGCCTTAGACTCCCCAGTAGCTTGGATTACAGGTGGTTTACACCATGCCTGGCTAATTTTTATATTGGTAGTAGAGATGGGGGTTTCATCATGTGGGCCAGGCTGGTCTTGAACTCCTGACCTCAGGTGGTCCACCTGCCTTGGCCTCCCAAAGTGCTGGGATTACAGGCATTACAGGCGTGAGCTGCCATGCCTGGCTGGCTGAACAGTTTTAAGTTTCAATCAAGTCTCATATGACTGGGCGTTTAGGTTATGCCATTCATGCCCCTGAGTTTGGACTCTTAGCTTGTCCCCACCAGTCTCTTATAGATAGACATTTAGGTTGTACCAGGGGGTGTACTGGTGGCTAGACATTTAGATTCTATTAAAATGTCTTATGATTGGGGGGTTTTAACAAATCCCCCCCAAGTTGGACATTCAAGTTGCAGTGTTTGCCATTATAATGGGGCTGGAAAGGAATTACAAGTGAAAATAATAAAGGAACAAGCAATTTCCGAAAAGCAGGTAAACTAAAGATAAAAGGGAGGCTGGGAGCAGGGGCTCATGCATCTAATCCTAGCACTTTGGTAGGCTAAGGTGGGTGGATTGCCTGAGCTCAGGAGTTTGAGACCAGCCTGGGTAATGTGAAACCCCGTCTCTACTAAAATACAAAAAATCAGTTGGGCATGGTGGCGTGAGCCTGTAGTCCTAGCTACTCAGGAGGCTGAGGCATGAGAATTGCTTGAACCTGGGAGGCAAAGCAGTGAGCTGAGATCATGCCCTTGCACTCCAGCCTGGGCAAGACTTTGTCTCCAATGTATATGTATTGTATATGTATATGTATATGTATATGTATTGTATATGTATATGTATATGCATGTATGTATATGTATGTATGTATATGTATATGTATATGTATATGTATATATGTATATGTATGTATATGTATATATGTATATGTATGTGTATATGTATGTATATGTATATATGTATATGTATATGTATATATGTACATGTATGTATATATTTATATGTATATGTATATATACATATACATATATGGTGGAGATGACCTAGTTCACATGGCTCCAAATCACCTACTGAGTGGGTTCTTTCTCTCTAAAGTAATTCGAGCAAATTATCCTGTTGTTCATTGGGTTGAGGGCTGATCACCTGTGCCTAGCAGCCAACACAGCCAAAGGCTTTGGTCCAGGCAGGCAGATGTAAATATACACTTTAGCTGCAGCTTCCTGCCACCTGGGGAAAGAAGGACCTGGGAGGTGGGAAGTAAGGAGTTTTGTTTTCTTTGTTCCTGTTGCATCTGTTCCCAATGCCCTTCAATTACATGAGCAGGCACTCTGTTCCCCACAGTGTCTTCGGACAGTGATGTCATGTTTCTTCATATGTCCCGCCTACAAGTAAGTTTTTAAGCTTTCAGCTTTTTTTTTTTTTGAGACAGGGACTCACTCTGTTGCTCAGGCTAGAGTGCAGTAGTGCGATTATAGCTTGCTACAGTCTGGAGCTCCTGGGTTCAAGTGATCCTCCAGCATCAGCCTCCCAAATGGCCATGATGCCCTGTTAATTTTAAAAAAAGTTTGGTAAGCCGGGCGTGGTGGCCCATGCCTGTAATCCCGGCACTTTGGGAGGTTGAGGTGGGTGGATCATGAAGTCAGGAGTTCAAGACCAGCCTGACCAACATGGTGAAACACGTCTCTACTAAAAATACAAAAATTAGCTGGATGTGGTGGTATGCACCTGTATTCCCAGCTACTCTGGAGGCTGAGGCAGGAGAATGAATTGCTTGAACCTGGCAGGTGGAAGTTGCAGTGAGCTGAGATCGCACCACTGCACTCCAGCCTGGGTGACAGAATGAGACTCTGCCTCAAAACAAACAAACAAAAAAAAAAGTTTGGTAGAGACAGGGTCTTGCTATGTTGCCCAGGTTGGTCTCAAACTCCCTGGTCTCAAGCTCACCTCCAACTGCTGAGGTTACAGGTGTGACCGACAATGCCCCACCTAAACTTTCAGCTTTTATTGTAAGTTTGTAGATTTAGAATCTTCCACACCCTCAGGTCAGGCATGGTGACTCATGCCTATAATCCCAGCATTTTGGGAGGCCAAGGCGGGTGGATCTCTTGAGGTCATGAGTTCTAGACCAGCTTGGCCAACATGGCAAAACCCTGTCTCTACTAAAAATACAAAAATTAGCCTGGCGTGTGGCACACTCCTGTAATCCCAGCTACTTGAGAGGCTGAGGCACAAGAATCGCTTGAACACAGGAGGTGGAGGGGCTGCAGTGAGCTGAGATCATGCCACTGCACTCCAGCCTGGGCGATAGAGCGAGATTATCTCACAAAAAAAAAAAAAAAAAAGAATCTTCCACACTCTTAATTGATTGGGTCCCGGGCCCAGGTGGGAGGTGATTCAGCTCAGGTCTGCTGAGCAGGAGGGGCATGCTAACTGCTTCTGGTTTCCCACAGATCCGAGTGCTGGGATACTGCTGCCAGCTGGTTGGTGGGGTCCTGGTTGAGCAGTGTCCCACCAGGTCTGAAGTGGGGACCCGGCTCTTGGTGGTGTCCACCCAGCTCAGCCACTGCAGGACTATCTTGCGACTGTTTGATGACCTGGCCATGTTTGTCTACACTAAGCAGTACGGCCTGGGGGCACAGGTACCAGGGTTTGTGGGGCTGTAGAGAGTGGGGTGCAGACCTCAGTGGAAATTTAAAAAAATTTTTTTCGAGACAGGGTCTTGCTCTCTTGTCCAGGCTGGAGTTCAGTGGAGTGATCATAGCTCGCTGCAGCCTTGAACTCCTGGGCTCAAGTGGTCCTCCTGCCTTAGCCTCCCTGAGTGCTGGGATTACAGGCATGAGCCACCGTGAGCGTTTTATAGTCTTGTCCCAAAATGCTCCCTGCGTGGGTAGTTTATTACTTTTTGTAATTTCACTTTCTTACTTGAGAGGATCAGATGTCCTTGTTTTGATTTAAAATTTTTAAAAATAGCAAACACGTTCACACGTTCCAAAGGGGGATATAATTTTAAAAAACTCCCTCCTTCCTGATCTTCCAGGCCTCCAGTTTTTCCTCACAGAGGCAGCCACTGTGGTCAGCTTCTTTTTTTGGAGACAAGGTGTCACTCTGTGACTTAGGCTCGAGTGCAGTGGCATGATCTCGGCTCACTGCGACCTCCACCTCTGGGGTACAAGTGATTCTCTTGCCTCAGCCCCTCATGTAGCTGGGAATACAGGCAGTCCCCACCATGCCTGGCTAATTTTTGTATCTTTAGTAGAGACAAGGTTTTGCCATGTTGGCCAGGCTGGTCTCGAACTACTGACCTCAAGTGATCCACCTGCCTCAGCTCCCACAGTGCTGGGATGACAGGTGTGAGCCACCGCACCAGGCGATCATTTCTTACCAGTCTAAAAAAGAGCTCCTTTCTCAGGACCACACAGTGCTCTGCTCGGCAGATCCTGATTTATTTAACCTGTCTCCAGTTGACACACAGGGGCATGATTTCTGAGGTTCTGCTATTGTGACAGTGCTGCAGAGAGTAGCCTTGTCCCTGCGGCATCCCGCAAGCATGCCAGCCTAGCTAAAGGGCCATCTTGCCCCCCAGGGGATGATCTCAGAGGCTGCATGGACCAGCCTCTCAGCGTCTTGCCCCTCCCTGGGCTACTCTGTTCTCTCGGTCCTCCCAGGGATCACCCCTCTGAGGCACTTACTACTCAGATGCTTTCCACCCCAAACCCCCAGCCCTACCCCATTCAGCGCCACATGTCCTTGGCCTGATCGTCCCACATCACGAGTGTTGCTCTTGGCCGCCTTCCTATTTTGCCACCTATGGCATCCTCCTCCTCCAAGTCTAGTGACTCCCGGAGACTCCTCCCTCCTCTATCCCCTCAGTGGAAGAGCCCTCAAGCAAGGGGTGGGGGCCCTGCACCACAAGTATCCCTTGGCCAGAACAAAAGCCCCTTTTGTTGGGTTCCAGGTTTATATGTCTGTGTCCCTCCTCTGCCCCTCCCCAGAGTCTAGCCTGGACCCTCTGCTTCTCAGGAAACCTGGGTGGAATGAGCACATTGGGGCGGAGTCTGCCATCCTCAGAGAGGTGGGAAATGTGCCAGCCAGATGAGGGAAGCTGGAGTGAGGTTCGGAGCCCGGAGGGAGGCAGGATCATGACTGGCCAGAAAGAAGAGGAATCAAGAAGGAAGCACCAGGCCGGGCGCGGTGGCTCAAGCCTGTAATCCCAGCACTTTGGGAGGCCGAGGCGGGTGGATCATGAGGTCAAGAGATCGAGACCATCCTGGTCAACATGGTGAAACCCCGTCTCTACTAAAAATACAAAAAATTAGCTGGGCAAGGTGGCACGTGCCTGTAATCCCAGCTACTCAGGAGGCTGAGGCAGGAGAATTGCCTGAACCCAGGAGGCGGAGGTTGCGATGAGCTGAGATGGCACCATTGCACTCCAGCCTGGGTAACAAAAACTCCATCTCAAAAAAAAAAAAGCAGCAGTGGGGCGGGGAGGAGCTTCCTGGGAAGTCTAGAGGAGGGAAAGGGTGTGGCAGGCAACAAGGACCGTAAGGGTAGAGGGGGTGAGGTCCCCAGTCAGCAGCAGAGCTCCAGTCCCAGAAACCAGGCCTCAGTGCTGTGTACCTATAGTCTCTACTGGTCCTGCCTCCCTGGCTCTAGGCGGTTGTTAAGAACTTGGGGCAGAGGGTATGGGTGCCATGCAGGACCAAGAGCCTGCATGTGCATTGTAATTCAAGGTCCTGGAGGACCATCCCTGCTGGAACTGGGGCCAGTGACTTTCCCTGAGAGCCTCTGTGTAGCCGTCTGTATCATGGGATGGTAACTCGCTTGGGGTTGAGGGAGGCGATGCGAGCCTTTCAGCTCTGTGCCTGTCTTGTGGTCAGCACTGGGTGTGCGCTGGCCCACAGATTGGCATACTGTCTCAGCCTGTCAGGGTTCCCTGTGAGCCACCTCTCATGCTCCCTGCCTAAAGTCTGGCATCAGAGTTCCTCGCCCATGCAGGAACTGAAAGCCTTTGGGGAAGAAGGCTCGCCCATGCAGGAACTGAAAGCCTTTGGGGAGGAAGTCTCTGATGCAGGGCTCCCAACTTGGCTGATCATGGGAATCCCCTGGGAACGTGAGAATTCCTGGTCCTGGGGCCTGCCCCAGGCTGAGTGACACAGAATCCTCATGGCTGGCATCGGGCATGGGGTTTTGGAAGCTCCGCAGAGGACCGCACTGCACAGCTGAGTTGAGACCCTCCCTCCAAGGGGCACGGAACACTGTGCTGCTGAGATGCAGGAATCAGGCCTGTGCGGGGACCCTAGCCCCAGAGCCTTTCTCCTGCGGGCAGGCCACAGACAGCCTGCTGGGCCGGGATGCTGCCCAGGGTCCGGGGTCAGGAAACAGTTCACTGCTACCTGGCATGGCTACAGTGTTAAAATGGGCAGTGGGTAAGTCTGACCCCAGGCCCCCTCTGCTTCTGGTCCTACAGGAGGAGGATGCCTTTGTCCGCTGGGTGTCCGTCCTAGGGAACCTGGCTGACCAGCTCTACTACCCCTGTGAGCACGTTGCCTGGGCAGCTGAGACCCGGGTCCTCCACGTGGACTCTTCCCAGTGGTGGACGCTGAGCACAGCCTTATGGGCCCTCTCTCTGCTCCTGGGGGTTGCCAGGTAAGTGGCATGGGCCAGAAGGGAGCACCCAAGGTCCCTGAGCGGCCCCAGGAACAGCACTGGCTTCAGACTGAGAGGTCCTTGCTTCTTAGAGTTTTCCTTGGAGTTTTTGTTGTTTCTTCCTTCTGTTGGTATATTTGTTTTGAATAACTGCTGGAACGAATTACCATAACTAGTGCTGAGCCAGAGAAACTTACTATCTTAGGATTCTGAAGGTCAGAACCCTCCTGGGCTAGTGTCAGCAGGGGCTGGTGCCTTCTGGAGGCCCCAGGGGAGGTCTTGGATTTTCCATCTTCTAGAGGCCACCTGCATTCCTTGATTCATGGTCCCTTCCTTCCTCTTCCAAGCATGACCTCTGGGCCATGCCTCTCAGGGTCACACCTCCTTTCCCATTCTCATTCTCCTTCCTCCCTCCTATAAGGACCTTGTGATGACATCCGGACCACCTGGATGATCCAGGGTAATACTTCTGAGGATCCTTAGCATAGGTCTGGTGTGGTGGCTCACGCCTGTAATCCCAGCACTTTGGGAGGCCAAGGCCGGCAGATCATTTGAGCCCAGGAGTTTGAGAACAGCTTGGCCAACATGGCGAAACCCTGTCTCTACTAAAAATACAAAAAGTAGCTGGGCTTGTTGGCAGAAACTGACTGAGGCAGAAGGATTGCTTGAATCTGGGGAGGCGGAGGTTGCAGTGAGCCAAGATCACGCCACTGCACTCCAGCCTGGGCAATATGCAGAGTCCCCACATACCCCCATCCCCACATGCACGGCCTCCCCCACTTCTGGCATCATCCCCATGGTGCACTGGTTACAACTGATGACTCTCCAGGGACCCATCGTCACCCCAGTGCATAGCTCTGTTATGGTTCACGCTTGGTTCTGGGCATCCTATGGGTTTGGGCATTGACATGTGTCCACACCTGCAGTATCAAATGGAATTTCATGCCCGTCAAAGCTGTGCTCCGCCTGCTGCAGCATTCTTGTTTAGGGCACGTGGTTTCCCATCATTTCTCTGGTTTGGGGTGAGCACAGGGAATGGGTGGGAGCATTCCATGTGCGCTTATCATGACCAGACGTCTGTCCTAAGGCCCAGGGCTGCCAGAGCATCAGCTGGGAGGTTGCTCAATGGAGATTAAGGTTCCAGTGCCCAGGGCTTCCGATTCTCTTTCTTGAGACAGTCTTCTTCTGTCACCCCGGCTGGAGTGCAGCGGTGCAGTCTCAGCTCACTGTAACCTCTGCCCCCGGGGTTCAAGCGATTCTCCTGCCTCAGCCTCCTGAGTAGCTGGGATTAAAGGCATCTGCTGCCATGCCCAGCTAAGTTTTGTATTTTTAGTAGAGATGCAGTTTCACCATGTTGGCTAGGTTGGTTTTGAACTCCTGACCTCAGGTGACCTGCCTGCCCCGGCCTCCCAAAGTGCCAGGATTACAGATGTGAGCCACTGTGCCTGGCTGAGCTTCTGATTCTGTGGGTCTGGGGAGGCCAGGAATCGGTGTTTTGCCCCAGTACCCCAGGAGGTACCCACCTGCTGTACCACTGGCACTACCCTGTGTCCTGCACCCTGGGTACAGGGTGGCCGGAGATGTGACCAGGCCCTGGCCATTCTGGTCAGTAGGTCACAGTCACAGCCCAGCACATCCCATGGCCGAGGCTGGAGAGTGCAGGTGGCTGGTGGAAAGGGCCGGGTGGGTGCCATGCACGGCCGCAGAGTCCCCTGGGAGCACAGAGGCTGCCCACCAGGTAGCCCCTTCCTCAGCCTGCAGATGGCAGCCTTGGGGGCCCAAGGGGTCATCCACACAGGTCTAGCCAGTGTCCAGGGTATGCGTGCAGGGGTATCAGTGCTGTCATGGCACTGATCTGGGCCTTTACACACAGAGCAGACCAGGCAGCCCAGGCCCAGAGGGGAAACAACGTCCCCAGGCCTGTCCAACTGTAGGCCCCTTGCATCCTCTTCTGTCTAGGACTCTGTGCGGGGCTGTGAACACCTCACAGGGCTTATGTTCCTTTGAGCACTTGCCAGTGGTTTGCAGAGGCTGGGCCGGGCCCTGGATGCCATGTCAGCAGTGTAGGATGTTCCTGAATGTGATGCAGATGTCCCCGGCAGGACTGGGCTGTGTTAGGGATGAGTCCCAGGGAATCAGGCACAGGCGTGGGACTGAGGGGCAGGGAGAGGGCAGGCCACTTATCTGAGATGTGGCCCTTGTCCCAGACTGTTATGTCCGGGGCCAGTGTTGTGGAGCTAACCCTCCTGCTCCCCCGGGGGCGTCCTCCCTCTGGCTCTGGTGCTGCAGGTCCCTGTGGGTGCTGCTGAAGCTGAGACAGAGGCTGCGGAGCCCCACAGCGCCCTTCACCAGGTAGGAGCCCGCGGTCACCCAGCAGGAAGGCCCACTCCCTCAGCAGGCGTGGGATCCTGGCTCAGAGTTACCCCCGTGCAGGCCCATACTGAGGTCTGTTGTTCACAGGTCATGGGGGTCTCACCTCAGCCTCCAGTGGGTAGTGGTACATTTTACAGATGGGGAAACTGAGGCTTGCTTGAGCGAGGACTCCAGGGCTGAGCCTTCATGGCTGCTCGCTCAGCTGGAGAGAATGGTCAATTTCCTGAGGGTTATGGCCATTATCACTGTTGCTTTTTCTTTTTTGAGACAGGGTCTTGCTCAGTTGCCCAGGCTGGAGCACAGTGGTGCGATCTCAGCTCACTGCAACCTCTGCCTTCTGGGCTCAACTGATCCTCCTGCCTCAGCTTCCCGAGTAGCTGGGATTACAAGCATGCGCCATCATGCCCAGCTGATTTTGTATTTATTGCTCCTGGGGTTCCCCCGTCCCTCCACACCTCCCAAAGTGCATTTGTGCTTTTTGTTTTTATACGTGACCCCATCTCCAGGTGTTCAGGAGGACTGAGGTGCAGATTTGAGGACTGGGTCCCTGCCCTGTTGATGCTTGGTTTGGGAGGTGGTGATGGGGACTCAGTCTCTGTGGAGGGTTGGGGAGGCCACCTCGGCCCTGCCAGCTCCTCCCACTGGCAGGCAGGGGCTGTGGCCACTCACTTCCCCACCAGAGACTCAGGGCTGCCCGGGCCACACAGGGCATGTGGGGGCTTGGGAAGGGCAGGCGGGCAGGTGTGAGCATGAGTGTAAGCTGCTCCTTTCTGCCCACAGCCCACTAGCCCGGGGCAAGCGGAGGGCCATGGAGGCGCAGATGCAGTCGGAGATGCTGTCGCTTCTCAGCAACCTGGCTGACCTGGCGAATGCCGTGCACTGGCTGCCCCGGGGTGTGCTGTGGGCCGGCCGCTTCCCGCTGTGGCTGGTGGGCCTCTTGGGCACCATCTCCTCACTCCTCAGCATATACCAGGCGGTCCGGGCTGGTGGCCAGGCCGAGCTGCCACCCCCTGACACTGCCTGAAGAGCACAGGGGACACAGCTAGAGCCCATGGAGGGCCCCTTTCTGCAAAGCAGAAGACGCCGGGACGGGCTAGGGCTGTACGGCTGCCTGTGGCGAAACCCATAGGCAAGGTGGGAGGAAGGACTGATTCAAGGTCCCCCCCAGGGCTACCGAGCCGGACAGTTTTCAGCCACGGAAGCCTTCAGCAGCACCTCCCACTCACCAGCTGGAGTCTTATATCCAAATAAAGGCGAACCAGAGGAAGCCCGTCTTGCCTTGGAAAGCTGGAATGGAAATCAGTTAAATGTTGTGGTGCTGGTGCCTGGCCAAGGGGTGAAGGATATTACACTGGTGGCTTCTGGCCCCTTACCCTCCACAGGACGGAGCCACAGTTGGAAACCACACTTCCCCAGCCTGCCTTCAGGAATGCTCTTGGCCTGGTGGGTCCCCTCCATCTCTGAGTAAGTGTTGCCCACAGACCCCAAGTGGCCTTGAGCCATAGAGGGCTGTTCTCTACTCCCCACAGACCTGGGCACACAGGCCAGAGGTGCCACCTCCTATCAGGCCACCTTAGGGTGTGGCTTCACACCACTGTGCTGCAGACCCGGAGTGTTTTCAGGGCCCCAGGCTGAGACTGAGCAACACACACTGGCATCACTAAAGACACTTGGGGTTCCCACCTCAGCCAGCGTGTGGTGGGATGGGGCAAGGGCACCTCTTAGTCTCTGGCAGGCGCTGGGGCACAGCATGGCCCAGGAACACGGCAGGCAGTGTGTGTGTCCTGGGGCATCATGCGGTATCAGCTGCGCTTTTTCATCTTTCTGATACCAGATCTCACTGTCACCCAGGCTGGAGCGCACTGGTACAATCATAGCTTCACTGTAGCCTCGAACTACTGGGCTCAAGGGATCCTCCTACCTTAGCCTCCCAAATAGCAGGAACTGCAGGCATGTATCATCATGCTCAGATAATTTTTAAGTTTTTTTTGTAGAGACAGGGTCTCGCCATATTGCCCAGGCTGGTCTTGAATTCCTGGCCTCAAGCGACGTGCCTGCCTCGGCCTCCCGGAGTACAGCTGTGCTTTGTTTTGTTTTTACACGGAAGACACTAGGTGGCTATGAGCAGCTGGCAGGCCAGGGACTGCTCAGGGTCGCACAGGTGCAGGAGACCCCATCTGTGGACAGAAGGAGAGTCCTTCTGTCTAGGACTCATGAGTGGGAGAGACTTGGTGGGTTTCCCTCTTCTCTCCCTTGTGGGGGATGCAGGCCCATCCTGGCCCTCAGCAGGGGCCTCCTTCTCAGCTCCTAGTGGCACCCGCATAATTAGGGCATCGCATTACCTACTGGGAGACTCAATTACCTACCAGCTCATACCTGTGGGGCCCTTGGAGTGGCGCCTCTGTATGGGGAAGTCACGTGAACACCTGATGACAAGTGCCAGGAGGAAAAGCAAGCCACCTTCAGGGATGGAGCCTGGACTGGGAAGGCCTTGGATACTGACCGTGGAGTCCAGACATGAAGCAGACAGGATGGATGTTTCCAGAAAGGGAGGCCACTCCCACTCTCTGAGCTGGTCCAGTGGCTCTTTGTGTGCTTGTGTGTTTAAACAGTTTTATTGAAATATAATTCATGTATCATACAATTTATTCACAAAAGGGAGACAGTTTGGTGGCTTTTAAAATATTCACAGTCATACAAGCGGTGCCACGGTCAACCTGAGAACATTTCCATCATCCCAAAGAGAAACCACCTCACCCCTTAGGTGTTACCTGCCCCCAGACCCCAGGCTTGGTGACCACTGTCCTGGGTGATCACTCTGCAGAGTTGCTGATTCTGGCTCAGCAGTTCTCAACCTTTCAGGGGCTGGGGACAGACCCCTTTGAGGCCCTTAGGTGTTACCTGCCCCCAGACCCCAGGCTTGGTGACCACTGCCCTGGGTGGTCACTCGCAGAGTTGCTGATTCTGGCTCAGCAGTTCTCAACCTTTCAGGGGCTGGGGACAGACCCCTTTGAGACCCTTAAGGACTACAGGTCCTCTTTTTTGAGATGGAATCTTGCTGTTGCCCAGGCTGGAGTGTAATGGCGTGATCTCAGCTCACTGCAACCTCTGCGTCTCGGGTTCAAGTGATTCGTCTGCCTCAGCCTCCTGAATGGCTGGGATTACAGGCACCTGCCACCACGCCCGGCTAATTTTGTATTTTTACTGGAGACAGCGTTTCACCATGTTGGCCAGGCTGGTCTCGAACCCCTGGGCTCAAGTGATTCACCTGCCTTGGCCTCCCAAAGTGCTGGGATTACAGGTGTAAGCCAGTGCCCAGCTACTACAAGCCCTCTTCGC
Source organism: Callithrix jacchus (assembly GCF_049354715.1). Lineage (NCBI taxonomy): Eukaryota > Metazoa > Chordata > Mammalia > Primates > Cebidae > Callithrix > Callithrix jacchus. Next base: position 7,061,021 of record NC_133523.1, on the reverse strand, counting down.
AGAATATCTCATTTTAGAGTGCCCCAAGCTCCCCAGGGCCTATAAGGTATGCTGAGGAAGGCTGGGGGCATCCCAGTGGAGGGGTCAGCTAGGCAGAGGTCAGGGGATGGCTGGGGTCAGGGTGGAGGGTGCTCTGTGGGTCAAGTGGACAGTGGAACATGTGTGGGCCAGCATATGCTCGCCTACGATGAGGGTCCCAACACCACCATGCACTTCAGCAAATCAGAGTTGGGAGAATGAGAGAGAGAGAAAACCCCAATGTCCACTTTTTCAGGAGAAAAGCTACTGGCCAGTTTTACATTGTGTGCATTTGACTGCAATGGAAAAAAAATGAGTTGGGTGTGGTGGCTTATACCTTTAATCCCAGCACTCTGGGAAGCTGAGACAGGAGGATTACCTGAGGTCAGGAGTTCAAGAACCAGCCTGGCCAGCATGGTGAAACCCTGTCTCTACAAAAATACAAAAATTAGCTGGGCATGATGGCGGGGGCCTGTGATTCCAGCTATACTCAGGAGGCTGAGGCAGGAGAATTGCTTGAACTTGGGAGGTGGAGGTTGCAGTGAGCCAAGATGGCACCACTGTGCTCCAGCCTGGGCGGCAGAGCAAGAGTCCATCTCAAAAAAAAAAAAATAATAATATAATAATAATAAAAAAGAAATAGTAAATTATTTTTACCTTTTTCTTTAAAAAAAAATTCATTTCTTTTTTCAATCCCCCAAATTTCTCTTTTTTTTAACCCCTTAGAGACAGAGGCTCACCATGTTGCCTAGGCTGCAGTGCAGTGACACGATCATAGCTGCCTGCAACCTCAAACCCCTGGGCTCAAGAAATCCTCCTGCCTCGGCCTCCTGTGTAGGTGGGACTACAGGTGCACACCACCATACCTGGCAAGTTTTTTTTTTTTTTGTGGAGAAGGGGTTTCACTATGTTGCCCAGGCTGGTCTTGAACTCCTGGGCTCAAGCCATCCTCCTGCCTTAGCCTCCCTAAAGTGCTGGGATGACAGGTGTGAGCCACAGCACCCGGCCCTCCTTTTCCTTTTTTAATATGGCTACCACCAGTGAAAAGTTCCACACATGGCTTGCATCATCTTTCTGGTGGACAGTGCTGCCTGAGAGTCCCATTTGCACTTCCTGGTGATCTAGTGATCGACTTTATACCTAGTCACCTGGTGATGGGAAACCCTCTGTTGAAACGGCAGTGACCCTGCCTCACTGGACTGGGTACTCAGACCAGGTGGAAATGATGATTGAACACCCACAGCCAAGCTGCCTCTCATACCAGATAGAGGAACTGAAAGTTCTAGTCTTGGGGGTTATTCTGGATTAAAAGCAAAAAGATCAGCAAAGCTGGGCTGTGGAGGCTCCACGAAAGTCTCAAGTGTACCCGGTGGGCAGGACCTACAGAGGCACCTCCATGCCCAACTCCTGCCTGTGCCTGTAATCCCAGCACTTTGGGAGGCTGAGGTGGGCAGATCACTTGAGGTCAGGAGTTCAAGACCAGCCTGGCCACTGTAGTGAAACCCTATGTCTACTTAAAAAATACAAAGATTAGCAGGGCATGGTGGCGCGTGCCTGTAATCCTAGCTACTTGGGAGGCTGGGGCAGGAGAAGTGCTTGAATCCAGGAGGCAGAGGTTGCAGTGAACAGAGATCATGCCACTGCTCTCCAGCCTGGGTGACAGAGCGAGACTCCATCTCAAAAAAAAACCAAAAAACAAAACCAAAAACCAACAACTGGGGACTGGACCTGAAGGGGTCGGTCTTCTGAGCAGGACATGGAAGGTAGGGGGACGAGCTGAGGTGCGGAAGCCATGGAGAGCCCCCCACCAGAACTCCAGAACCTGCTACTCCTGCAGCGATGTTTGGGCAGAAGATGACCCTAAAGCAAAACCCCCAAGAACACCCATGCCAGTCACTCCTCATCTTGGACACGTTTATTGCTAGAATCAGGTCTTAAGTTCTAAGGCGGGTCAGAAAGATCCTTGGTGAGGAAATGTTGTAATCATTGTAAAAATAATTAGCAGGTAACTAAGATCATGACCACAATGGACGAAGACGTGTGCAGATCCCACGAAAATATGAACATTTGCTCGACTGTCAACTTTACAAAGAAAATCGGGCTCCACCCAGGAATGGCCGAGGGCACTGCTGAGGGAAAGGCTGTCAACGCCACCACCCTACGTGTAGCACGACTGAGACCCCTTGGCCATGTGTTGGGGATGTGGGTTCCCACCACGTGGCCAAGCAGAAATTCCCTGAACTTCTCTCCCATCCAAGGAATTGTGGCGTCTCAGAGGGCTGGACTGGCGCATGCCAGCTCAGGGTGCAAGGGTCCGGGAATGTTCTCTTCACAACAGAACAGGAACATACAGTCAGCTTTTGTAAAGTGCTCCGGTACTCAGTACGAAAATACAAAACACTGATTAAAACATGGCACAGAGGGAATCTGACGGGGGAGGGGGGGACGCTCGGGTCACAGGGTGGAGAGCGTTGCTGACGGCAAAGGACCAGGCTGAGTGGAGCCGAGGTCCTCCGAGGGACCGGGAGCCTGGGGATGCCCAGCCACTCACTCTGTTCTCAGGACTTTGTTACTGATGGGCTGTGTGGCTCTGGTTCCTGTTCGGCATCAGCTCCTGCCCTGTCCCCTTCGGAGCCCACAGCACCCAGTGGGTGCCTCTGCCCAGGGGAGTAGTTCCTGAAGGAGCTTCCCCTCCCCTGTGCCCATCTGTCCCCGAGTGGCGACAATGTCCCCATTCACTGTATTCAGCATCACAGGAGTGGCCCTGCCAGTGCGGTGGGAGGAGAGCCGAATCCCCTGGATCTGCGGTTCCCGGGACCCTGGGTTTGGGAGAAGGACTTGGTCCTTGGGGGGCGGGGGGCATGCATGCCCCATTGGGAACAAGGACGACCAGCCAGGACCCAGTCCTGCCACCGATGCTTCAGGAGGTGCTGTGGGGAACCCTGGGGTGCAGAACAAGGCTTGAAATGTGCCCCTCGTCCACCGAAGCCAGATCATGGGTGGATCTGACCACCTCGGGACATCCCAGCACCTTCGACACTGCCCAGCACCTCCTTCCTGCACTCCTCCGGGGTGGTGGACCAGGGGCTGCAGCAGCTCATGCAAGCGAGGGGCCCACATGGCGGCCACTTGTCCGCTTGCCATAACATCTCTAGGCACTTCCTCCCATGTCCCAGAGCGCGGCGCTCTAGACAGTCTGTGATGTGCCAGCCACCGCCCGAAAGGTGGGACCCCAGCCCTGGGAGCTCGTTTCCTGAGGGCTGAGGACCCTGCCCTGGAAGTGTGTACCCACTCTGGCTGAAGCTAGAGGCCTGCCCCCGAGACAGGCTGAGTGTGTGAATGACGATGGGTGCCCTGGCAAAGTAGATTTTGGGAACCAGCTAGTTTCAAAGCTGGTGCCAAATAAAAAGGAGCAAAGGTCAGCCCCTTTCGCAATGGGCATCCGAACCCACAGAAGCTGCCCGGAGTGCCACTGGTGTCCCCTCAGTGGGCCCTGCCTGTGGCCCTCTCTGCCCCTGTCCCCGTGCCTGGCTCATTCTCTGGCCCTGAGGTTCACGGTGAACCTGCATGGGTCTCTGCTTGGGACATGGATTCTGCCTGATTCTGGGGACAGATGCTGCTGATGCCAGCAGCCCCTCCTGGCGCCCTAATCCCTGGCTCCATGTCGCACATGGCCGTGGAGCGTGGGCCCAGCCAGCAGCTCCTTCTCAGAGCGAGGTTGGCCCTGTCCCTGGCTCCGTGCAGAGCTGGCACCGCTCCTCACTGCCTCGGAAAAACAGCTTGGAGGTGATCTCCGCGCCACCTGGTTGGGGTGCTCTGTGATTTCAGACAGATCCCTGGATTAGTTCTGGCTCAACTTTCCATTAAAACTTTCCTCTTTGAAAAAAAAAAAGAGAAGAGGTTCAGAAAGTGACCCAGGCACCACCACTAATCCTATAGAAGGAACCTCGAGGCCTGGAGCACCACCAGGACGGGCCCGGCCGGGCGGTCATCACCGTTTGCTCAGGAAGAGAAGGGGACAGCTCGGTGGGCATGGTGACCCCACAGGGGTCCCCAGAGAGCGGGAAGGGTGGGCAGGGCAGGGAGGGGCCTTGCACCTTGAGTCACGGCCCTTTTAGAAAAAGATGACATCTTCCTTGCTGGTATCCTCCTTGGCGCTGAGTGGTGTGGCTGGCAGTGTCGAGGGAGCTGGGGGCCCAGGTGGGAGGACTATGCCCCCGGCCTTGAGAGAGAAGCCCTCAGAGAGGCTGTCGGCTGGTGGTGGGCTCGGGGCGGGGAAGCCAGGGTCTGGAACAGAGAGGGGGTCCAGACTGTGAGCAGCCTCTGGGTGGTGCCAGCGGCCCGGCTGCCCTGGGCCTGGGCTCATGACGGGTGGGAACTCACCTGGCAGGGGCGCAGGGCTGTGGCTGCCAGGCAGGATGGGGCTTAGTGAGCGGCGGTTCCGGGAGGTGCTCTCATCCTTCCCCATGAGCTTGTTGAGCAGCAGCTGCTGCTTCAGGTCGAAGGATGCTGGAAGAGGGAAGGCGCTTGGGTTGGCTCCAGGCTGGCCAGCCGCCCCTACCCCACAGGGCAGCCTCCGAGAGCAGAGGGCCCTGCCACCCCAGCTGACACTTCCTACAGCAGCCTGGATCCTGTAACCTGAGCTGCTCAGATGCTAAGCCCCGGATTCAGGGAGAACAGCTCTACCCTTGCTGCAGAAGGGCCTGGGAGTCACCCCACAACTGGAGAGGAGGCTGAGCCTCCTACGGAAACAGCACAGGCCCCAGCGGCCACGGGACACAGCCCCCGCTCTTCAGGAAAGGTCCCAGGATATCCTGGTTGTCCCCCAGAGGAGCAGGGCTGGCTCCTGGACCAGAGGAGCCCCTGGGCGCCCTCCCTGGAAACACTGGGGCTGCTCTGGGCTCTATGTCCCCCCTGTGGAACAGGGACCTTCAGCAGAGGGGCCTGCACCCGTCCCAGTCCCAGCTGTGCTTATCCCAGGTGGCCAGGGCTCTCTGCCTTGTTGCCTGTGTCCTTTTCTGAGGCTCCTGGTCCCCATCCCACTGTTTGAGGGTTGAGGTGGGGAAAAGACTGAGGGTGGGCCATCTCAGTTTTGGGGCTGGAGACCAAACATGGCCCCGTGTGGGTGGCCTCAGCCACAATGCCAGCTGTGCCCTTCTGGGTTTCCTCTCTGGAGGGCGGCACAGGTGTCCCATGCCTCCTGGCTCCCAGCGAGCCCCTAGAGCCTGACCGGTTGCCCACGGCTGCACCTTCCAGGGCCAGGTGGAGGGGGCGGGGCCAGCTCACCTGAGCTTTCCCAGCGCTGGGAGCCCCTGCTCTTGCTGCCCTTGTCCTTGCCACCCTTGGTGGAGGCCGCCAGCTTGGTGGGGATCTGCTGCTGCACAGCCGCCTGCCTCTGGAACTGGTTGGTGGCGCTAAGCAGCTGGATGGGTACGTCGCTCTTGGCCTGCCGGCTCTCAGCAGGGGCACTGTCCCGGCGAGCCACCTCAGGGCGCTCTGTGTACTCTGGCCCAGCGCTGGACAGCAGCACGCTCACCCGAGGCCCCTCCAGCCCTTCCCCGTTGAAGCTGGGAGGGTGGCTGGGGGGCTGGGCCTGGGGGGACAACAGCAGATACACTACAATTCAAGGTTCCTGCTGTGCGGCCTCTGGAGAGCCCCTGAGGGTCGTGCACAGGAGACCCTCAACCTCTCCTGTTCGGGACAGAGCTAGGAGCAGCTTGAAGGAGCTGCTAGTCATTGCCTGTCCCCAATGCCTGCTAAATATGCATACCTGTGGTGACAGTCAGTGGCACCCAAACTGTCAGACACTCATATACAAACATGTCACACACATTCATGTTCACATCTGTTCACACAATCCAGGGTTTTATAAATTTGTTTTCTCAGACACAGTCTTGCTCTGTCACCCAGGCTAGAGTGCAGTGGCACAATCATAGCTTTTGAGCCTCTTAGGCTCAAATGATCCTCCTGCCTCAGCCTCCCATGTAGCTGGGACTAAAGGCATGTGCCACTACACCCTGCTAATTTTTGTAATTTTTTTTAGAGACGAGTTCTCACTATGTTGCCCAGGTTGGTCTCAAATTCCTGGTCTCAAGCAATCCTCTGGCCTCAGCCTCCCAAGTAGCTGGGGTGCACACCACAGCACCCAGCTTCATTTTTTTTTTGTTTTGAGATAGAGTTTCGCTCTTGTTGCCCAGGCTGGAGTGCAATGGGGCAATCTTGGCTCACCACAACCTCCGCTTCCCAGGTTCAAGCAATTCTCCTGCCTCGGTCTCTCGAGTAGCTGGGATTACAGAAATGCACCACCATGCCCGGCTAATTTTTTGTAGAGATGGGGTTTCTCCATGTTGGTCAGGTCAGTCTTGAACTCCCAACCTCAGGTGATCTGTCCGTTTCAGCTTCCCAAAGTACTGGGATTATAGGCATGAGCCACCACGCCGGCCCATTATTATTATTTTTTTGAGACAGAGTGTCACTCTGTTGCCCAGGCTGGAGTGCAGTGGCGTAATCACGGCTCATGGCAGCCTCAACCTCCCGGGCTCTACTGATGCTCTCACCTTAGCATTCCAAGTAGCAAGGACTACAGGCACTCACCACCACGCCTAGCTCATTATTGTTACTGTTTTTACAGAGACGGAGTTTCGCCGTGTTGCCCAGGCTGGTCTGGAACTCTTGCTTGCACCAACGTGCTGGGATTACAGGAGTGCATTTTTTTTAAGTTTTTAACATTTATGGAACGTTTTGAGCAACAGCGTTCTGTTAAGCATTTAACGAGCTCTAAGAAAGGTTCTATGTTGCGGCATGTGCTGTGAATGTAAGGCTATCTCATGCTTTAGCTCATTTACACTCATGCACGCACCCACGTACCCCATCACATACGTGCTTGTGCAAATGCACGTGCAAAATGGCCACCCCCCCCACACCCCCCACCTGTGCACACGGGCTGCTGCGCGCTCACCTCGGCCAGTGCATCAGGTGGCAGCGCGCCTGGCGCAGTGTTCTGCTTCTTGAGGCGGCGCAGCAGCTCCAGGCGTTCCCGCTCGCGCTCCACGGCGCGCTGGGCCTCACGCAGCCGCTCCAGGTCGTGCTGGTAGGCCTGGCGTTGGCGCTCCAGCTCGGCGCGCTCCTGCTCCAGCCGCTGGCGCAGTTGCCGCGCCTCGCCCTCGCGCTCCTGCAGCCTTGCGCCTGCGCGCTCCAGCTCCTGCCGCTGCCTCTCGCGCTCACGCTCCCAGCGCTGCTGCTCCTGCCGCAGTTGGTTCTGCAGCTTCTCCACGGCCGCGCGCTCCTCCCGCTGCTTCTCGAAGTTGCGCTGCCGCTCCTGTTCCAGCAGCAGGTTCCCGCGCGTCGACTGCAGCCGGAACTGCTTCTCGCGCTCCTGGATGGCTGCCCGCTGCGTCTCCACATAGCTGTCCTGGTGGGCGATGACCGCCTGTGGAAGGCCAGGGCCAGGCAGGTGAGAGCCGCACCCGCGTCCCAGCCTACCCGGAAAGGGTACGTGTGGCCGGCCCCACCCTGCCCCCGTACCTGCAGGTTCAGGAGCAGCTGGGACAGCGTCTGGATCCGCTGGACGAGCTGCGGGGAGGAGAGGGAGATTGACACTAGTTCTCGGGCCTGAGGCCACACAGGCGTGCACATGGCACCGGTAGGATGGACAGTGGGCGCCTACCTCTGACTCCAGGACGGTGGGCAGACCGGGGTCAGACTCCGTGCCTGGTGCCTCCACCTGGGAAGAGGACACCCGCCGTCACACCACAGAGAGCGGCTCAAAACCCACCCGACCAGACCCAAGCCTGCTGCTGCTTCTTTTCTTTCCTTATTTTTTGAGACAGGGTCTTGCTTTAGAGTGTAGTGGCCCCATCCTTCCACCTCGGCCACCCGAGTAGCTGGGACTACAGGTGTGCACCACTAGGATCAGCTATTTTAATTTAATTTATTATTATCATTTTTTTAAAGACTGGTTGTTATAACTCGATCAAGACAGTTGCAGGTTGGGAAAAAAAATTGGAAAAATAAAAATAAAGACTGGTTGCCCAGGTTGGAGTGCAATGGCAATGGCAAGATCTCGGCTCACTGCCACCTCCACCTCCCTGGTTCAAGTGATTCTCCTGCCTCAGCCTCCCAATTAGTTTTACACCACCATGCCTGCCTAATTTTGTATTTTTAGCAGAGATGGGGTTTCACCAAGTTGGTCAGGCTGGTCTGGAACTCCTGAACTCAGGTGATCACCTGCCTCGGCCTCCCAAAGTGCTGGGATTACAGGCATGAGCCACCGTGCCCGGTAGCCATGTTTAAAATTTTTTTTTCCAGCGGGTGCGGTGGCTCATGCCTATAATCCCAGCACTTTGGGAGGCCGAGGTGGGTGGATCACGAGGTCAAGAGATCGAGACCATCCTGGTCAACAAAGTGAAACCCCGTGTCTACTAAAAATACAAAAATTAGCTGGGCATGGTGGTGCGTGCCTGTAGTCGCAGCTACTCGGGAGGCTGAGGCAGGAGAATTGCTTGAATCCAGAAGGTGGAGGTTGCTGTGAGCAGAGATTGTGCCATTGCACTCCAGTCTGGGTAACAACAGCAAAACTCCGTCTCAAAAAAAAAAATTTTTGGCTGGGCGAGGTGGCTCACGCCTGTAATCCCAGCACTTTGGGAGGCCGAGGCGGGTGGATCACGAGGTCAAGAGATTGGGACCATCCTGATCAACATGATGAAACCCCGTCTCTACTAAAAATACAAAAAAATTAGCTGGGCATCGTGGCGTGTGCCTGTAATCCCAGCCACTCAGGAGGCTGAGGCAGGAGAATTGCCTGAACCCAGGAGGTGGAGGTTGCGGTGAGCCGAGATTGCGCCATTGCACTCCAGCCTGGGTAACAAGAGTGAAACTCCATCTCAAAAAAAAAAAAAATTTTTTTCCACCAAGGTCATTTCAGAAGCACAGATCGGCAGCCATTTTTATTTTAATTTTAGTTTTTTTTTGAAACGAAGTCTCGCTCTCTTGCCCAGGATGGAGTGCAGTGGCGAAATCTCAGCTCACTGCAACTTCCACCTCCTGGGTTCAAGTGATCCTCCCACTTCAGCCTCCTGAGTAGCTGGGATTACAGGCGTCTACCACCACACCCAGCTAACTTTTATATTTTTAGCAGAGACAGGATTTCAACATGTTAGCCAGGCTGGTCCTGAACCCCTGGACTCAAGTGATCCCCCTAAATTGGCCTCCTGAAGTGCTGGGATTACAGGCATGAGCCACCACACCCAGCCAAAGGATCAGCTGTTTTAAAATATTTTGTTGAAATGTGGTTTGCCCAGGCTGGTCTCAAACACCTGGCCTCAAGTGATCCTCCCAGGCCCAGGCATGGCGACCTTGCCTGTAATCTCATCTCTTTGGGAGGCCAAGGCAGGAGGATTGCTTGAGTCCAGGAGTTGGAAACCAGCCTGGGCAACATAGTAAGACCCCGTTATTTACAAAAATTTAAAAAATTAGCCAGGTATGGGGGTGTGCACCTGTAGTCCCAGCTACTTGGGAGGCTGAGGTGGGAGGATTGCTTGAGCCTAGGAGTTAGAGGCTGCGTCAGCTGTGATCATACCACTGCCCTCCAGCCTGGGTGATAGAGAGAGACCTTATCTCCCAGACCACTGGGATTATGGGTGTGAGGCACTGCACCCAGCCCCTGCTTATTAATGAAAATACATCCCTTTGTATGGGTAACAGGAAGGACCCAGGACCAGGTTATGACTAGGGACACAGGCCCAGTGGTCATCTGACTTGTACAAATCTGGGTATTTGGAAAATGAGGGGCTGGGCTGCCTGGGAGGCAGAGTGGGCTTGGCTATAAAGCCTGGGTGCCTGCCAGATCTGGCCACAGAGGCAAGTCCAAGCCTCAGAGCTGACCAGAGGCAGCTGGCCTTGGCCTCGTACCTCTAACACGGGCAAGGTTGAGTAGGCATCTGGCCATTTCATTCAATGGGAAGGGAACAGCTGGGGAGATCTGGCATCTGTAGGCGCCACCACACCTGCCCCAGCTGAAAGCTGGTGGTCCCTGTAGGGGGTTCCTCGCCTGTTGATGAAGCCACGGTGAGTGCCCTGAGCCTGTCCCCTCCTCAGCCTTCCTTCTGGGGACCTCTTGCTTTTCCCAGAAGGCCGCAGGAAGAAATCCCCTGCCAGCTACTTAATCTGGGCTGAGATATTATTATTGAAATGGAACAGCGATTGTCAATGATGGTAAGACGGAGACTAGACAGCCCCAGCAGAAGCTGCTCGCATGCATGAATCCTTATGGTGACTCAGACCGTGCCGAGCACACGATATCCACATACCGCCTGTGGTGATTCCTCAGAGCTCACAGGAATGTCACTGTCACCAAGCTTCAAGTCCGGGCTGTTTGGGGGGCCTTGCCAGTCTCGGGGCCTGGGTTCGGTGCTGCCGACTTTCTTCTTGAAACTGCCATCTGAGAACCCCAAGTCAGGGACGTGAGGATGCTGCCATCCCATCGGGAGAGGGAACCTTCCCAGTCCACCCCGAGCCCCTACCCAGGTAGGAAACCCAGGCTGGTCCCCAAATGGTGACATCTGCAGCACAGACACCTGCTGGAGAGGGGTGGGCTGCTCTGGGTACTGCTGTCACCACACAACCAACAATGCCTGGAGGGGTTCAGAAGGTTCCAGGAAACCGGCTGGGCAGAGGGGCTCACGCCTGCAATCCCAGCACTTTGGGAGGCCGGGGTGGGCAGATCACCTGAGGTCAGGAGTTCGAGACCAGCCTGGCCAATGTGGCGAAACCCCATCTCTACTAAAAATACAAAAATTAGCTGGGCATGGTGGCGTGTGCTTGTAATCCCAACTACTTGGGAAGCTGAGGCAGGAGAATAGCTTGAACTCAGGAGGTGGAGGTTACAGAGAGCAGAGATCAGATCATGCCATTGCATTCCAGCCTGGGTGACAGAGTGACTCTCTCAAAAAAAAAAAAAGAAGGTTCCAAGAAACCCCATATAAGTGAATGTGCATTCTGAAGGGCACTCTGGGGTGGGAGGGGAGGCGGCCCTGCTCTTACTCTTGCTGGGGCTATTTGTGAAGTCGTAGCCCCCGAAGGTCTCGGCCCTCCTGGGCAGGCCTGTGGAATTGCCCCCGTCTTCCGCCTGGCCGTTGGCGCTGCCTAGCCGCCTGCAGATCAGGTTCTGGATGCCCTCGACTATGGAAAGAAGGGGACAGGAGGCACAGGTCACCCTGTGGAAGTGTGCCGGGGAGTACGGAGTGCTGAGGCAGTGAGACCAGGGAGATGGAGGACTCACTGGAGTGGTGATCGCCTGCCCCCACTGTCTGCCATGGCATTTCAGCCCCACCATCCCTGTGCACACCCTTACTTCAGGTACGGACACCAGGACAGGCCAATCTGCGTCTAAGTGAGAGGACAAGGCCGTGGGGCAGCCATGGGGAGGGTAGATACAGGCTCCTCCCACCCCTTCTGCCAGGCGGCCCTGAGCCAGGGGCTGGTGAACGCTGGATGTGGCCCTGCCAAGGGCCAGCAGGAAACACTTGGTGTATTACATGACAATGACCATACACTGATTGTATGACAATGGCCATTTGGAAGAGTGACTTTGTGGGGAAGCGCTGTCCACAGAAAGCCCTCTAGGACCAATAGGCTGTGGCCCTACAAAGAGGTGGGGACATGAACAACAGCTGTTGGAGCCAGGTGGAAGGATGGAGGGAGAAGGGCTGACCCCCAGTCTCTGCCTTATTCTGTGGAAAGGCTCTGGAAGGCAGGGGCTGTGTCTGCTTCCCTCACTGTTGAAAAAGCAGACTGGGGCCACCAGGCGTGGTGGCTCACGCCCGTAATCCCAGCATTTGGGGAAGCCCAAGGCAGGCGGATCACTTGAGTTCAGGAGTTCGAGACCAGCCTGGCCAACACGGCAAAAACTGTCTCTACTAAAAATACAAAAATGAGCCAGGCATGGTTGTGCATGCCTGTGATCCCAGCTACTTGGGAGGCTGAAGCATGAGATTCTGGAGCTCAGAAGGCAGAGACTGCAGTGAGCTGAGATTGCGCCACTGCACTCCAGCTTGGGTGATAGAGCGAGACTCCATCTCCAAAAAAAAAAGGAAAAAAAGCTTGGTGTGGTAGCTCACATCTGTAATTCCAGCACTTTGGGAGGCCAGGGCGGGTGGATCACCAGAGGTCGGGAGTTCAAGACCAGCTTGAACAACATGGAGAAACCCCATCTCTAGTAAAAATACAAAACTAGCCAGGTGTGGTAGAGCATGCCTGTAATCCCAGCTACTGGGGACGCTGAGGCAGGAGAATTGCTTGAACCCTGGAGGCGGAGGTTGTAGTGAGCTGAGATCATGCCATTGCACTTTAGCTTGGGTGACAGAGCAAGACTCCATCTCAAAAAAAAAAAAAAAAGCAGACTGGGTACTGACCGCCTGCCCAAGTTGCCAGCCCAAGGGCCTGGCGGCTGTGCTGGAGCTGTGCATGGGGACCCACTGAGGGAGCATGGGTGAGTTTTTCTGGGGTATCACCAGGGACCCACCTCCCAGGAAGAAGAGGAGCCTCTGGTGGGTAGGGAACCAGGCTCAGTCAACTTCAGGTCCTCCCCACAGCCAGACTTAGAACCTCTGCACACAGGGAGCATTAGAGCAGTTGTTGAATGGTGAGAAAGTGCCTTGTATCTAAGGCCCTTCTGGCTCTAGCAGGTACCAGCGGGGGGTCAGCACCACTCCTGGGCCCCCCCAGATAGAACCCTGTCCTGGACAGAAGCCTGGCCTGGGGTCCCCTGAGGAGCCCACCCAGGTAGGACTGCACCCTTGAGGTGGGGGCAGCCAACTTACTCTCGCTCATGACCGACTTGAGAATTAGCTCCCCCTGCAGGGTCTCGGATGGGTCCCCTCCTCGGAACAGGCCTCGGGGCTGGGGCAGGTCTTCCAGGCCGCTCATTTCGGCCATCTCCAGGTAGATCTGCTGCTTCTCTAGCAGGCTCTGTGCAATCAACTGGTCTTTCATGCTCAGCCGCTCTGCAAAGTGACAGTGGAGGTGACGTGACAGCCCAGTGTCGGGGGATGAAGCCCCCTGCTGGCCCTGCCCCGGGGATGAGGACCCCTGCTGGCCCTGCCCCGAGGTAGGCTGCCCTATGTCCTGCATTCCTGGGAGATGGGGGAGAGCAAGGCCTTGTCCTCTATTTTCCCCCTTGTTATAAAAATCAGGTTAGCTCTGGTGGCTCAGGCCTGTAATCCCAGCATTTAAAGAGGCAAAGGTAGGAGGGCTGCATGTGGGCAGGAGTTCAAGACCAGCCTGGGCAATATCATAAGACTGTCTCTACAAAGAAATAAAAAAAAAAAATTAGCTGGGTGTGCTGGTGCATGCCTGGAAGGTGAGGCAGGTGGATTGCTTGAGCCTAGGAGTTCAAGGCTGCAGTGAGCTATGATTGCACCACTGTACTCCAGCCTGGGCAACACAGCAAGACCCTGTCTCTTAAAAAAAAAATAAAATAGGCCAGGTGCAGTGGCTCACGCCTATAATCCCAGCACTGTGGGAGGCCAAGGTGGGCAGATCACCTGAGGTTGGGAGTTCAAGATCAGCCTGACCAACATGGAGAAACCCTGTCTTTACTGAAAATACAAAATTAGCCGGGCATGGTGGGACATGCCTGGAATCCCAGCTAGTCAGGAGGCTGAGGCAGGAGAATTGCTTGAACCCAGGAGGCGGAGGTTGTGGTGGTGAGCCAAGATTGTGCCACTGCACTCCAGCCTGGGCAACAAGAGCAAAACTCTGTCTCAAAAATAAAAAAAAAAAAAAAAACCCATAGTAGGGTGTGAGTGACGATTGCATCAGGCCCATTTATTAGTCTGGGACCAACTTGGAGCCTTAGAAAACTGAGTTTTCTTTCTTTTCTGAGATAGCATTGTAAAAATCAGGTGTGGTGGTTCAGGCCTACAATCTCAGCACTTTAGAAGGCGAAGGTAGGAGGACAGCTTGAGGCCAGGAGTTGGAGACCAGCCTGGGCAACAATATGAGACTCTGTGCCTATAAAGAAATCTAAAAACAGCCAGGTGTGGTGGTGCATGCCTGGGAGATGAAGCAGGCGGTGGCCTTGATCTCCCAGGCTCAAGGGATCCTCCCACCTCAGCCTCTCGAGTAGCTGGGACCATAGGCATGTGCTACCGTGCCTGATTAATTCTTTTCATTTTTTTTTTTGTAGAGGCGGGGTTTTGCCACATTGCCCAGGCTGGTCTTGAACTCCTGGACTCAAGCCATCTACCTGCCTCAGCCCGCCCAAATGCTGGGATTACAAGCATGAGCCTGCCTGGCAAAGACTGAGTTTTCTAATTAGGAAAGTTTTTCTTCAGGTCCATGGGTCAAGGTTTTCTCCACCGAACTCCTCTGATAAGCCTCTGGGGTTTTATCCTTTTTTTTTTCCCCCTGTTGGACTTACAAAGGGACTTATTTTATTAGACCTTCCTACTGGTGATTGCTAGTATATATGAACCACATTCAGCTAAATTGTTCAATGCTCCTACCAGGTCAGTAGTTTTTCAGTTGATACTACCGGGATTTCCAGGCAAAAAAATCATGACATATGTGAAAATAACTTTACTACTCCCTTCCAATAATATCTTGTTTTTTTATTTTTTGAGACAGAGTTTCACTCTTGTTGCCCAGGCTGGAGTGCAGTGGCGCAATCTCAGCTCACTGCAACCTCTGCCTCCAGGTTCAAGCGATTCTCCTGCCTCAGCCTCCCGAGCAGCTGGGATTACAGGCATCTGCCACTATGCCCAGCTAATTTTTTTTGTATTTCAGTAGAGACCGGGTTTTGCCACATTGGTCAGGTTGGTCTGGAACTCCTGGCCTCAGGCGATCTGCCCACCTCGGCCTCCCAAAGTGCTGGGATTACAGGCGTGAGCCACTGTGCCCGGCCTCCAATAATATCTTATTCCTGTTTCTTTCCTTATCACCCTAACTAGAACCTTTAGGATGAAAATAATAAGGGTGAGAGTGGGTGGCCTGACCCTTCTCCAGATTTTAACAGGAGTGTCCCTAGGGTAGGATGCCATCAGCTTTTGATAAGGTTTTGAGATGGTAAAGAGTATCTTGGTAAAGACCATTATCTTTCTATTTCTTCTTTTGTTCAGAGGCAGGGTCTCGCTCTGTTGCCCAGGCTGGTCTCGAACTCCTGGCTTTAAGTGATCCATCTGCCTCCACCTCCCAAAGTGCTGGGATTATAGGTATGAGTCACTGTGCCAGGCCACTTATTGTTTTAGTATTACCCAATTTAAAAATGAATAATACAGACAGTGAAAGGGAAGAAGGGAACTTGCTGCAGGCCACAGGGTCCAGGAATTGTTCATGACACATGCTCACTGAACGTGGATGAACCTCAAGAACACCACACTCAGTGAGAGAAGCCAGACACAAAAGGCCATGCAGTGTGTGACTCCATTTACATGGAGTGTCCAGGATGGGCCAATCCACAGAGACAGGAAGGAGATTCCTGTTGTTGGGGTTGGGGTAGGGGATGAGAAGTGACTGGTAAGGGGGATGGGGCTTCTTTTCTAGGGAGGTGGAATGTTCTAAAGTGAATGTGGTTCTGGCCGCACAACTGGAAATGCACTAAATGCCACCGAACCAAACGCATGAGAGAGTGTGTGGCGTGGTGTGTGAATTACATCTCAATAACATAATTAAACTAACAGGGAGGAGGAAGCTCTGGAAGGAGGTTGTGGGACCCCTGAGCTATTCCTTCATATGGGACTGGGACACCCTGTCAAGCTCCTGCCTGCATGAGGATGGGCTGGTGACGGCATGTGTGGCTGCATGGTCAGCTCTGGAAGGGGATCAGGGCCCCTAAACTCTACTCTGTCCCTTTTCCTCATACCCACAAAGGGCTAAGTGACCTGTGGAAATCACTATGTCATGGCACAACACCGTTCTAATGCTTCACAGAGCTGCAGGACACAGCACAGCCCAAGGGAAAACACCAGGTCATGTAGGGGGTTTTCTACGGGTCACTTGGGGTGCAGTTTGCCCTCCATGGCCAGTCCCGATGGGGGACCCAGCGCTCACCACACAAGGGTTGTGCCCACAGCGCTGTCTCCCCCTCACCTTGAAAGTCCCGGAGTCTTGCGGCTCGGGCCTCAACCACCTTCCTTTCCTCTTCCGCCAGGCTGAAGGGCCCCTCTTCCTCGTCAGGGCAGCTGCAGGGAGAGGGGACGGGTGGGTAACTGTGCTTCCCAGCCAGGCCGGCCTCCGGCACAGATGCTGGTTCTGTACAACCAGCTGCTATGACCGTCTCTGACTTGGGGAGTAATTTCGCTTTTTTTTTTCCTCACTCTGTTGCCCAGGCTGGAGTGCAGTGGCACAATCTTGGATCACTGTAACCTCTGCCTCCTGGGTTTAAGCAATTCTCTGCCTCAGCCTCCCGAGTAGCTGAGATCACAGGTGCATGCCACCACACCTGGCTAATTTTTTGTATTTTTAGTAGAGACGGAGTTCCCTTACCTTGGTCAGGCTGGTCTTGAACTCCTGACCTCCTGATCCACCCGCCTCAGCCTCCCAAAGTTCTGGGATTACAGGTGTGAGCCACTGCTCCCAGCCCTGATTTAGCTTGTTCATGGTGCAGGAGGATGATGAGGGGAAGAAAAAGAGCCATTGGCATTTGTCTGGCCCCAAAGCACCAGGGCATAACCAGGAAGAAGTTTTACCTGCCTTCCTGTGACTTAGAGGAAGAGTCCTGGGGACAACATGCTTGCAGGGGACCTGCAAGGTGTAGGTGGAAGGCTGCAAGCCCCACAGAGCTACAGCTACTGTGGATGGGGTGGGGGGGTGGTCTGAACCAGCCTACAGCACCAGGAAGCCTCCAGGCATCAAGATAGGGAGTTCCGGCCAGGCATGGTGGCTCATGCCTATAATCACAACACTTTGGGAGGCCAAGGCAGGAGGATGGCTTAAGGCCAGGAGTTCAAGACCAGCCTGAACAACAGAGGGAGGCCCCATCTCCAAAAATAAAAAAATTAGCTGGGTGTGGTGGTGCCTGTAGTTCCAGCTACTTGGGAGACTGAGGGGGTAGGTTCACTTGAGCCCAGGAGTTTGGGGTTGCAGTAAGTTATGGTTGTGCCAGTGCACCCCAGCCTGGGTGACAGAGCAAGAGCCTGACTCTAAAAAAAAAAAAAAAAAAGCTGGGTGCAGTGGTTCACGCCTGTAATCCCAGCTACTCAGGAGGCTGAGGCAGGAGAACTGCTTTAACCTGGGAGGCGGAGGCTGCAGTGAGCCAAGATTGTGCCACTGCACTCCAGCCTGGGTGACAGAGCAAGGCTCTGTCTCAAAAAAACAGGCCGGGCGTGGTGGCTCACGCCTATAATCCCAGCACTTTGTGAGGCTGAGGAGGGTGGATCACAAGGTCAAGAGATCAAGACCATCCTGGTCAACGAGGTGAAACCCCGTCTCTACTAAAAATACAAAAATTAGCTGGGCATGGTGGTGCGCGCCTGCAGTCCCAGCTACTCGGGAGGCTGAGGCAGGAGAATTGCTTGAACCCAGGAGGCAGAGGTTGCGGTGAGCCGAGATCATGCCATTGCACTCCAGTCTGGGTAACAAGAGCTAAACTCTGTCTCAAAAAAAACAAAAAACCAAACCAAACCAAACAAAACAACAACAAAAAAACGACGGGAAGCCAGCTGGTCCTGGGCCCTGAGGGGTGCTGGGCCCAAGGAGGAAGGACAAGATGCTGTGACCTGCTCCAATAAGTTTGGCCCATGAATGCAGACAGACCACCATGTCATGTGGGCCTGCCAATGGCCCACAAGAGCAGAAAGGCCCAGGTTAGAGCTGCCTTTCCGGGCATCCAACAGGTTGAGTCATCCAACAGGTTGAGTCATCGAGTCATCAGAAGGAGCTGAAATGGCATCATGGGGCCCAAGCTGGGATGAGGGAGTTCAAGATCATACCCGATGGGCCAACCGTCGAAGCTAAGGGTAGACTGGTCAACGGAAGGAACGCAAGGTGGGGAGACCCTCCAGGCCCTCCTCACCTCTCCACGGCCCTTCGGATGTGGGCCATCCAGGCATTCCTGTCCTCTTTGGAGCTCGTGTAGATTTCATACATCTCCGGCCCTTGCAAGGAGGCGCTGATCAGAAACATCGCTTTCTCCTCATTGGCCACCTCCCTCACGATGAGCTTTTGTAACGAGATGACGGGTGGCTTCGAGTCCTGCATGGGTAGAGGGCATTGAGGAGGTCCCCCTTTATCCCACCGCACCCAAACAGCAGCGAGGTCATGGG
This sequence comes from Callithrix jacchus, assembly GCF_049354715.1. NCBI lineage: Eukaryota > Metazoa > Chordata > Mammalia > Primates > Cebidae > Callithrix > Callithrix jacchus. The sequence continues at coordinate 7,042,743 of NC_133523.1, read as the reverse complement.
CCTGGTGAGGGGAACTAAGGGTGGGGGGTGAGGTCATGCTCCTTGTTTCTTTTCAAACAATTCAAAGCAGATATATTTTGCCCTCTGGGGAAAAAAAGACATTATTGCAATAAAATTCTAGAATCCTTTTTTTCTTTTTTTTAACTTTTTTGGAGGCCAGGTCTTGCTCTGTCACCCAGGCTGGAGTGCAGTGGTGCAATCACGGATCACTGCAGCCTTGACCACCTGGGCTCAAGTGAACCTCCCACCTCAGCCTCCTTAGTTGCTGGAATTACAGGCGTGTGCCGCCATGCCCAGCTAATTTTTGTATTTTTTTGTAGAGAAGGGGTCTCACTATGTTTCCCAGGCTGGTCTTGAACTCCTGGGCTCAAATGATCCTCTCACCTCAGACTCCCAAAGTGCTGAGATTACAGGCGTGAGCCATCTTGCCCCTCAGCATCCAGATAATATGTCAATTTCATCAGCTTAAAAATTTTTTCTAAAGTAATCAGCAGGCCAGGTGCCGTGTTTTACGCCTGTAACCCCAGCACTTTGGGAGGCTGAGGCGGGCGGATCACAAGGTCAAGAGATCGAGACTACCCTGGCCAACATCTCTACTAAAAATACGAAAATTAGCTGGGTGTTGTGGCGGGCACCTGTAATCCCAGTTACTCAGGAGGCTGAGGCAGGAGAATCGCTTGAACCTAGGAGGTAGAGGTTGCAGAGATCATGCCTCTACACTCCAACCTAGTGACAGAGCGAGACTCAGTCTCAAAAAAAAAAAGCAATCAGCACTACATATACACACAACAAAGCTCTCAAAAGATTACTGTAACAGTATGTAGTATGTAACAACAAATAAACCCATCTCTGTCTTGTGCCTCAGGCCACCCGGAGCCAAGGGTATTTCTAGTCTGTCACACATCCTTCAAGAGACAGTGCTTTCATAGACCAGCAAAACACACATTTTAACTGCACTGCGTTCCCCACAGATTCATACGAGGCCCTGACCCCCAGTACCTCAGCATGTGACTGTCTTTGGAGATGAGGCCTTATTTAAAGAGGTAAATAAGGTTTGGGCGTGGTGGCTCACACCTATAATCCCAGCACTTTGGGAGGCTGAGGTGGGTGGATCATCTGAGGTCAAGAGTTTGAGACCAGCCTGGCCAGCATGGTGAAACCCCATCTCTACTAAAAATACACAAGTTAGCCGTATGTAGTGGTGGGTATGTGTAATCTCAGCTATATGAGAGGCTAAGGCAGGAGAATCACTTGAACTTGGGAGGTGGAGGGTGCAGTGAGTTGAGATTGTGCTACTGCACCCAGCCTGAGTGACAGAGTGAGACCCTGTTTCAAAAAAAAAAGAGATGATTATGGTGAAATGAGGTCATGGGTGGGCCTTAATCCAATCTGACCGGCATCCTTCTAATAGGAGGACATTAGCACAGAGATACACACAGAGGAATGGCCAGGTGAAGCGGACACAAGGAGCAGATGGCTGACCACAAGCCAAGGGGCCTCAGAAGAAACCAACCATGCTGACACCTTGATCCTGGACTTCCAGCCTATAGGAATGTGAGACAATACACTTCTGTGGTCTAAACCAGCAGTAAACAAACACACTGTTTAAGAACACACCAGCAGCTGGGTGTGGTGGCTCTCGCCTATAATCCCAGAACTTTGGGAGGCCAAGGCAGGAGGATCACTTGAGATTAGGAGTTGGAGACCAGCCTGACCAGCATGGTGAAACCCTGTCTCTACTAAAAATACAAAAAATTAGCTAGGCATGGTGGCAGGCATCTGTAATCCCAGCTACATGGGCCTGGGTAACCCACAGGTGCACCGCCCACTGACAGTTTCAGCCAACCCCCCCATGAAGTCCCAGGGCCCTTTTTTTTTTTTGAGACAGTCTCAATCTATTGCCCAGGCTGGAAAACAGTGGCGTGATCTCAGCTCACCACAATCTCTGCCTCCTGGGTTCAAGTGATTCTCCTGCCTCAGCCTCCTGAGTAGCTGGGACTACAATGTGGGCCACCATGCCCAGCTAATTCTTGTACTTTTAGTAGAGACTGGGTTTCACCACATTGGCCAGGCTGGTCTTGAACTCCTGACCTCAAGTGATCTGGTTGCCTTGGCCTCCCAAAGTGTTGTGATTACAGGCATGAGCCACCGCACCCGGCTGACCCTCCGTCTGAAGAGAGGATACATACCACAGAAGCAAAGACGTATTTCTGATCTTTTTCTTGTAGGAGCAAAAGCACGTCGGTCAGCAGGACAGCCAGGACATCTGGGGAAACAGCATGGAAGGAGGCCAGGAGGTCTTTCTGGGCACCCTGGCAGATGCCGCCTCCCAGGAAGGTATAAGCAGTTTGATGTTTCCACCTGGGCTAAGAAGTTTCCTTTCTGCCTCGCCTCCCACCCCCCATCACCTTTCTAGTTCTCAACCTTCTGCACCAACGAGCAGCTGGAGCCTCCTCTAAGTCCCTTCCACGTCCAGAGCTCAAGTGTTCTCTTTGCTGTAACAACACACCTGCTGGGTCTGACTTTGAGTGTCTGATATGGCTTGGCTGTGTCCCCACCCACATCTCCTCTTGAATTCCCACGTGCTGTGAGAAGGACCCAGTGGGAGGTAATTGAACCATGGGGGCAGGTCTTTTCCATGCTGTTCCCATGACAGTGAATGAGTCTCACGAGATCTGACAGTTTTATAAGGGGGATTTTTCCCTGCACAAGCTCCCTCTCTTTTCACCAGCTGCCATCCACGTAAGATGTGCGTTTCAAGGGCAACACCACTTTCGGGGAGCTGCTTCCGACACCCCTGTCTAAGTCAGACACACTTTTGCTAATTCTCTTGCACTACAGCCTACTGGCTTCCTTAAAGCATCAGTTGGGCTTCTAACCCGTTTTTCTGTTTGCTTGTTTCTCTCTTTCAGCCCCAGTGACTGAAGCCCTAGGAGGCTAGGGGCCAGGTCTTGTCCTGTGGGGTGTATTCTTACCACCCAACTCAGTGCCTGGTGGGCAGAAGGCACTAAATCTATCTGAGAAATACACTCCTACTCAAATGACCAGTGGGCAAATGCTGGCATTTGGCCACCTCAATGACTCCCTCAAGCTCTTTAAAGATGCTGATGTGAATAGATAGCTTGGGATGCCTCTAGAGGCTCCAAAAAGGAACAGGAAACCAGGGATAAAGCCTGAGCACTCTGGTCTGACCTGCAACATGGATCTTGAAAGCAGGGCTCGGACCACACCCCGGGCAGCGAGTGGGATGCTTGGGGACAATGACCAGCAGTCCTGGGGGTATTCTCTATCCACATGGGGGCCTCTCAGTGGTTGGGCCCATGGCAGGCAGGCTGGCCCGTGACTGTCCAGATGGGCAGCTGAGCGTGTTTGGAATTCTGGGCCCAAACCTGGGGTGTCATGATGCCAACACCCTGGGTTTCCATCTGGAAGTCAATGACTCAGTGTACCTTCCTGGTTTGTACTGCACCATTCCAAAGACCAGAGGAGGAGGAACGGTGATACAGCCACCTCGTTTTATGCCACACACCAGCTGCCTTGCTCATCCTGACTCAGCTCATAACCTCCCTTCAGCCATGAAGTAGCCAGACCTCAGTGGCTCTGTGTCAGTTGACACACACCAAACCAACATGGTGCCCGCCGATCCAAGAGGGCACCCACTGATCCAAGATGACGCCACCACTCCCAAGACCATGCCACCAGTCCAAGATGGCACCCACTAATCAAAGATAGTGCTATCACTCCCAAGACCATCTCACTGATCCGAGATGGCACCCACCAATCAAAATGGTGCCCACTGATCCAAGAGGGAGCCTACTGATCTAGGATGATGCCACCATTCCAAGATGGTGCTCACTGATCCATGATGATGTCACTACTCCCAAGACTGTGCCACCAATCCAAGATGGCACTAGCAACCAAGATGGCACCCACTGATCCAAGATGGTGCCATCACTCCCAAGACCATGACACCAATCCAAGATAGCACCCACCAACCGAAATGGTGCCCACTGATTCAAGAGGGCACCCACCAAGATGGTGCCATTGATCCAAGATGGTTCTACCATTCCCAAGACTGTGCCACCAATCCAAGATGGCACCCATCAACCCAAGAGGGTGCTCACCAATCCAAGAGAGTGCCCACCATTTAAAGAAGACAGTCACCACTCCAAGATGGTGCCACCACTAAAGATGGAGCTACTAATCCAAAATAGCACCCACCAATCCAAGATGATGCCCTCTGATCCAAGACGGCATCCACCATTCTAAGAGGGTGCCCAAAACTCCCAAGATGGTGCTACCAAGCCAAGATAGCACCCAACCATCCAATATGGTGCCACCAATCCAACATGATACCCACCAATACAAAATGACAACCAACATCCCAAAATAGTACCCACAGATACAGGATAGTGCCACCAATCAGGAGAGTACCAACCAATCCAAGATGGCGACCACTTATCCAAGATGGCACCCACTAGAGGTGGCCAGGGGCAGACCTTTACCTTTCAAGCGCCCTGATGTGGTCTTCCAGCACAGCATGCCCTCCAGGTGCAGCTGCCGCTGAAGCATGTCTTCCTTGCGGAAGGTGAGTCCGTTCTTGAGTTTGCTGGAGGACTTCAGGTCCATCTTCCCTGCGATCTCCCTGAGGCGCTGGCCCTTCTCACACTCGCTGACCTTGGCATCCACTTGTGAGATGATATCTCTGATGAGGTTCAGAGCCTGGGTCAGGTCTTCATAGTCCTCAGTGCCAGCTGCCACACACAGTAGAGTTAGCTTCTCTCCTTTCCACTTTCACAAACACAACAGAAGTGGACACACTCGCTACATAAGGGCATGTGGGATCTAGGAGTTGTGTTCTCCATGGCCACCACTCAGAAGATCCTCAAGATCACTTCCCAACTGTGATCTCCTGAGATGCAAATGGTTCTTCAAAACAAGTGCAACACCCCAGAGTTCAGTTTTTTTTTTTTTTTTTTTTTGAGATGGAGTCTCACTCTGTGGCCCAGGCTGGAGTACAATGTCATGATCTTGGCTCACTGCAATCTCTGTCTCCCAGGTTTAAGCAATTCTCCTGCCTTAGTCTCCCAAGTAGCTGGGATTACAGGCACCCACCTGTAAAGAAGAGCCAGATGTGGGGGCTCATGCCTGTAATCCCAGCACTTTGGGAGGCCAAGGTGGGCAGATTGTGAGGTCAGGAGTTTGAGACCAGCCTGGCCGACATGATGAAACCCTGTCTCTACTAAAAATACAAAAATTAGCCAGGCATGGTGGCATGCGCCTGTAATCCCAGTTGCTCAGAAGGCTGAGACATGAGAATAGCTTGAACCCAAGAGGTGGAGGTTGCAGTGAGCCGAGATCGCACCACTGCACTCCAGCCTGGGCAATAAGAGCAAAACTCCATCTCAAAAAAAAAAGAAAGAAAAGAAACCTCAGCACCCAGCAAAGTGGATTCCAAAGGGAATTTATCCAGTCCACAGCTAAAACAGGGAGTGAGGGCGGGGAGAGGGCCCCAGGCTGTAGCAGGTGGACGGGCAGCGGGGAGGAGGCCTACCTTCCGTGTTCTGGACGATGCGCTCCACCAGCACTGGGTATTTGGTTATGCGCTGTGTAACCAGGAGAATGCACTCCTGCACACCAAGCCGCCGCACGATGGAGAAGTTGCCAATTTTCTAGGAAACAGAAAGCAAGACCCCATATTAACACCTCAGCTCCTGCCCAATTAGTCAACAATTGGCTGCCAAGGCTGGGGCACCTTCCTTTTTCTGCTCACCCGGACCTTTCCGTTCCTGCTCTGGAGGAGAAAGACACGAAATACCTAAGCAGGGATCACCTGCTGTATACACAAAGGCCACAAAAGGCCAGGTGTGGTGATCCACCCACTTTGGCCTCCCCAGAAGTGCTGGGATCCCAAGCTTGAGCCACCACGCCCATCCTGGGTGCTTTCTGATGCTCGCCTGTGGCTGAGAACCAGAAGCGGTCACCTGTCGCTCACTCTCGGGAGCATAGCACATTTTCTGCTCGTTTGCTCCCGCTGCTCTTGTACGCATTTTAGGGATGCCGGCACTTGCAAGGAGCTGCTTAAGAGGACCAGAGCTGCTGTGGGGTTTGCAAGAGTCCATGGATGGAGGGTTCATTGGAATCCCCCTCCCTGCTTTGAGGAACTGTGGCTCCAAAACTATTCTCTCCCGTTCCCACCTACCTATAATGCAATGAAGCTTAAATGCATGTCACTCCTGACTTTGGACCCCTGGGTGTAGAATGCCACTGTAGAACCAAGTCCTGGCCAGGTCACAGGTGATGCAGCTCTTGTGGAATCGGTGGTGTTAGGGCCTCTGAAGAGGTCAACGTTGATAGAACCGACTACCTGTAGTCCAAGTGCGGTTTCTTTTTTTTTTTTTTTAGTCGGGTCTCGCTCTGTTGCCCAGGCTAGAGTGCAACGGTGTAGTCTCGGCTCACTGCAACCTCTGCCTCCCAGGTTCAAGTAATTCTCCTGCCTCAGCCTCCCAAGTAGCCACCACACCCGGCTAATTTTTGTACTTTTAGTAGAAACAGCGTTTCACCTTGTTGGCCAGGCTGGTCTCGAACTCCTAACCTTGTGATCCACCCACCTCGGCCTCCCAAAGTGCTGGGATTATGGGCATGAGCCACCACGCCTGGTCCCAAGTGTGGTTTGTAGGGTGCTGGAGGTGGGGTCTCCCTTGACTTGGCTGACTCCAGCTGGGCTCTGAGCACCTACCCACTCTCACTTAAAGGAGGCAGGAAGATTATTCTACATGCCCCAGGGGCAAACAGGGACCAGCTAGGTGACAGAGGTTTGGAATAACCCTCAAGACAGCTGGCATCCCCATGGTAAAACAGGCTGGCTCTGGAGGGCCAGATCCTGTGGCAGCCCCTTCAAACAAATTCTTTGTGTCATTCAAACAGTCTGAAAAGTGATGGTCGGCAGGTCCCATGCTGAGGGCTGCAGGGGCCTCTCAGGGGCCACGGTGGCATGGCAAGGCAAAAAGTCTAGATATGCTTTCTTTGATTGATTTTGTTAATATGTATATATATGTATGTATACATATATATGTGTGTGTGTGTATGTGTATGTCTATATAAAATAGAGATGGGTGTCTTGCTATGTTGCCCAGGCTGGTCTTAAACTCCTGATCTCAAGTGATTTCCCCTCCTTAGCTGCTGGAGTAGCTGGGGATACAGGTGTGCACCATCATGCCTGGCTAACTTTTACATTTTTTGAAGAGACAGGATCTTGCTATGTGGCCCAGGCTGGTCTTGAACTCCTGGCCTCAAGCAATCCTCCCACCTTGGCCTCTCGAAGTGCTAGAATTACAGGCGTGAGACTCTGCATCTGGCAGGCACGAGACTCTGCCTCGGGCCTGCTTTGGTTCACATCTCAGGTTTCTTTTGTTTGTTTGAGACAGAGTCTCACACTGTCATGCAGGCTGTAGTGTAATGGCACGATCTTGGCTCACTGCAACCTCCACCTCCTGGGTTCAAGCGATTCTCCTGCCTCAGCCTCCCGAGTAGCTACAGGCATGTGCCATCACACTCAGCTAATTTTTGTATTTTTAGTAGAGGTGGGGTTTCACTGTGTTAGCCAGGATGGTCTCTAACTCCTGACCTGGTGATCTGCCCACCTCGGCCTCCCAAAGTGCTAGGATTACCGCACCCAGCCGATGTCTCAGGATTCTACGTGAGATTTCACTGATAGGTTCTAAATGGGGTTGTGGTTAAAACCAAATCCAAACCTTAAAACTCACGGCTACATAACAGGTGTCTTATACTTCCCAATTCCCAAGACTCCACAATTCTATGGGAAAAACCCACAGCGAAGAATATAAGGTTTTGATAAAAAACAAACAAACTGTGTTTTTACCTTAATCAAGTTTTGAAATTTCTTGTTTTGCTGAAGCAGCAACTTATAATGACTGACAGCTTCATTGTGGCCACTACAAAACACACCGTACTTTTCTTTCATTCTCTCGCCATTTTCACCTGAAAACTGATAGACAAAAGAAAGGAAATGTTACTCAGTCAAACACAAAAACTGCCAAAGGATATTTTCATCAAATTCATCTGACTCCGCTAAAATAAATATTAGATTTATTTGCGTTCCATTTTCTTTCTTTCTTTTGAGATTGAGTTTTGCTCTTGTTGCCCAGGCTGGAGTACAATGGTGTGATCTCTGCTCACCACAACCTCCGCCTCCTGGGTTCAAACAGTTCTCTTGCCTCAGCCTCTGGAGTAGCTGGGATTACAGGCACGCGCCACCACACCCGGCTTATTTTTATATTTTTAGTAGAGACGGGGTTTCTCCATGTTGGTCAGGCTGGTCTCCAACTCTTGACCTTAGGTGATACACCCACCTTGGCCTCCCAAAGTGTGGGACTGCAGGCATGAGCCACTGCACCTGGCCCTTTCTTTCTTTTTTTATTTTAGAGACAATGTCTTGCTCTGTGGCCCAGGCTGGAGTGCAGTGGCAGGATCTCGGCTCACTGCAACCTCCGCCTCCCAGGTTCAAGGGATTCTCCTGCCACAGCCTCCCGAGTAGCTGGGATTACAGGTGCCGCCACCATGCCTGGCTAATTTAAATTTTTTTCTTTTAATAGAGACAGTATTTCACCACGTTGGCCAGGCTGGCCTTGAGTGATCCATCCGCCTCAGCCTCCCAAAGCACTGGGATTACAAGTGTGAGCCACAGTGCCTGGCTGCAATTCCATTTTCTAATATGTCCTCAAACAGAGAAATACTTCAATTGGGGGTGTCTCATCTCAAGGTGTAATAAAGAAATTGAAAAAAACCTTTTGCTTCAGGCTTTGCTACATCACAGATGCTATAAAACTTGCTGAGAGCCAAGAAAAAAAAATAAATTTCAGCCAAAGGACGTTAGAAACATAAAAAGCACGCTGGCTTGGTGGCTCACACACGTAATCCCAGCACTTTGGGAGGATGAGGCAAGCAGATCACCTGAGGTCAGGAGTTCGAGACCAGCCTGGCCAACATGGTGAAACCCCATCTCTAATAAAAACACACAAAAAATTAGCCGGGTATAGTGGCACGTGCCTGCAATCCCAGTTACTTGGGAGAATGAGGCATGAGAACTGCTCAAACCTGGGAGGTGGATAGTGAGCCAACATCATGCCATTGTACTCTATCCAGCCTGGGTGACAGAGCAAGATTCCATCTCAAAAAAAGAAAGAAACATAAAAAGCAAAAGGAGGAGTGTTTTTTTAATTAGTTGATCCACAATGCCTCGAACAAACAGTGTGAGGTCACATGAGGGGCACAGCTCCCCTGGGTAAATCTTGGCGTAGGGCGATCATTTGGGGTTAATATCACTATCACGGATGGTGATGGTCCACAGGTATGCATTTTTTCTTTCCCCCAGTGAGATGGTGTCTTGCTGTGTCGCCTAGGCTGGAGGGCAGTGGGATGATCATACCTCACTGCAGCTGAGCTCAAATGATCCTCCCACCTTAGCCTCCCAAGTAGCTGGGACTACAGCTGTACACTACAGCTGACTCTTTTTTTTGAGACAGAATCTTGCTGTGTCTTCTAGGCTGGAGTGCAGTGGCACAATCTTGGCTCACTGCAACCTCGTTTTCCCAGGTTCAAGTGATTCTCCTGCCTCAGCCTCCCGAGTAGCTGAGATTATAGGTGACTGCTACTTGCCCAGCTAATTTTTATTTTTTAGTAGAGATGGGTTTTATCATACTGGCCAGGTTGGTCTTTAACTCCTGACCTCAAGGTGATCTGCCTGCCTCGGCCTCCCAAAGTGCTGGGATTATAGGTGTGAGCTATCATGCCCGACCACAGCTGGCTGAATTTTCATATTTTGTACCTACAGGGTCTTGCTATGTTGCCCAGGCTGGTCTGGAACTCCTAGGCTCAAGCAATTCACCTGTCTGGCCTCCGAAAGTGCTGGGATTACAGGTGTGGGCCACTGCACTCAGCCAATAGGTACGCTTTGAACGGTTGAAAGCATCAGTGATTTGAACTAAAAAGCAAAACCAACCAATGAAACGAGCACCGAAGAAAGTAACGCTGAATAGTGTTCATAGCCAGGGACACCGGCTAATTTGGGCCCCTGTGTTTCTAGAATATGAACTGCAGGCATTGCTGTAAGGGGCTCAGAACTGTAAATCCTCAGGGAGTAGGCACTTGACAAACAGGAGCCACCCTCATGTTACTAATTGAAAAGAACAGGCGGCTGGGCGCGGTGGCTCACACCTGTAATCCCAGCACTTTGGGAGGCCGAGGCGGGTGGATCACGAGGGCAAGAGATCGAGACCATCCTGGTCAACATGGTGAAACCCCGTCTCTACTAAAAATACAAAAAATTAGCTGGGCACGGTGGCGCGTGCCTGTCATCCCAGCTACTCAGGAGGCTGAGGCAGGAGAATTGCCTGAACCCAGGAGGCGGAGGTTGTAGTGAGCTGAGATCGCGCCATTGCACTCCAGCCTGGGTAACAAGAGCGAAACTCTGTCTCAAAAAAAAAAAAAAAAAAAAAAGAAAGAAAAATAAAAGAACAGGCTAGCACAATGGCTCATACCTGTGATTCCTGCACCTTGGAAGGCTGAGGCGGGAAGACTGCTTGAGGCCAGGAATTTGAGACCAGCCTGGGCAACAAAGCAAGACCCCATCTCTACAAAAAATAAAAGAATTAGCCAGGCATAGTGTTCCCTGGAGTCCCAGCTACTTGGGAGGCTGAGGTAAGAGAATCACCTGAGCCTGGGAGATTGAGGCTGCATCGAGCTGTGACTGCACCACAGCATTCTGTCCTGGGTGACACAGCAAGACCCTATCTCAGAAAAAAGAAGAAAGGAACAGAGTCACACCTGTGATCCCAGCACTTTGGAAAGCTGAGGTGGGCAGATCGCATGAGGTCGGGAGTTTGAAACCAGCCTGGCCAACATGGTGAAACCCAGTCTCTACTAAAAACTAGACAAATTAGCTAGATGTGGTGGTGGGCGCCTGTAATCCCAACTACTCCAGGCTGAGGCAGAAGAATCACTTGAACCCAAGAGGTAGAGGTTGCGGTGAGCAGATCGCGCCACTGCACTCCTGCCTGGGCAAGAGGGAAACTCCATCTCAAAAAAAAAAAAGAATAAGAAAGGAACAGAGACAGGGCACAGGCTGTGAAGACCGTTCAGGTGAACATGGCTGCACCCACCTGCTGAACCAGGAGGTCACCGATTTTCTGGATGATGTAATTCCGGTCACTGCCCTCCTCCAGGGACTCCTGGCGGCGCCCCTTGAGCCGAGCAAGAAAGTGGCTGTGCAGCTCCAGCAGGTCGTCAGCGCATGGGAAGAGGCGGCTGATGGCCTTGCTGTTGAACTGCAGCTCCTCCTGCAGGGCCCTGGAGTACACCTTCAGCATGATCTTGAGCGTCCGCACGTGGTGCACCTCCGTCTGCATCAGCTCTGCAGGGACACGGATGGCAGGACCTGCCCTCGCTGGCTCCACGGCCCCACGCGGCAGTCTTGGCTGCCGCCTGCCCTTCATGTGCCTAGTAGGCTTCTGAGAGTTCTCTGCCTAAGACCTTGCACCTTTGGGGTCTTTCTTACTTCCCAGAGTGTTCAGGGTTTTGAGTGCTGTGGGGATGCCCAGCCTGATGGAGCAGGGGAAGGAGAGACCCCTGGGGCCTCCCATCACAGGAGGGTTTTGCCCACAGTGTCATCAGACAACATTTTAAGTCTGTGTAGTTATTTTATTTTATTTTTTTTGAGACAGAGTCTTGCTCTGTCACCCAGGTGGGAGTACCACCTCCGCCTCCCAGGTTCAAGCGATTCTCCTGCCTCAGCCTCCTGAGTGGCTGAGATTACAGACATGTGCCAGCACATAGCTAATTTTTGTATTTTAAGTACAGATGAAATTTCACCATGTTAGCAAGGCTGGTCTTCAACTCCTGACCTCAGGTGATCGGCCCACCTCAGCTCCAAAAGTGCTGGGATTACAGGCGTGAGCCATCAAGCCCGGTCGTTATTTTTTTTGCCTCCCCTGTTCAAGTGATTCTCCTGCCTCAGCCTCCTGAGCGGCTGGGATTATAGGTGCCCACCACCAGGCCTGGCTATCAAGTCTGTCTTTTTAGCAGAAGAGTATTCTGAGGAACACTCCTATAGGTGTAAAACTCACACAGCTGTGTGTGTCCCTGAACAGACCTACACTGCAATGAACAAGATGTTTGTGTTCCCCAAAATTCCTTTTTGAGACTGAGTCTCACTCTGTTGCCCAGGCTAGAGTGCAATGGTGTGATCTCAGCTCACTGCAACCTCCACCTCCTGGGTTCAAGAGATTCTCCTGCCTCAGCCTCCCAAGTAGCTGGGATTACAGGTACGCATCACCACGCCCGGCTAATTTTTGTATTTTTAGTAGAGACAGAATTTCACCAAGTTGGCCAGGATGGTCTAGATCTCTTGACCTTGTTATCTACCCGTCTCAGCCTCCCAAAGTGCTGGGATTACAGGCATGAGCCACTGCACCCAGCATGTGTTCCCCAAAATTCATATGTCAAAATGCTAACCCCCAAGGTGATAGTATCAGGAGGTGGGGCCCTTAGAAGGTGATAAGGTCATGAGGCAGAGCCTCAAGGTAGGACTAGTGCCCTTATGAAAAGGACCTGAGGGTTGCGGGCGATAGAGGTTCACGCCTATAATCCCAGCACTCTGGGAGGCGAAGGTGAGCGGATCACTTGAGGTCAGGAGTTCGAGACCAGTCTGGCCAAAACACAGTGAAACCTTGTCTCTACCAAAAACCACAAAAATTAACTGGGTGTGGTGGTAGGCACTTGTAATCCCGGCTACTCAGGAGGCTGAGGCAGGAGAATCACTTTAACTGGGAAGGCGGAGGTTGCAGTGAGCCGAGATTGCATCATTGCATCCAGCCTGGGTGACGGAGTGAGGCCCGTCTCAAAAAAAAAGGGCCTGAGGGAGACCATGAAAGCCATGTGAGGACACAGCTAGATGCCACCATCAATACACCAGGAAGTGGACCCTCGATGGACACTAAGTCTGTGCCACCTTGACCTCAGATTTCCCAGCCTCCAGAACTGTGAGCAACAAACTGTTGTTGGTTCTAGGGCACCTGAGACGGCCACCGACAAGGGAAGAATGAGGCTGACCCGGGACGAATTCCAACAAAATCCTCTCCGGCCATCGCCTCCCTGGCATGGGAGGCAGGGCTGAACCAAGGGAGGGAGAGGGAGAGAGAGAGAGAGAGGGAGGGAGGGAGGGAGGGAGGGAGCGAGGGAGGGAGAGGCCGGTTGCCGTGGCTTACACCTGTAATTCCAATACTTTGGGAGGCCAAAGTGGGCAGATCACTTGAGCTCAGGAGATTGAGACCAGCCTGGGCAACATGGTAAGACTCCGTCTTTACAGAAAATATAAAAATTAGCCAGGTGTGGTGGCCCATGCTTGTGGTCTCAGCTACTGGGGAGGCTGAGGTGGGAGGACTGTTTGAGCCCAGGAGGTTGAGGCTGCAATAAGCTCTGATTGTGCCACTGTACTCCAGCCTGTGCAACAGTGAGAGACTCTGTCTCAAAAAAGAAAAAAAAAAGAAAGAGAACAAAAGAGAGAGAAAGATAAAGATAAGGAAAAAAGGAGGGAGGGAAGGAGGGAGTGAACAGAGAAGAGAGTGGAGGGCCGGCGTGGTGGCACAGGGCTTTGGACTCCTCACCATAAAGGACGTCTTGTCTTTTCACCACCTCTCTCTTTTGCTTCTTGGCGTAGGCCGGGTCCACGGCGAGGCTCCAGGACTCAGCTTCGAACTCGTGGCCGTCTGACTCGATCTCACTCCTCAGTGAGGCGGCGTAGGGATCTGAGGGAAGAGTAAAGGGCAGCTGCTGGGGGCCCAGAGCCACGCCACCCTGACTCCCTCCCGTGGACATGCTGACACAGGTCCCAGCTCTTCCCAGGAGGGACAGAAACTGTGTGACAGCCGCAAGAGTGAGGAGATGACCATACCTTCTACAAAAACGGACTCATTGTTCGAAGACGTGAGGGACACAGAGTCATCAGCTGCCTGCTTAAATTTTAAAAACACAGAATCGGCTTCATCCATCTCTCCTGTGATTGGTCTGAGGGCAAACAATAAAAACAATTGTTTTAGAAAAGTGAATTAAAAACACAGTCTCATGCAACAAAGGCACATCGGTGACTCCTTCCACTTCGATACCCTCTGAGAACTTTCCACATTTTCACAGAAGCCTCTACTTTGTCTACAGATCATTTTTAAAAATTGGGAGATTTGCTGGGTACAGTATCTCACACCTGTAATCCCAGCACTTTGGGAGGCCAAGGCCAGCTGATCACCTGAGGTCAGGAGCTTGAGATCAGCCTGGCTAACATGGCAAAACCCTGTCTCTACTAAAAATACAAAAATTAGCTGGGTGTGGTGGCAGGTGCCTATAGTCTCAGCTACTTGGAAGGCTGAGGCAAGGGAATCACTTGAACCCAGGAGGCAGAGGTTGTGGTGAGTTGAAATTGCACCACTGTACTCCAGCCTGGGTGACAGAGTGAGACTCTGTCTCAAGAAAAAAAAAAGGGAGATTATCTGTCAATGTCACATGAGTACTTCTTCCATAGTAACTTCCTCTAATGTTATGGATGTTCAAAATGGGGTGTGGGTTGCAGCTTCCTTGACAGACCCCTGGAGCCCACTTGGGGGCCTGGGATCTTTTCTACCAGGAGTTAAGTGGAAATGGCTTCATGGTCAGGGGTAGGACAGTCCTTACTCAGAGGAAAAAAGATAATCGACCCCCTTTCCCATGAACTCATGGAATAGTCAGCACGCACATATCAGCTTCTAGCATCACCTTCTACCCGGATGCCTGAAGGCATTATCAAAGGAACCACTTTGAAGTCCTATAAAATGAGGTTAAGGCACAGATCACGGGAAGGCGCCTCCACACATGCCCAGCAGGACTTTGAGCATTGTCTCGAGTAAGTAAGGATCCCTCAAGATCCTGGCTCAATAGAGCCAGTTCTATTAAGAGAACTGGCTCCACCAGTGGCTGAATACACCCCGGGACCACCGTTTTTGCAAAAAGGCGTGGACCCTGGAAGCAAGTGCTAATGGGAATCTCTCTGCTTAGCGTGTGGGCTGCCGTGTGGATTTGTGCAGATCTAAGTCGGGGCCTCCCTCTGGAGAGAGGCTGCCAACAGCTCCCCGGGGAATGCCACCCACCCCAGGACAGAGAGGGGACCCCGGCTTACCCGAGTTGCGTCCCAGGGCCAGCCGGGCTCGGTGTTGGCTGGGGACCACCTTTCTGAGAGACCGTCATACCGACATTCCTGGAGAGGGCTGGGCTGCCATCAGACAGGAGGGTGCCCCGGGGGTGCTCCTTGAGCGAGGCTGTGACAGAGGCAAGGACAGAGTTGGTGCTGAGAAAGTGGGTCGGGTAGCGGAGGTCGCCGGCACGGAAGCCCCGCTCCGACTGTGGCCGCAGCACCGACAGGATCTTGGAGGTCAGCAGCTCGTTATCCAAGAAGACGTTCTCGCTCCATTTCCTGGGGAAAGAGCCGTAAAAAGACAGCTCGGGGCGGCCGGGGAGCGCACCGTGCCTGTCCCCGCTTTTGGAGTGAGCGTTCCCCATGGTCGCGCCAGGGGCTCCGGGACCAGGCTCGGGGCCAGGCTGGGCTGTGCCGTTTTTATGCCTCGGTGGGATCCTTCTAGAAAACAGAGCTGCGTCTTCCCTTGCTGTATTGGCTGAAGCAGCGGGTCTGGAGGGCAGGATATTGGTCCCCACTGTGACCATTTAGTGTGGAAATTGCACAGTATTTGCTGCTTTGGTAGAATAAAACAGAAAAAAAAAAAAACAAACCTCTCCCGCTCTCCCTTGGTTTTTGCTGGGTGTAAAAAGCCAGTGAGCTGTTTGAGTTTGCTGTAAATAGTCTAAGATCAGGAAACAGGCAGCTGTGCGCCTGGCGTGCTTCATACCAATACCAGGCACATAATGAGAATTCATCTGAGATCAGATGTTAGGATGACTCTAAGACCCAGAGGTCGCAGGGCTTGGTGTTTAGCTGCCCCTGGTCATCAGCACTGGAATGGAATTCTACCATCCACGGGACGTGAGGCTCTGGTTCTGTCTCATAACCCAAACCAACCCAACATCAACAGGGGCTGCAAACAGGGGCTACTTGAAAGGCTGAGGCAGGAGAATCACTTGAACTGGGGAGGTGAGGGTTGCAGTGAGCCAACAGCTTGCCTTTGTTCACTACATCCATATCTGTTCACTAATTTAAGGGTTCAGACTATAGGATAAGCTTACCTACTCACGGAAAGTTGCAACTCTTTTAACTAATTATTATTTTTAGAGACGGTCTCACTCTGTAGCTCAGGCTGGAGCGCGGTGGCGCAACCATAGTTCACTGCAGCTTTAAACTCCTAGGCTCAAGCAATCCTCCTGCCTCAGTCTCTTGAGTAGCTGGGACTACAGGTGTGCTGTATAATTAAAAAAACTTTTTTTTTGTAGAGAGATGCGGGGTCTCGCTATGTTGCCCAGGCTGTCTTGAACTCCGGTCTTGAACTCCCGGCTTCAAGTGGTCCTCCTGCTTCGGCCTCCCGAGATGCAACTCCTAATGAAATGTCAACTATCACTCATTACACTCAGTTTTCCCTTCCTATTTGAAGCCTCGTTGGGATGGACTACACGGCTAGTTTATTCTTACATTTTATAAATTGTGTCTTAAAGCTCTGCCCAGGTAGGGACAAAGAGTAAGTAGCATTAAAAAGAAATCTGGGCCGGGCACGGTGGCTCATGCCTGTAATCCCAGCACTTTGGGAAGCCGAGGCAGGCGGATCACGAGGCCAGGACTTCATGACCAGCCTGGCCAACAGAGTGAAACCCTGTCTCTACTAAAAATACAAAAATTAGCTGGGCGTGATGGCGGGCACCTGTAATCCCAGCTACTCAGGAGGCTGAGGCAGGAGAATTGATTGAATTCGGGAGGCAGAGGTTGTGACGAGCTGAGATCACATCATTGGCGCTCTAGCCTGGGTGACAGAACTAGACTCTGTCTCAAAAAAAAAAAAAAATTTATGGAAGGTGAAGGTAAGGTGCAGTTGGGTAGTGTTAGAGATTTTCCGGCAGAGGAGTAGAGGATGTTTGCCAATTACGACATCAGCCACTAAGCTGGGGACCACCACATTACACATATCCTCTGGCGCTGTTCATTCCTTCCACAGCTCAGCACAGCAAGCATGATGACATGTGTTCACTGGACAGAAACATTCTGACATCATGATAATAAGTTACTAACAATTACCATTATAGGAGACAAAGCAGATAGAGACGTCACTCACACAGCAACACCTATGTAAAAAAACAGGAATCCCGAACCAAAGGCGACACAGTCCGGGACAGGCATTTCCTGCCGTGTCTGTACAACATTCAACTCCACCCAGGCGATTCTGACTGTAATGTACAAATATGGGGCAAACCCTGAGATGTATGCTTTGCCCAGCATCCTGGCATGGCTGGCAGAGGGTTGCTTATGGACTGAGGTCCTGACTGGGGTCAGATAAATTCCGCTCTATTAGAATAAATACTCGATAGAAGAAAAACTCACTAAAAATAGCATCTGGCCAGCTGCAATCTCAGCACTTTAGGAGGTCGAGGCGGTGGATCAGCTGAGACCAGGAGTTCAAGACCAGCCTGACCAACATGGTGAAACCCTGTCTCTACTAAAAATACAAAAATTAGCCGGGTGTGGTGATGCACACCTGCAGTCCCAGCTACTTGGGAGGCTGAGGCAGGAGGATCACTTGAACCCGGGAGGTGGAGGTTGCAGTGAGCCAAGACCACGCCACTGCACTCCAGCCTGGGTGACAGAGCAAGACTGTCTCAAAAGAGAAAAAAAAAAGCCATTCCCCGGTAGAGTGGGGACTTCCTAAAAAGTCAAAAAAAGGTCAAAGAAGTCACTGTTTCACTGAATATGAGTCACCTCTTTAAAAGGCAGGAAATTCTGACACCTGCCACAACATGGATACACCTTGAGGATATCAAGCTCAGTGAAATAAACCAGATACAAAAGGACAAATCCCATGTGATTCCACTCCTAGGACGTTGCTAGAGTCATCAGATTCACAGAGACAGAGAGTAGAGTACGGGGTACCAGGTGCTGAGGAGGGGAATGGGGAGCGAGTGTTTCATGGGATGGGGTTTCTGGTTGGGAAGCTGAGAACGTTCTAGAAATGGATGGAGGTGATGGTTGCACAGCAATTCGAATGTGCTTAATGTCGCTGAACTGTGCCCTTAGGGATGGTTAACGGTTAACACGGCAAATTTTATGTTATATGTATTTTACCACAACTGAAAAAAGAGCTAGCATGGTGGCTCATCGCTGTAATCCCAGCATTTTGGGAGGGTTAGGTGGGAGGATCAGTGCTTGAGCAGCCCAGGAGTTCAAGACCAGCCTGGGCCACGTAGGGAGATCCTGACTCTACAAAAATGCAAAAATTAGGTGAGCATGGTAGTGCACACCTGTGGTCCTACCTACTCGGGAGGCTGAGGCAGGAGGACTGCTTGAGCCCTGGAGTTCAAGGCTGCAGTGAGCTATGGTTGCGCCACTGTACTCCAGCCTGGGCAACAGAGCAAGATCGTGTCTCATAAATAAATAAATAGATAGATAAATAAATACAATTCGTAAAGAAGACATCGCTGCTTCTTTGCAGTGACAAAATCATCCTGCATCTTCACTGAGGTGCTTGTTACTAAAATCTACGCCTGGGATGTGCCCTAGTTTTGAAATTGCCCTTGGTTTTGTTATATATATCACCACTGTGGGTGTGAGTGAAGGGCACATGGGGACTCTTTAGACCATTTTTGTGGCTTCTTGTGTGCCTTAAACTATTTCAAAATAGACTGGACACAGTGGTGCATGCCTTTAATCCCAGCACTTTGGGAGGCCGCATGGGGGGGAATCACCTGAGGTCAGGGATTCAAAACCAGCCTGGCCAGCATGGTGAAACCCCATCTCTACTAAAAGTACGAAAAAATTAGCCAGGCATGGTGGTGTGCACCTGTAATCCCAGCTACGTGGGAGGCTGAGGCAGGGGAATTGCTTGAACCAGAAAGGTGGAGGTTGTAGGGAGCAAAGAGTGCCCAACTGTACTCCAGCAGCCTGGG
Source organism: Callithrix jacchus (assembly GCF_049354715.1). Taxonomy (NCBI): domain Eukaryota; kingdom Metazoa; phylum Chordata; class Mammalia; order Primates; family Cebidae; genus Callithrix; species Callithrix jacchus. The sequence goes on along the minus strand of NC_133523.1, from coordinate 7,023,606 downwards.
CGACAGAGCAAGACCCCATCTCAAAAACAAACAAACAAACAAAAACAGAGAGAGCTGAAGTAAGAAGGTGGATCTCCCTTTGTTTGACCTCAGCTGGGAAAAGGTGTTGGACCATCCAGAATTTTCACTGCTCACCTCAAATGTCCCATAAGTACTGACTTGGGGGTTATAAACAAAATTTAGCAGGTAGGTGAATTCACAAATACAGAATCCACGAATAACGAGATCTACTGTGGATAACAAAGTTTGCTGAATGAGAAGTTATATTTTAGAACACTCTTGTTTTTTTCTAGTACATATCACACTTCCTTGGACCACAGATAATTCTTTGCATTTCTTTATAATTTGTTACATATATACTTCGGAAAAAGTATCTAAGATGGCTTTTTATTATTTGGGGGGGCAAGGACCTTTTACAGAAAGGTTTAATGATGTGTATCTAGCTGCGATGGAACCTACTGAGATAAATGATTCTTTTTCCACTGGTGCTCCACAGGAGTCTATGGCTCCCTCTCACCCACCCAATCTACTTAAGACTTATTTTTTATTTTTCTGGAGACAGAGTTTCACTCTTTTTGCCCAGGTTGGAGAGCAATGGCACAATCTTGGCTCATTGCAAGCTCCGCCTCCTGGGTTTAAGCAATTCTCCTGCCTCAGCCTCCCAAGTAGCTGGGATTACAGGCAGGTGACACTATGCCCAGCTAATTTTGTGGGTTTTTTTTTGTAGAGACTGAGTTTCACCATGTTGGTCAGGCTGGTCTCAAACTCCTGACCTCAAGTGATCCACCTGCCTCGGACTCCCAAAGTGCTGGGATTACAGGCAAGAGCCACTGCACCTGGGCTACTTAAGTCTTTTAACATAAGAGGTGGCAGCACCAGGTGGCTCACACCTGCAATCCCAACACTTTGGGAGGCCAAAGTGGGAGGATCAATTGAGGCCAGGAGTTAGAGAACAGCCTGGGCAATATAGTGAGCTCTCTTAAAAAAAAAAATTAGCCAGGCATGTCGGTGTGTGCCTGTAGTCCCAGCTACCTGGGAGGCTGAGGTGGGAAAATAGCTTGAGCCCTGGAGTTCAAGGCTGTGGCGAGCTACGATTGTACCACTGCACTTCAGCCTGGGCGACAGAACGAGACTCTGAAAAAACTGAAATAAAATGAAATAGAATAAGAGGTAGACAGTCATAAATTGAGTCTTCCTGGAACACATGAGGCCACTGAAATAGCTGATGGGTCAAGACATGAGTCAGTGGCCCTGCCCCAGACCCGCTCTATTGATTACGTCTTTTGATCCTGTATTTGTGATGCTCTGACATCTTGGGGCTCTGTTGACCATGGGTGCACGGCCCTTCCCAAGGCTGCTGGCCAGGTTCTAGAGATACAGGGCCTACGGCCAATGCAGAGCTCAGACTCCTAGTTGCCTCCTTTCTGGGGCTCTCTTTGCCTCATTATCTCGGGGCCCTTTCCTGAGCCTGCTCACCCTGCCTGGCCCATTTGTTCCCTGCGAAACCACAGTGAAGACCCCTGTTCATATTTTCCCCTCTGCCCCCCAACTGACACTTTGCTTCCCTGTGTGGTCCCTATGAGGCATGCCCTGCTGCCTGCTTCCAGGGGACTGTGAATCTAAACTTCCTCTATCCTGATGGTCAATTTCTGGGTCTGTGAGTCTTACCATACTGGGTTAAGACAAATCATGGGTACCCTAAAACACCAGCTGCTTAGGGGCCTGCCAGGGATGGGAGAACCTCAGATCTTCTGACGCTGGTATTTTTGTTTTGTTTTGTTTTGTTGTTTTTTGAGACAGAGTCTTGCTCTGTCACCCAGGCTGGAAAGCAGTGGTGCCATCTCAGCTCACTGCAACTTCTGCCTCCATGGTTCAAATGATTCTTTTGCCTCAGCCTCTCAAGTAGCTGGGATTATAGATACCTGCCACCATCATCCAGCTAATTTTTGTATTTTTAGTAGAGACGGGGTTTTGCCATGCTGGCCAGGCTGGTCTTGAACTCTTGAGCTCAGGTGATCTGCCTGCCTGGCCTCCCAAAGTGCTGGGATTACAGGCATGAGCCACCACATCTGGCCTATGGTGTTTCTTTTCGAGGTTCTAAGATCCACTGTGGTGACTCTGTGAATACACGAAAAGCCCCTGAGTTGTATGCTTAAATGGGTGCATCGTATGGTCTGTGAATTACATCTCAATAAACCTGCTCAACCAACAAACTCACACCTGTAATGGACGGGCTTCTTTCTGCAGGAGGAGAACAAGACATTGACCTGCAGCTCAACATACAGTGGGAATTAGTCACTCTGTTCTTGGCTCCAAGAGAGACACGGATACGTATTTATCTCCTGCTACCATTTTTCCTACAGCAGACAGCCATAGCGCTTGGGGTTCAGCTTGTGCTGTCCAGCACTTTCAGTGCAGCTGTAAAAGCTACTCAGAGTCTAATTAGCGCCTCCTGCCCACTGCTGAGAGGTGCGATCGATTGGCGAGCACCTGGCCCGCCACGGCCACTGTATGTTACAGAGCTCTTTCTGCAAGGGGACCTGGAGAACGGATGGGAAGAAGTGAACAGTGAAAATCGAAACAGTTCTAACTTAAAGGGGGAAAGAAAATATACCCTGTTCTCAGCCACAAACATAGACAGGGGCCTGTTCTCAGGGTGATTTTTTAAAGTTGGTTTTGTCTTGGTTTCGTGAATTCAAGAGCAGTCTCTGGTCAGGCACAGTGGCTCATGCCTGTAATCCCAGCACTTTGGGAGGCTGAGGTGGGAGGATCGCTTGAGGCTAGGTGTTTGAGATCAGCCTGGGCAACATAGTGAGACCCTGTCTCTATTAAAAAAAAAAAAAAAGGCCCACTGAAAAAAAGCAATCCCTGAGCAAGTTAGATGACAAAGCTTTTGTGACAGATGTCAGGATCCCACTTGCATTACTTTACTGGGACAAAATATTCCATTTCTTCTTTTTTTTTTTGAGACAGATCTCTCTCTGTTGCCCAGGCTGGAGTGCAGTGGCGTGATCTCAGCTCATTGCAATCTCTGCCTCCAGGGTTCAAGTGATTCTCACGTCTCAGCCTCCCAAGTAGCTGGAATTACAAATGCCTATCATCGCGCCTGGCTATTTTTGTATATTTAGTAGAGACAGGGTTTCTCCATGTTGGCCAGGCTGGTCTCAAACTCCTGGCTTCAAGTGATCTGCCTATCTCAGACTCCCAAAGTGCTGGGATTATAGGCATGAGCCACCGCACCCAGCCTAAGACCCCATACTTTTTTTTAGTGCCGTTGTGTTTCCTTTGCGATTCAGTCTGTCATAAATCCTGTAAACCACAGGCACTGTCCTCTGATATCCAAGCACACTCCTCATTAGATCTTATGGGAATGGGACTCACCAAAAATTACATGAAAACAGCTGAGTAGTTACTGGTCTGTTGAAAGTAGTATTCAAGAAAACCTGATATGCCTTTTTTTAAAATTTTTTTTATTTTTTGAGACAGAATCTCTCTCTGTTACCCAGGCTAGAGTGCAGTGGTGCGATCTCAGCTCACTATGATCTCCACCTCCCAGGTTCAAGCAATTCCCCTGCCTCAGCCTCCCAAGTAGCTGGGACTGCAGGTACCACACCCAGCTAATTTTTGTATTTTTAGCAGAGATAGGGTTTTACCATGGCTGGTCTCAAACTCCTGACCTCAGGTGATCCACCCACCTGGGCCTCCCAAAGTGCTGGGATTACAGGCATGAGCCACTGTGCCTGGCCTGCCTTCTTCTTTTTTAAGAGAGATAGGGTCTCACTCTGTCACCTAGGCTGGAGTGCAGTGGCATGATCACGGATCACTGAAGCCTCCAATTCCTGGGCTCAAGGGATCCTGCAACCTCAGCCTCCTGAGTAGCTGGGATTACAGGTGTGTGCTACCATGCCCAGCTAATTTTACATTTTACTGTAGCAACGGGGGTCTCATTATGATGCCCAGGCTGGTCTTGAATACCTGGCCTCAAGTGATCCTCCTGCTTCGGCCTCCCAAAGTGCTGGGATTATAGGTATGAACCACTGTACCTGGCCCTGACATATTAAGTGACTGTCTTAATCTAGAAGCACACTGACTTCTAGAAATGCCAATTGGTAAACATTGTCTATCCTGGCTGGGTGCAGTGGCTTACACCTGTAATCCCAGCACTTCAGGAGGCCAAGGCGGGTGGATGACAAGGTCAGGAGATCGAGACCATCCTGGCTAACAAGGTGAAATCCCATTTCTACTAAAAATGCAAAAAATTAGCCAGGTGTGGTGGCACTCGTCTGTAGTCCCAGCTACTTGGGAGGCTGAGGCAGAAGAATCACTTGAACCTGGGAGGCAGAGGTTGCCATGAGCTGAGATTGTGCTACTGCACTGCAGCCTGGGCAACAGAGAGAGACTCAGTCTCAAAAAAAAAGAGAATTGCCTATCCTAAATTGCAGATTCCTATAGCCTCTCACTTGTAAAGAGACCCCAAACATCTTTTGAAGGCAGCCGGGCCCTGGTACGTAAGTCTCCACAGTTTTCTGCAAAGGACTCAAGAAACAAATGGGGCTGGGTGTGGTGGCTCAAGTTTGTAATCTAAGTACTTTGGGAGGCTGAGGCAGGAGGCTCCCATGAGCCCAGGTGGCTGAGACTGCAGTGAGCGGTGATGGCATCCCTGTACTCCAGCCTGGACAACACAGTGAGACCAAACAAAACAAAAACAGAAAGAAAGAAACAAGTGGCCCAGACCTCAGAAACAGCGGCTCCTTTTCCCACATTTAGGGAAGTTTTCTGCCCCCACCCATCAGTCTGTTTTTTGTTTCAGCCAAGACTTTCTTTTAGGTTGAGTGCAACCTGGCTCTAGACAGTTCTAGCAAGCACTGGCTTACCGGCGAGGGTTCGAGAGACAATTAAAGAAAATCTGATGCCAGATGAAGCTTCCAGTTCACAGTTCCCGGCTTTTCAGCCACCTGAGAATAGACTAAATCGATGAGAAGACGGCTCATTGATTTTCCTTCCCTGCCTCATTTTGATTTTACACAAGCAAGATAGTATTAAAAAGAATTAAAAGGTAGGAGGAAAAAAAAAAAACTTCTTCATCCCACACCTCAGGGTACAAAGAAAAATTTAAAAAGGACATGTTGCAGCTTAGAAGGTAAGTACGACTCAGAATATTCTTCCCAAACCTGGTACTGTCCAAAAACAAAACGAAAAGCCTCCTACCCCAAATCACATGTCAAGCCCCCAAAATACCATTAGAAACCATTGTGGTAATCTGTAGCAACAGGCACTACGTACTGAGTTCTACATTCCAGGCTGTGTTCTGAGCACTTAATATTTCTTTCTTGTTTGTTTTGTTTTGAGATGGAGCCTCACTCCGTCACCCAGGCTGGAGTGCAGTGGCACAATCTCGGCTCACTGTAACCTCCGTCTCTGGGGTTCAAGTGATTCTCCTGCCTCAGCCTCCTGAGTAGTTGGGATTACAGCTGCCCACATACACACTTGGCTAATTTTTGTGTTTTTAGTAGAGATGGGATTTCACCATGTTGGCCAGGCTGGTTTCGAATGCCTGACCTCAAGTGATCTACCTGCCTCGGCCTCCCACTAATCTTCCTATCTTCCTTCCTTCCCTCCCTCCCTCTCTCCCTCCTCCCTCTTCCTTCCTTCCTTCCTTTCTGCCTGCCTGCCTCAGTCTCCTGAGTAGTTGGGATTACAGGCACCCACTACCACACTCAGCTAATTTTTGTATTTTTAGTAGAGACAGGGTTTCATTATGTTGGTCAGGCTGGTCTCGAACGCCTGACCTTGTGATCTGTCCACCTCAGCCCCCCAAAGTGCTGGGATTACAGGGATGAGTCACCATGCCCGGCCCTCATTTAATATTTCTTAAGTCCTGCAGTCATCACAATGACTCAGTAGTAGGTACTACTAATATTTTAGCTTTTTATGTTTTGAAACAGGATCTCACTCTGTCACCCTGGCTGTAGCGCACAGGCACCATCACAGCTCACTGCAGCCTCAACCTCCTTGTCTCAAGTGATCCTCCCACTTCAGCCTCCTGAGTAGCCGAGACCACAGGTGTATGCCATCATGCCTGGCTAATTTAAGATGGGGTCTGGCTATGTTGCAAAGGCTGGTCTCGAACTCCTGGACTCAAGTGATGCTCTTGCCTTGGCCTCCCAAAGTGCTTCAGTTCATTTTTGTTATCAAGTATAAAGTTTAGTTTGAGGTTTATTTATTTACTGTCTATGGATGAGGGCATTATTGTTCCATTTTATTTATTTATTTGAAGATAGGGTCTTGCTCTGTCCCCCAGGCTGGAGCACACTGGCACAGTCACAGCTTACTGCAGTTATGAATTCCTGGGCTCAAGCAGTCCTCTGGCCTCAGCTTCCCAAGTAGCTGGGACTACAGGTGCATACCACCATGCCCAGCTAATTTTTCAGATTCTTTTGTACACAGGGTCTCCTTATGTTACCAAGGCTAATCTCGAACTCCAGGCTTTAGCCGCCCTCCCACCTCAGCCTCCCAAAGTGCTGGGATTACAGGCAACATCATGCCTGGCCTGAGTTAATTTTGGGTGCAGAGGCTCACACCTGTAATCTCAGCACTTTGGGAGGCTGAGGTGGGTGGATCACTTGAGGTTAAGAGTTCAAGATTAGTCTGGCCAACATGGCGAGACTGCATTTCTACAAAAAAAAAAAAAAAAAAAAAAAATTAGCTAGGCATGGTAGCACAAGCCCCCAGGCTCCCAAGTACTCAGAAGGCTGATGCAGGAGGATCGCTTGAGCCTGGCAGGTTGAGGCTGCGGTAAGCCATGATTATGCCGCTGTACTCTAGCTTGGGTGACAGAGCAAGACTTTATCTCTTTTAAAGAAAAAAAAGCAACATGGAAGTATCTCAAAAGTTAAATCCACCAGGGGCAATGTGGTAGCCTGAGTTGGATTCTGGAGCAGAAAAATAGCTGAAATTTGGATAGAGCCTGGGAGTTTAGTCAATAGTGACTATTAACGTTAGGGGAAACTGGGTGTGGGGTATGTGAACATTCTCTGTTCTATCTATGCAACTTTTCTGTAAATTGAAAATTATTCCCAAGCAACAGATTCATTAAAAAAAAAAAGTACACTGAGGCACACATCAATTAAAAACAAACAAACAAAAGTACTCTGGCCTGTAATCCCAGCACTTTGGGAGGCCGAGGCAGGTGGATCACCTCAGGGCAGGCAGATCACCTGAGGGCGCTATCTCCTGGCCAACGTGGCAAAACCCAGTCTCTACTAAAAATACAGAAATTAGCTGGGCGTAGTGGTGGGCACCTGCAATCCTAGCTACTTGGGAATCTGAGGCAGGAGAATCACTTGAACCCAGGAGGCAGGGATTGCAATGAGCCAAGATCACATCATTGCACTCCAGCCTGAGCAACAAGAGAAACTCTATCTCAAAACAAACAAACAAACAGACAAGCAACCACCAAAAAAAACCTTCTAGGACACACTGAGGCTTGTTAACCACAACAGAGTGGGTTTTTACTGAGGCATGTGCATGGGGGTGCTCTGAATTAAGAAAGAACCAGAACTCACTACCCAGGAGACAGTGCCCTCTTCGTGGCATGCATGCCACTGCCCTCTGGGCCCTCCTGTGGAATATTCTAGAGCCTCCTCTCATGGGTGTGGGGCCCTCCCTCTGTGCCAGCAACATGAGCCACAGCTTGGGGCACCTGTAGGATGATGACCTCTTTTGCACCCTGAAGTCCAATTGGCCCCTGGTCCTGCCTTCTGCCTGTTTGTTTTTTTTTTGAGATGAAGCCTCGATCTATTGCCCAGGCTGGAGTGCAGTAGTATGATCTCGGCTCACTGCAACCTCTGCCTCCTGGATTCAAGTGATTCTCCCATCTCAGCCTCCTGAGTAGCTGGGATTACAGGTGCCTGCCAACACACCCAGCTAATTTTTATATTTTTAGTAGAGATGAGGTTTCACCATGTTGGCCACATTGGTCTCAAATACCCGACCTCAAGTGATCCTCCCGCCTAGGCATCTTAAAAGTGCTGGAATTACAGATGTGAGCCACTGCACCCAGACTTCTGTCTAACAAGCTTTGGTGCTGCCCCCCGCCCCCCGTCACTTAGCCTAGGCTGAGATCACCATAGGTGGCTGCCCATCCAGACTCACTCATTCTCATCCCACCCAATCTACAGGGTCCAGACCCTCCCTGGCCTCACCTCTTGCCATGTTTTGTACCCTGTACCCCAACTATGCTCACATGTCATCCAGGGAGCCTCAGAGCCCCCGGCCCCTTGGCTCATGGCGCCTTCCTTACCTGGGCAGCTGTGGGGCCAGGTCAGAGTCCTTCCCCACTGCCCGCCCCTGGCTGCGGATCCCATGGCCGAGGCCCGCAGGCTTCCTTTACAGCTCTGCACGCTCCTGCCTTTATGGCCCCGTGCTGCACCTTGACCTCCCTGATAGCAAGGGTCAGGTGCTGCTCCTCTCCAGGCACCGGCACTACAGCAGATCTTTGCGCTCAGCCCGTTGTGGCACAAACACACAGTGACGCAGGCTACCACAGGCCTGTGATGAAAGGTGCAGTCGGGGGGTGCAGTCGGGGAGGGCAGCCGGCAGAGTAAGGAGAGAGATCAGGGAGGACACCCAAATGTGAGACCTGCAGGGGCCCAGGTTGATCTCCTTCTTGGCCATTTCACTGTCCTTTTTTCGAGACAGTCTCGCTCTCTCACCCAGGCTGGAGTGCAGTGGCGTGGTCATAGCTCACTGCAGCCTCCAACTCCAGGGCTCAAGCGATCCTCCTGCCTCAGCCTCCTGAAACATTAACGACGAAAGCCACCTTCAGGGCCATTATCTTTGGTGGGATTTTAAGTTCCACTTTAAACAAAAGTTTTGGAAGGCCGAGGTGGGATGATCATTTGAGCCTGGGAGTTGGAGGCTGCAGTGAGCTATGATCACACCACTGCACTCCAGCCTGGGAGACAAGGGAGAGTCCGTTTCAGAAGCAAGACAATCTCCATGCAATCTCCAGGCTGTGGGGTCACCAGGCCCTGCTGGAAGGTGACGGAAGGCCACAGCCAGGAAGCAAGTGGGCGCCCAGCTCGACAGATGGGAACACAAACTACCACCTAAGAAAATCAAGTTAAAAACTGCCTGAAGAAATGCATTATAAGCATTGCTATTTCTTAAGTGAAACTGTGTGACCCTTCAACTTAGCTACCACCCACCCCATTCACATAGACAGGAAAATCCTTACGCATTCTCAACACTGCAGCAGGAATTAACTGTTGAACTACTTTCTGGTTTTAATATCTTATTCTTCTTACTGTTTATTTAAATTCTGAACATGTTTGCCCAGAGGTTTGACCTGTTACATGCTCTTATTCTATTCCTTTAAAAGAGAGGTTATTTTCATTTTTCTCTTTTTTTTTTTTTTTTTTTGAGATGGAGTTCCGCTTTTGTTACCCAGGCTGGAGTGCAATGGCGGGATCTTGGCTCACCACAACCTCCGCCCCCTGGGTTCAGGCAATTCTCCTGCCTCAGCCTCCTGAGTAGCTGGGATTACAGGCACGCACCACTGTGCCCAGCTAATTTTTTGTAATTTTTAGTAGAGACGGGGTTTTACCATGTTGATCAGGATGGTCTCGATCTCTTGACCTCGTGATCTACCTGCCTTGGCCTCCCAAAGTGCTGGGATTACAGGCTTGAGCCACCGCGCCCGGCCTTTTCTCTCTTTTTTTTTTCCTTTTTTGAGACAGTCTCACTCTGTCATCCAGGTTGAGTGCAGTGGCATGATATTGGCTCACTGCAGACTCCGCCTCCCAGATTCAAGTGATTCTTATGCTTCTGCCTCCCAAGTAGCTGGGATTGCAGGTGTGTGCCACCACACCTGGCGAATTTTTGTATTTTTAGTAGAGACAGGTTTTACCATGTTTCCCAGACTGATCTTGAACTCCTGAGCTCAAGCAATCTGTCTGCCTCAGCCTCCCAAAGTGCTGGGATTACAGGTAGGAGCTGCCACCGTGCCTGGCGTTTTTTTTGTTTTGTTTTTAAGAGACAGGGTCTCACTCTGTCATCTAGGTTGGAGTGCAATGGCCTGATCATAGCTCACTGCAGCCTCAAACTCCTGGGCTCTAGCAATCCTCCCACCTCACCTCCCAAGTAGCTGGAACTACAGGCACACAGCACTCCCACACTTGGCTGATTTTTGTATTTTCTGTAGAGACAGGGTCTTGCTATATTGCCCAGGCTGGTCTTGAAACACTCCTTCCTGCTCTCAAGCAATCCTCCCACCTTGGCCTCTCAAAGTGCTGGGATTACAGGCGTGAGCCACTGTGCCTGGCCAAGGCAGTCCTTTTTTTCTGGACAGTGCCTGGACACACGAAGCCCACAGACATGCCCCCTCCAGGGCACTGGGTAGGCACACCTGCCCTTGGACCCAACTTGCAAAAAAAGGCTGCTGGGGCAATGTTTGACCTCAGGGAGACTCTTTTCTTCACTGGGGGCTCTCCAGGAGCCCGCAGTGAATTGGGCCCCAAAACATCCTGTGTGTGGCTTTCCTGGCAGGTTCTGCAATGGCAAAAAGGCCAGATGGAACCACATTCTTGCCTGCAAGTGGGGCTCTGGGTTTTCCCTGCCTCGACTTTATGAGGGTAAAAGGAGGGTGGGGTCCTCTCTAACCCCAAAGTGCCTGACGTGGGCTCCTCCACCCCAAGAATTCAAACTTAACTTTCTCTGACATTCAGAAGGGTCCGTAGAACCTTTCAACACTGTGAGGTGGCCTATGATTTTGGAATATTTGACAGCATAACTAAGAACGCAAGAGTCTACAGTAAGAAACCTCATGCTCCGTGGAAACCAATCGAAGCCACTTTTCCTTCTGGGACCAGTCTCGTCCTAAGAGTAAGGGATGCTTCACAGTGCAATACACACTTGCTGCTAACTGGATGTGATTAGATGCCTGGTAGAATACCTGAAAGTAAATTCTCGTCATTCTTTGGTGCTTTTTTTCTTTTTGAGACAGAGTCTCACTCTGTCGCTCAGGCTGGAATGAAGTGGTGCGATCTCGGCTCATTGCAACCTCTGCCTCCCAGGTTCAAGCAATTCTCCTGCCTCAGTCTTCCGAGTAGCTGGGACTACAAGTGTGCACCACCACACCCAGCTAATTTTTGTATTTTTAGTAGACATAGGGTTTGGCCATGTAGGCCAGGCTGGTCTCAAGCTCCTGACCTCAGGTGATCCACCCACTTCGGCCTCCTAAAGTGCTGGGATTACAGGCAAAAGCTACTGCTCCTGGCCCATTCTTTGGTGCTTTTTTCCTTTTTTGCGACAGGTTCTTGCTCTGTTGACCAGGCTGGAGTGCAGTGGTGCGTTCATAGGTCACTGCAGCCTCAAACTCCTGAGCTTAAGCAATCCTGCTGCCTCAGCTTCCTGAGTAGCTGGGACTACAGGCACGCACCACCATGCCTGGCTCATTTTTACGGGTTTTTTTTTTTGGTAGGGACAGGGTGTTGCTATGTTGCCCAGGCTGGTTTTGAACACCAAGCCTCAAGTGATGCTCCTGCCTTGGCCTCCCAACTGAGATTATAGGCATGAACCACTGTGCCCGGCCGCTCATCATTCGTAATAATCTTTAACTTCAAAGGTTTTGTTTGTGCTGTTTTTGTGGGGGAAGTAGAGGGAGACCCCCACCTTTTTCCCATTGATATAAAAGGCATTTCTCTAAACAGGTAAGGCCATGCCAGAGCCCTACTCTTGTTTCATAAAGATAAGAACTGAGGCAAACTTCTCTAGGTGAGTCACCTCAGGGGGATCAGGAAAAAAAAAGAACAAAGTGGAACATTCTTGGGCATAAAACCCGTTGGCTGCACGTTATGGTCTTAAAAACGTACAAATGTGGTACAAACTCTTCACCTGCAAAGATTCCTGGCTGATAAGAAATGGCGCTCAGGAAACACTGATAAGGGCTCATGAAAAAATGTCACCTATAGCACTGTTGCCTGAATTTGAGCCTTCTTAATGAACAGTACGAGAGTGAACTAAAATTTAAAATTAAATTAAAATTGACTGGCCGGCACTCTTACTACCATCACTTACAAATGTATCTATACCCCTATCTTGATTGACATGGATGTATATCTTCACAGTTGTAACTGCAGGGAACATCTGAGTATCTCACTTTGGTATGGGCTTTGTAAGTATCACTTTAACCACTTCCCTGCTGTTAGACATTTGATGCATCCCAATTTCATACGTGAGTCTCTGTGAGATGGGATGTGGATGCAAAGGTTACAGATGCTTTCTGATTTTTTTGACACGCATTACCAAGTTGCTCTTCCCAAGGACTATGCTAGTAAGTGCAACCTTGAGGAAAATCTGGCCGGGCGTGGTGGCTCACACCTGTAATCCCAGCACTTCGGGAGGCTGAGGCGAGGAGTTCGAGACCAGTATGGCCAACATGGTGAAATTCCGTCTCTACTAAAAATACAAAATTAGCCGGGTGTGGTGGCACATGCCTGTAATCCCAGCTACTCGGGTGTCTGAGGCAGGAGAATCGCTTGAACCCTGGAGGTGGAGGTTGTGGTGAGCCAAGACTGCGCCATTGCACTCCAGCTTGGGCAACAAGAGCAAAACTCCATCTCAAAAAAAGGGAAAGAAACAAAGAAAATCCTGGATGGTAATATCACAAATAGCAACTAATTGAAGCTGCTTGGCATTACACGTGTTTGTCCTCATTTTTCCATTCTCTAAATTTCCTGCAACAGTCATATGGCTTTTAGGATTAAGAAAAAAAAAAGTTAACATTAGGAACAGCTGTGTAAAGATTATCTGGGAACTCCCTGCACAATCTTTGAAAAACTCATCTGTCAGGTCAGACATGGTGGTTCACCCCTGTAATCCCAGCACTTTGGGAAGCTAAGGCAAAAGGATTACCTGAACCCAAGAGCTCAAGGCTGCAGTGACCACCTGGGCAACATAGCAGACCCTGTCTCTACAAAAAAAAATGAAAATTTAGCAGGGTGTGGTGGTTTGCACCCGTAATCCCAGCTATTCCAGAGGCTGAGGTGGGACTATCACTTGAACCGGGAGTGTGAGGCTGTAGTGAGCTATGGGTGCACCACTGCAATCCAGCCTGGGTCACGGAGCAAGACCCTGTCTCTGAAAAAAAAAAAAAAAAAAAAAAAAATATATATATATATATATATATATATATATATATATATATATATCTCGTCTGTCAGTCTAAAATTATTTCAAAATAAAAGTGTAAAAAGCTCAAAGTGGGCCAGGTGCAGTGGCTCACGCCTGTAATCCCAGCACTTTGGGAGGCTAAGGTGGGTGGATAGTCTGAGGTCAGGAGTTCGAGACCAGCCTGGCCAACATGGTGAAACCTTGTCTCTACGGAACAAAATTAGCCGGCTGTGGTGGTGCCATGCCTGTAATATCAGCTACTTGGGAGGCTGAGATAGGAGAATCACTTGAACCTGGGAGGTGGAGGTTGCAGTGAGCCGAGATGGCATCACTGCACTCCAGCCTGGGCCAAAAGAACAAGACCCTGTCTCATAAATAAATAAAATAAAAGGCTCAAAGTGGAAGGCCACCCTTTTTGATGCCACACCAAATCAACAGTGTGTCAGTTTTCACATGGCTTGCTTCTGTGAGGTCCACTTCTGGACCCACTTCCACTGGACACACTAGATCACACAGCTGCTTCTATTCACACTAGATCCGCTTCCTCGTGGGGGTGGGGGCTGGAGAATCAGGGGCATCTTGGTACATGACATTTCTCTTCCAGAACACAGGCTTTGGCGTCAGGTAGAACAGGGGTTTGAATCTTACTCTGCTACGTGCTTTTTGTTTTCGAGACAGAGTCTCTTGCTCTGTCACCCAGACAGTGGTCACAGTGGCGTGACCTCGGCTCACCGCAACCTCTGCCTCCACGGTTGGTTCAACTGATTCTTGTGTCTCAACCTCCTGAGTAGCTGGGATTACAGCTGTGCATCACCATGCCCAGCTAATTTTTTCTATTTGTAGTAGAGAAGGGGCTTCACTTTTTTGGCCAGGCTGGTCTTGAACTCCTGGCCTCAAGTGACCTGCTCACCTCAGCCTCCCAAAGTGCTCCCCCTGCTTTTGTGCTTTGACTACCTTTGTGATTGTGGCCAATTAATGACCTGGTTCCCCTGAGATTGTTCTGTCATCTGTGCAGAAGCAATAAACAGCATCCACCTCAGGACTGTTGGGACAATTCAATAGGGAAATAAACCTCAAGAGTCGCCGGGCATGGTGGCTCATGCCTGTAATCCCAGCCCTTTGAGAGGCCAAGGCAGGCGGATCACGAGGTCAGGAGATGGAGACCATCTTGGCTAACAGGGTGAAATCCCGTCTCTACTAAAAATAAAAAAAATTGGCAGGCGTGGGGGTGTGCACCTGTAATCCTAGCTACTTGGGAGGCTGAGGCAGGAGAATCGCTTGAACCTGGGAGGTCAAGGCTGCAGTGAGCCGAGATCATGCCACCACATTACAGCCTGGGTGACAGAGCAAGATTCCATCTCAAAAAATAAAAAAAGAAAAGTTAGAAAATGTTTTGTTGTGGGACTGATTATGTGGTATTCAAATGAGAAGGGATCTCCAGTCCAGAGGAGCCCAGGGGATCAGGAGGTGTGTGTTAGCAAAGAATGATGGGATCCCCAATAGTGAGAGCTGTGGTGGCCTGATGAGGAAGGTGAGTCATTTTGCCTGGAAGCAGGAGGTCATGGGATCCTTTGCACTGGGTTTTGAGGGATGAATAGGAGGTCATTAGAAGAAAGAAGGATGAGGGAAGGTCATTCCAGGAGAGGACAGTGGGCAAGGGCAGAGGCATTAACAGGGGGAATGATGGCATACTGGGGGTGAGGTGGTTACAGGTCAGGGGGCTGGGCCATGGGCGGGAGCTGGGAAGGTAAGGAGTGCTGGAAGAATGTGGCCTGAGATGAAGATCAAAAGGCAGGCCGGGAGGGGCGCGTGTGGCATTTTACATGCTGCCCTACGGCGCTCTTCCAACCAGATGGGGAGCCAGGGGATTTCAGGCCAGCGAGAGGCATGATTAGACCTGTATTACAGAGGCAACTGGCGATAGGACAGGCCAATGATTAGATGGAGGCAGAGAGATGACAGAGGCAGGGAACCAGTTTGGCAGCCTCAGTGCAAGGTGACAAAGTCCCTAAGGAAGGCAGAGGGCGAAAAGTCAGGGCAGGAGTTCAGAGGCAGACCCAGTGGGGCTTGGTGCCTGTTAAACACGGGCGTGGATGGAGGAAGGAAGGACGATGAAGATGTCTAGTTTGGGCCACTGTGGTGGGACCTGGAAGAAGGAAAGGAGAAGGGGACAGAGGTGGGAAAAAGAACAGCAGTTCTCCCAGGAGACACAGTCAGTCTGAAATGCCACCCAGGAAACTGGTCAAGTCCTGAAGGCCATTGAGACATGCGTGGAGTCAGGGCCACCATCAAGGCTGGGGATATCTCTCTACATATTTGTTTATTTATTTTTGAGATGTAGTCTTGCTCTATTGCCCAGGCTGGAGTGCAGTGGCACAATCTTGACTCCACCTCCGGGGTTCGAGTGATTCTCATGCCTCAGCCTCCCAAGTAGCTGGGATTATAGGCGTGCGCCACCATGCCTGGCTAATTTTTGCATTTTTAGTAGAGACAGGGTTTCACCATGTTGGCCAGGTTGGTCTTGAACTCCTGACCTCAGGTGATCCGCCTGCCTTGGCCTCCCAAAGTGCTGGGATTACAGGCGTGAGGCACCGTGCCTGGCCAAGGCTGGGGATATCTATTTGGGAGGAACCCATGTGTAGAAATAGAAAATGAGAGGCGGGTACAGCCGGTCTTCGTATATGAAAAGCAGCCCTCTGTATCCGTGGGTTTGCATCCTGAGAACACTGTATTTTTGATCTGCTTTGGTTGCAGGAGCAGAACCTGTGGCTGCAGAGGGCTGACTGAACAGACGGAAAAGTCTGTGTGTAACTGGACCCACGCACTGGAAGCCTGTGTTCAAGGGTCAACTGTAGTGAAAGACGGATTCCTGAGGACCGGCATTTGGAGGCTGAGCTGGGCAGACGGCTTGAGCCCAGGAGTTTGAGACCGGCCTGGACAACACAGTGGGACCCCATCCCTACAAAAAATACAAAAATTAGCTGGGTGTTGTGTCGCATGCCTGTAGACCCAGCTACTCAGGAGGCTGAGGTAGGAGGATTACTTGAGCCCAGAAGGTGGAGGCTGCCGTGAGCCATCACCACACCACTGCCCTCCAACCTGGGTGATGGAGCAAGACTGTCTCAAAACAAAAGAACAAAAAACAGTTTTGAACAGAGCTGTCGGCCATCCATCCCAGGTGGACCAGCACAGCGGAGAGAGTCGTAAGACGCTTCCATTTGACAGGCTCACCCCATAACGTCCTCTCTCCAGGACGGGTGTGGCTCAGGGCAGGGCCATGTCTGCCAGTAAACTGTGCTTACCCAGAGCCATTACCGTTTGTTCCCAGGGCTGTGCATGCCATTGCCGCCTGTCATCATAGTCAGGCACTTGAGCAACAAGGTGCTGCCTAAACCCATGGATCCGTGAGAGCAAAAGAGTTGAGTGTTTCTAGGAAACAGAGTCAAATGCTTTGGAATAACTTAAAACCAAGCAAAACAGGCCGGGCACAGGGGCTCATGCCTGCAATCCCAGCACTCTGGGAGACTGAGGCAGGCTGATCATCTAAGTTGGGAGTTCGAGACCAGCTGGGCAATGTGGTGAAACCCTGTCTCTACTGAAAATACAAAAATTAGCTGAATGTGGTGGGGCACGCCTGTAGTCCCAGCTACTCAGGAGGCTGAGGCACGAGAGTCACTTGAACTGGGCAGGTGGAGGTTGCAGTGAGCCAAGTTCACGCCACTGCACTCCAGCCTGGGCAACAGAGCAAGACAAGCAAGTCTCAAAATAATAATAATTGCTCAGCTAGGCATGATGGCATACACCTGTAGCCCCAGTCACACCTGTACTTAGGAGGCTGCAGCAGGAGGATCACTTGAGCCCAAGAGTTCAAGACCAGCCCAGACAATACAGCAAGACCCCATCTCTAAAATATTTTTATATATAAAGCTGGCCTTGTTTGATTAGTTGCCAGTCTCCGAGAGCTCAGCTGGCCTGAGGTCGTCATCGGGGCTTAGTGGAGTTCCTCCAGTGTAGTGTGTGCATTCAGGTAAACCAGCTGCATTGGCTTGAGGTTCAGAAGTCTGTCCTGGGGGAAAGTGCCCTGCCCGACACCTTCCCGTGTGACTGCAACACGCCCTATGCAACTCAGTGCTTGAGAGGCTGGTCTGGAGTGTGTGGGAGAATCCTCTGTGAGCTTCAGGCTAGGGTGGCTCAGTGGAGGTAAGGAAACCTTTCAAGAGAAAAGGGTTTTGAAGGAGGGTGGGTTTGAGGGCAAGACTAGGGAGGTGCCTGTCCTGCATGCAGCAGGCAAGGGTAGGGAGAGAGGGGTCCTTCTGAGACAGGCTGGAGGCTGGGAGTTCCCTTCACGGTGGAATGGGTTGCCTGGGCTGTGGTGAAGGAGCTGCAGGTGCCCCTGGGGTGTGGGTACATCTGGGGTACGGACGCCAAGTGTGGATATATCTGGGATATAGAGGCCGAGTGTGGGTGCACCGGGGATGTGGGGGATGAGTGTGGGTGCACCTGGGGTACAGTGGCTGAGTGTGGGTACATCTGGGGTACAGAGGCCAAGCGTGGGTACATCTGAGGTGTGGGGGCCGAGTGTGGATATATCTGGGGTACACAGGCCAAGTGTGGGTACATCTGGGGTATGGAGGCCAAGTGTGGGTACATCTGAGGTGTGGGGGCCGAGTGTGGGTGCATCTGAGGTGTGGGGGCCGAGTGTGGGTGCATCTGAGGTGTGGGGGCCGAGTGTGGGTACATCTGGGGTACACAGGCCGAGTGTGGGTACATCTGGGGTACGGAGGCCGAGTGTGGGTGCATCTGGGGTACGGAGGCCGAGTGTGGGTACACCTGGGGTACGGAGGCCGAGTGTGGGTACATCTGGGGTACGGAGGCCGAGTGTGGGTGCATCTGGGGTATGGAGGCCGAGTGTGGGTGCATCTGGGGTACGGAGGCCGAGTGTGGGTACACCTGGGGTACGGAGGCCGAGTGTGGGTACACCTGGGGTACGGAGGCCGAGTGTGGGTGCATCTGGGGTACGGAGGCCGAGTGTGGGTGCATCTGGGGTATGGAGGCCGAGTGTGGGTGCATCTGGGGTACGGAGGCCGAGTGTGGGTACACCTGGGGTACGGAGGCCGAGTGTGGGTACACCTGGGGTACGGAGGCCGAGTGTGGGTGCATCTGGGGTACGGAGGCCGAGTGTGGGTGCATCTGGGGTACGGAGGCCGAGTGTGGGTGCATCTGGGGTACGGAGGCCGAGTGTGGGTACATCTGGGGTACGGAGGCCGAGTGTGGGTACACCTGGGGTACGGAGGCCGAGTGTGGGTACATCTGGGGTACGGAGGCCGAGTGTGGGTGCATCTGGGGTACGGAGGCCGAGTGTGGGTGCATCTGGGGTACGGAGGCCGAGTGTGGGTGCATCTGGGGTACGGAGGCCGAGTGTGGGTACACCTGGGGTGCAGGGCCTCCTGGGGGCTGGAGAGCAGATACACCTGCAATGATGAAATGAAGGCAGAGTTCCTTCCATTCACTGGCACTTATTGAACAGGCGCCAGGTGACTAGCAGACATCTGAAGGAAAGACTCTCCAGGAAACAAGTATTTGTGGAAACTTAGAAGAACTGTCTACGAGTACTGCCTTCACTTCCTCCCCTCCCTCTCTCCCCCTTGAATCCACACCAACGGCTCCATCAGCAACATGTGCCTGGGCGGAGAAGGCAGGTGCACTAGGAACAGACACTGTGACCGCACTGCCTGGGCCCAAACCCTCACCTCCGAGACCCAGAGCGAGGGACCTGACTGTACCCTGCCTCAGTTTCCCCCAGCTGTAGAATGAGGGTAATAGTGGTGCCTGCTGGTTGGGCACAGTGGCTCATACCCGTAATCCCAGCACTTTGGGAGGCTGAGGTGGCAAGAAGGTGACAGAGTGATCACCTGTTCCGACAGTGGGGGAGGACTGCTCAAGATGAGGAGTTTGAGACCAGTCTGGGCAACGTAGCAAAAGCCCATTGCTATAAGAAAATTAAAAGTTAGCCAAGCATGGTGCATGCCTGTGCTCCCACCCACTCGGGGGGCTGAGGCAGGAGAATGGCTTGAGCCCAGGAATTTGAGCCTGCAGTGAGCTATGATTGTGCCACTGCACTCCAGCTGGGGTAACAGTGAGATCCTGCCTCAAAACAAATCAAAACAACCTCACAAACACAAAAAAAGTAATGCCCTCTTTGGGGGTTGGCTGTGATGTCGAGAACATTCTGGAAATGCTGTCTGGTACGTGGCAAAGACTATCCTTGACTATTTGCACCACTGCTCACTTCCTCCACAGCTGCTGGAATGATTCCACTAAGAACCAAGTCAGGCATGTCCCTCCTCTGCTCAAAGCCCTGCCATGGCTCCCACCTACCCCAGGAACCACTGCCTTTACTGTGACCTACTATGGCCCCAGGCCAAATCCAGCACCTGCTTTGGTAGAGCACAAATATGCAACAGAGAACTTATGCAGCCCACAAAGCCTAAGGTATGTACCATCTGGTCTCCTATAGTGTCTAAGACCTCTGGCCCCACCCAGGCCATCTCCCCACCAGCTACCACCTACCTGCCTTCACTCTCCCAGTCTTCTGGGCCACCTGGCTCCGCCTACCCCGGCCTCCTCCATGTTACCCAAACATGTCACCACCCCACCAGGCCCCTGAGGCTGCTGCTCCTTCTGTCTGCCTCATCTTCTTTCTCATTTGATTTTTATTGAGACCGAGTCTCACTCTGTCACCCAGGTTGGAGTACAAAGGGGTGATCTCGGCTAACTATAACTTCCGTCTCCTGGGTTCAGGTGATTCTCATGCCTTAGTCTCTCAAGTAGCTGGGATTGCAGGCGTGTGCTACCACATCCGGCTAATTTTTGTATTTTTAGTCAAGATGGGGTTTTGCCATGTTGGCCAGGCTGGTCTCCAACTCCTAGCTTCAAGTGATCTGCCTGCCTTGGCCTCCCAAAGTGCTGAGATTACAGGTGTGAGCCACTGTGCTGGGCCAATTTTTATTTTTAAATAAATAATTTTGAAATAGAGACAGGGTCTTGCTATGCTGCCCAGGCTGGTCTTGAACTCCTGGCCTCAAGCAATCCTCCTGCCTCTGCCTCCCAAAGTGCTGGAACTACAGGTATACGCCATCTTGTCTGGCCTGCTCACCTTCTCAGTGAGGCCCCAGAGGCCACCCTGTTTAAAATACCATCCGGGCCAGGTGTGGGGGTTCACACCTGTCATCCCAGCACTTTGGGTGGCTGAGGAGGGTGAATCACTTGAGGTCAGGAGTTCGAGATCAGCCTGACTGACATGGTGAAACCCCATCTCTATCAAAAATACAAAATTTACCCAGGTGTGGTGGTGCATGCCTGTAATCCCAGCTACTTGGGAGGCTGAGGCAGGATAATCACTTGAACCTGGGAGGCAGAGGCTGCAGTGAGCTGAGATGGCACCACTGCACTCCAGCCTGGGCAGCAGAATGAGACTCAATCTCAAAAAAAAAAAGACCCACCCAAATAAAATGTCATCCACCCCAAAACACACACACACACACACACACACACACACACACACACACTTTCTCCATGAGGCACATCACAGCCTCTTTGCATTCAGGCGCACTTGACAGCATTTCAGCACTATTTTTGAAGGTCCTTTTATTTTCTAAAAAATGTATTATTATTTTAGAAATGAGATCTCTCTGTTGCCCAGGCTGGAGTACAGTGGTGCAATCATAGCTCACTGCAGTCTCGAACTCCTGGCCTCAAGGGATCCTCGTGCCTCAGCCTCCCAAGTAGCTGAGACCACAGGTGTGTGACACCATGCCTGTTAATTAAACAAAAAATTTTTAGAGATAGGGTCTTGCTCTGTTGCCCAGGCTGGCTGGTCTCAAACTCCTAGGCTCAACTAATCCTCCTGCCCGGGCCTCCCCATGTGCCGGGATTATAAGCATGAGCCTCCTAGGACATTTTCAACATTAATGTCACCAAGAAGAAGCATAAAAATGCAAAAATCGCGGCACTCATAGACCTTAAACAGGGCATGCGTTTACGGAGTAAAAGGCTGAACGGGAAGGCAGACTGTCGCCTTGCGCAGCCTCAGCTGTGAACGGCCGTGGGAACTCTGTGTTTTCTCCTCTCTGCACCAGTACGAATGGATTGATGTTGAGGTTATGGAGAAATTTTAGCAAGTAGATGAAAATTAAACACAGAATTACCATCCGATCAGCAATTCTACTCCTGGGTATATCTTCAAAAGAACTGTCTGAGTAAACACTGACTCTGCAAATCACGAGGCTTGACTGTATTTTTGTTTATTTAGAAGGGAAACTCCAGGAGCTGAGCTGCGGGTCTCTGTTGGTCTGTGTTGTCACGGCTGGCACGAGGCCTGTCATGTGGTGGGGGGCTGCTTAACAGATGCTGGCTTCAGGGAGGGAGGGAGAGGGCTTCTGGGAGGGACCTGGTCTGGGACGGTCAGAGGAGAAAGGAAAGGGCAGGGTGGAGGGAATGTCTTATTCCAGAAGGTTCTGCCATGGGCCTTGGGGTCACTTTCTCATCGAACCTGAAGCCACAGAAAGGTTTATGTGGAGTGGATCCTTCTAGAAATGATGGCTGGAGCACAGGAAGTGGGGCACACTGGAAGGGGTGGATGCAGGGGGACCTGGACCTTCAGGGTAGGGGAAAGGCGGGGAAAGGTGAAGAGGGACAGAGAGGGGTGGTGTAGGGGCGATGGAGAGCCAGAGTGGTGGGCTCAACAGCAGGCAGCCACTGGCATGGGGGGGGCACTCTAGGGAAGGGATGAAAATTTGGGTCTAAGGTGGTACCTGGAGCATGGGAGCACCCAGGAGCACCCAGGAGCACCCAGGAGCAGGGCTAGGGAGATGGTTTAACGGAGCTGCCTGGAGATTAAATGGGACAAGGGATGGAATTAAAGTGATCTTGGGACCAGAATAGCTGAATTGCATGGTGGATTTTATTTTGGGGGAGGGGAGAAGACAGCTGTATCATAACCACTGGCTCAAACTAGTATTATTTTATTTCTTTATTATTTATTTTGAGATGGAATTTAACATTGTGGCCCAGACCGGAGTGCAGTGGTGCGATCTCGGCTCACTGCGACCTCTGCTTCCCAGGTTCAAATGATTCTTCTGCCTTAGCCTCCCAAATAGCTGGGATTACAGGCACATGCCACCATGCCTGGCTAATTTCTGTATTTTTAGTAGAGATGGGGTTTCATCATGTTGTCCAGACTGGTCTCAAACTCCTAACCTCAGATGATCTACCTGCCTTGTCCTCCCAAAGTGCTGGGATTACAGGTGTGAGCCACCGCGCCCAGCCCTCAAACTAGTATTATTATGACGCTTAAAAAAAATGTCAACCGAAACCCCTAGGCCTGTATTTATACGGTTGCTTATTTAGACCGGTGATCCTCTACAAGGAGCGATTCCTGCCCCCACAGCCACTTGGCAGCGTCTGGAGACATTTTTCATTGTTATGGATGTGAGGGGGGAAGAGGGGTGCTCCTGGCATCTGGTGGGTGGAGGCCAGGGATGCTGCTCAGTGCCCTGTAGTGCCCAGGTCAGCCCCATCCCAAAGAACGATCTGGCCCCAAACGTCTAGACTGGGAAACTCTGATTTAGACCCATGCGCAGGAATCTAAGCATCCCAGTACTCACTCTGTCACCTGGTGATTAAAGCCACCTCTCCACGATCATTAAAGCCACCCCTCTAGCTGTCTGTTGTCTCCAGCTTTGATAAGTAAGCTGTCTACATCTTTATCTTTCTAAGTTACAGGTTAAATGACTGACTGAGACAGGGCAGAGGACAGAACCGTGGGTGGCTTCCTACTAAGGGAACAGCAGCCCATTAATTAACTGCTCTGTGAATGTCCATCCACCAACGAGCATGGCTAAAAGATGTTACCTCACAACTATCTTGCTTATTTATTTAGTTTTTGGAGACAGAGTCTCGGCTGAAGTACAGTGGTGTAATCAGAGCTCACCGCAGCCACAAACTCCTGGGGCTTAAGTAATCCTTCTGCCTCTCTCCTGAGTAGCTGGAAGTGCACACCACCACCCCTAGGTAATTAAAAATGAGGCAGGGTGCAGTGGCTCACGCTTGTAATCCCAGCACTTTGGGATGTGGAGGCAGGCGGATGACGAGGTCAGGAGTTCGAGACCATCCTGGTCAACAAGATGAAACCCCAGCTCTACTAAAAATACAAAAATTAGTTGGGCGTGGTGGCACGTGCCTGTAATCCCAGGTACTTCAGAGGGTGAGGCAGGAGAATCACTTGAACCCAGGAGGTGGAGGTGGCGGTGGGCTGAGATCGCACTGCTGCACTCCAGCCCGGGCAACAGAGCAAGACTCTATCTTAAAAAAAAACAAAAAAAAAAACTTGTTATTTTCTTTGTGGAGACAGGGTCTCGCCATGTTGCCCAGGCTGGCTTTGAACTCCTGGGCTCAACTGATCCTCCTGCCTTGGCCTCCCACAGTGCTGGGATTACAGGCACGAGTCACCACCCCCAGACCATAACTATCTTAATATCTCTGTGTGCTTCTCATCCTGCCCCCCAAAATACAGTGCAGGACGTGGTTAGATGCTCCTATTTCCACGTATCTGATCCAGTTTTGCTGGTTGAATGCCAAAGATCACGGGAGTCTGTGACGCACTTTCAAGTTCTTGTAAGATCCGACAGTGTCAGATGCAACTGGTAAGAGGACTCCTCCAACTTGACAATAAAAAACAGACACTCCCATTCACAAATGGGCAAAGGACTTGGAAAGACAGGTCTCCAAAGAAGATACACAAATGACCAATATGCACATGAAAAGGGTGCTCAGCATCAGTCATCACCAGGGAAGTGCAAAGCAAAACCACCCACTTCACACCCACTAAGATGGTCTACTTTATTTTATTTACTTCTTTTTTTTTTTGAGACAGAGTCTTGCTCTATCACCCAGGCTGGATGGAGTACAGTGGCACGATCTCAGCTCCCTGCAACCTCCGCCTCCCGGGTTCAAGTGATTCTCCTCCCTCAGCCTCCTGAGTAGCTGGGATTACAGGTGACCACCACCATGCCCGGCTAATTTCTGTAGTTTTGGTAAAGATGGGCTTTCACTATGTTGGCCAGGCTGGTCTCGAGCTCCTGACCTTAGGTGATTTGCCCACCTCGGCCTCCCAAAGTGCTGGGATTACAGGAGCATGCCACCATTCCCAGTCTAAGATGGTATAATTAAAAAAATGGAAAATTACAAGTGTTGGTGAGAAGGCAGAGAAACCAGGACCCTCACATGCTGCTGGTAGGAAGGTAAAATGGGGCAGCTGCTGTGGAAGACAGCTTGGTGCTTCCTAAAAAGTCTAGTGTAGAATTACCACATGACCTGGCAATTCCACTTCTGAGTATATTGTCAAATGAATTAAAACAGGTACTCAAACAGGTATTTTGTACATACATGTTCACAGCAGGATTATTCAGCTAAAATGTGGAAATAAGGCCAGGCGAGTTGGCTCACACCTATAATCCCAGCACTTTGGGAGGCTAAGGAGGGAGGATTACCTGAGGTCAGGAGTTCGAGACCAGCCTCACCAACATGGTTAAATCCTGTCTCTACTAAAAATACAAACATTAGCCAGGCCTGGTGGTGGGCACCTGTAATCCCAGCTACTCGGGAGGCTGAGGCAGGAGAATCACTTGAACCCGGGAGGCGGAGGTCACAGTGAGCCAAGATCATGCCACTGCACTCCAGCTTGGGCACTCCAGAGTGAGGCTCTGTCTCAAAAGAAAAACCCCCAAACAAACAAAAAAACACAAAATGTGGAAATAATCTAAGTGTGTATCTATGGATGAACGGAAAACAACACGTGACATACACACACACACTGCAATATTGTTCGGCCTTAAGAAGGCAGTTCTGACACACAGATGGCCCTTAAGAACACTATGCTCAGTGCAATAAGCCAGTCACAAAAGAATAAATTGTATGTGACTCCAATCCTAGAAGGTGCCCAGAGGTGTCAGATTCATAGAGACAGGAAGGAGAATGGTGGGTGCTGGGGTGGGGGAGGGAGAGTGAATGTTTCATGGGGACAGAGTTGCAGCTTGGGAAGAGGTGAAAGTTCTGGAGATAGATGGATATGAATGTGCTTAATGCCACCAACCTGTGCACTTAAAAACGATTTTTTTTAAACGATGCCATTTGGCTGGGCACAGTGGCTCACACCTGTAATCCCAGCACTTTGGGAGGCCAAGGCGGGCAGATTGCCTGAACTGAGGAGTTCAAGACCAGCCTGGGCAATATAACTTGCCCTAATCTCTACAAAACTATAAAAAAAACATTAGCCAGACTTGGTGGCACGTGCCTCTAGTCCCAGCTACTCGGGAGGCTGAGGCACAAGAATTGCTCGAGCTGCGATGTGGGGGATGCAGTGAGCTGAGATGGCGTCACAGCACTCCAGCCTGGGTAACAGAGTGAGACTCTGTCTCAAAAAAAAAAAAAAAAAAAATCAAGGATGGCTAATAGAGATATAGACCAACACCTGCTTGCTTGGTGTTTGAGGTCATTTTGCTGAACAAGTTTAACTGCTCCACACAGGGCCAGGCAGAGTTGTCCCAGAATGTTTTACGGAGGGTGAACGGGTGAGAACCAACCAGTACTAAAGGACAAGGCACTGTAGAAACAGCCTTTTGAAGTGAGCTGAGAAGGGGCAGATCCAACCAGAAGACCAGAGGTACAGCCTCCAGAAGAAAAGTCAACTGATGAGAAAGATGCTTGGTCACTCAGGAGGCTGACGCAGGAGGATCGCTTGAGGCCAGGAGTTCAAGACCACCTTGGGCACAAGACCAATACTCTGTTTCTACAAATAAATGTAAAAATTAGCCAGGTGTGGTGGTGCATACCTGTAGTCCCAGCTACTTGGGAAGCAGAGGTGGGAGGATCACTTGAGCCCCAGAGGTTGAAGCTGCAGTGAGCTGTGATTGCATTACTGTACTCCAGCCTGGGAGACAGAGCAAGACCCTGTCAAAGAAAAAAAGAAAGGAAGGAAGGAAGGAAGGGAGTCAGGCAAGCAGGCCAGCCTAGCACAGTGGCTCATGCCTGTAACCCCAGGACTTTGAGAGGCTGAGGCGGGCAGATCAATTGAGGTCAGGAGTTTAGACCAGCCTAGCCAACATGGCGAAAGCTCATCTCGATTAAAAATACAAAATTAAGCCAGGCGCAGTGGCGAGCACCTGTAATCCCAGCTACTTGGGAGGCTGAGAGTTGCCTGAACCCAGGAGGCAGAGGCTGCAGTGAGCTGAGATCACACTACTGCACTCCAGCCTGGGCAAAAGAGCAAGACCCTGTCAACAAAAGCAAAAAAAAGGAAAGGAAAGGAGAAAAGCGGAAAGGAAAGGAAGAAGCTTGGTGTGCAACTTTTTTTTTTTTTTGAGATGGAGTCTTGCTCTGTTGCCCAGGCTGGAGTGCGATGGCACGATCTTGACTCACTGCAACCTCCACCTCCTGGGTTCAAGCGATTCTCTTGCCTTAGCCTCCCTAGTAGCTGGGACTACAGGCGCATGCCACCACCCCTGGCTAATTTTTTGTATTTTCAGTAGAGATCGGGTTTCACCATGTTGGCCAGGATGGTCTCGATCACCTGAGCACAGGTGATCTGCCTGCCTCGGCCTCCCACAGTGCTGGGATTATGGGCGTGAGTCACTGTGCCCAGCCCACAACTTCAGATTTTTAACATATCTGACTAAAGAATGTGTCTAAGGTCAAGGCTCAGGCGGAGATGCCCCGCGCGCCCAGGCTTGTTCTGAGATCCTGTTTCCTTCTGTGCAAATTTTGCACTATTTTCTGATATCAGCAATGGGGGGATCTTCAATATCACCCATAGATATTCCAGATGCTGAAAAATGCATCTGCCTTGTGAGTATTTCTTTTGACACAGGATGCAGGCCAGATGCTGAAGTATAAGAGGTCCCAGCAAAACAGTTTCACCCTGAGGCCTTCTCAGGAAGGGCAGTGTGCGGTATCTTTTAAACAATTATGTTAATTCTACTGACTGGGCAGAAATCAAAGTGACAAGGGTGAAAATTTTTTTTTTTTTTTTGACATGGAGTCTCACTCTGCTGCCCAGGCTGGAGTGCAGTGGTGCGATCTCAGCTCACTGCAACCTCTGCTTCTCAGGTTCAAGCGATTCTTGTGCCTTAGCCTCCAAAGTAGCTGGGATCACAGGTGTGCACCACCACACTCAGATAGGCTTTTTTTTTTTTTTTTTTTGAGACAGAGTCTCCTGTCGCCAGGCTGGAGTAGAAGGTGCAATCTTGGCTCACTGCAACCTCCACCTCCTGGGTTCAAGAGATTCTTCTGCCTCAGCCTCCCAAGTAGCTGGGATTACAGGTGCCCGCCACCACGCCCAGCCAATTTTTGTATTTTTTTTTTTTTTTTAAGACAGGGTTTCCCCGTGTTGGCCAGGCTGGTCTTGAACTCCTGACCTCAGGTGATCTGCCCGTGAGCTACCACGCCCCGCCTAATTTTTGTATTTTTAGTAGATACAGGGTTTCACCATGTTGGCCAGAATGGTCTTGATCTCTTGACCTCATGATCTGCCCAGCTCGGTCTCCCAAAGTGCTGGGATCACAGGCGTGAGCCACTGTGCCTGGCCAATTTTCATATTTTTAGTAGACAAGGCGGTTTCACCATGTTGGCCAAGCTGGTCTTGAACTCCTGACCTCAGGTGATCCACCTACCTCAGCCTCCCAAAGTGCTGGGATTACAGGTATAAGCCACCACACCCCACCCATGAAGAACATGTTGATGAAAACAGCTGATTCTGAAAAGACTAATTCAAGTCTAGTTACACAGTTGAAATCTTCCAGAAAGCTCCACTGGCATATGCATACACACACACACACACACACACACACACACATATTTTAAGCCAACAATTTTCACATGGGAAATAAACAGCAAATAAATGTCAGCAGAGGTGGCCCTAAGAAGGGCAGAGGAAGCCAAACACTTGAGAGAGGCCAGGAGTTTCTGTTTTAGCAGATAAAAAGCAAGCTGTCACAGGAGGAAAGAAGGCAGGGCAGAAAATCAGGCACACAGATTACCAGGAAAAAAACCTGTTTGTCTTTAATGGGCAGGGACATATTTGCATTTCTGGAAAAAACTGAAATGATGTCAGGGCAGGTGAACCTTAGAAAGACCCTTCACAGGCCTGGGGCAGTGGCTCACGCCTGTAATCCCAGCACTCTGGGAGGCCGAGGCAGGCAGATCCCTTGAGGTCAGGTGTTCGAGACCAGCCTGGCCAACATGGTGAAACCCGGTCTCTACTAAAAATAGAAAAATTAGCTGGGTGTGGTGGCAGGCGCCTGTAATCCCAGCTACTCAGAAGGCTGAGGCAGGAGAATTGCTTGAGCTCAGGAGGTGGAATTTGCAGTGAGCCACTATACTCCAGACTGGGTGACAGGGTGACACTCTGTCAAAAAAAAAAAAGACCCTTCACAGGGAGTTTCCAATCTAATCCCAAATCTCACAGAGGTCAATCTTTCCACACCATGGATTGGGAAAGCCATGGGTCTTGTTTTTTTCTTTTTTAAAGAAACAGGGTCTCGCTCTTGCCCAGGCTGGAGTGCAGTGGTGTAATCACAGCTCACTGCAGTTTTGAATTCCTGGACTTAAGTGATCTTCCTGCCACAGCCTCCCAAGTAGCTGGGACTACAGGTACATACTACCTACCTGTAGTTACCCCACTGGCTAATGTTTATATATTTCTTTTTTGTAGAGATGGGATCTCACTATGTTGCCCAAGCTGGTCTTGAGCTCCTGGGTTCAAGTGATCCTCCTGCCTCAGCCTCCCAAAGTGTGAGATTACAGGCGTGAGCCACTGTACTTGGCCGGTCTTGTTCTAACTTGGGGGGACCCAAACTCTATGTTGAACAACCCCAGGCTTGCAGATACCACAACAGATCTTTATTCCCTTAGAAAACGCACTGCAGCATAAACAGGGGTCCCTTGGGACTGCTCAAGGCTATGGCCAGATTGTGCAAAGGCCGACCTGGAACTCAGCTGCTGAGCTCATGAGACAGGTGAGGGCCTCCTGTTCCCTACCCCTTGTCCCTTGCCAAATTTACAGTCCTTTTTCAAATTTACAGTCAGATCATCGTGGCCGTAGGAACAGAGCTGTAAAAATGATGAGTCTACTCTAGGGGCTGGTGAACCCCTACTGCCTGTGGGCGGGCCATGTGTTTTTGTAAATAAAAGTTTTATCAGAACACAGCCACGCCCACTTGTTTCTCTGTTATCTGTGGCTGCTTTTGTTGAGTAGCTGTGACAGAGGCTATGTGTGGTCTGCAAAGCCTGAAATATTTACTACCTGGCTCTTTTTTTTTTTTGGAAATAGGGTCTATGCGCCTACGTGCAGTAAAAAAGAGAAAAAAAAAAAAAGAAACAGGGTCTCACTTTGTCATCCAGGCTGGAGGCAGTGGTACGATTTTGGCTCACTGTAACTTCCACCTCCTGGGTTCAAGCAATTCTCCCGTCACAGCCCCCCAAATAGCTGGGATCATAGGCCTAAGCCACCATGCCTGGCTAATTTTTGTATTTTTAGTAGAGAAGGGATTTCGCCATGTTGCCCAGGCTGGTCTCCAACTCCTGGGCTCAAGTGATCTGCCCACCTTGGCCTCCTGAAGTCCTGGGATTACAGGCGTGAGCCACCGCACGCAGCCTACTATCTGGCTCCTTTCATTTTACACAGAATCTTGCTCTGTTACCCAGGCTGGAGTGCACTGATGCAATCTCGGCTCACTGCAACCTCCTCTGCCTTTTGGGTTCAAGCGATTCTCCTGCTTCAGCCTCTCGAGTAGTTGGGACTACAGGCACGTGCCATCACACCCGGCTAATTCTTTTATTTTTAGTAGAGACAGGGTTTCGCCATGTTGGCCAGGCTGGTCTTGAACTCCTGACCTCTGGTGATCTGCCCACCTTGGCTTCCTGAAGTGCTGGGACTGCAGGCACCAGTCACCATGCCCGGCCTACTGTCTGGCTCTTAACAGAAAAAGTTTTCTGGTCCCTGGTCTACTGTATCTAATTGGTTTGTTCTGGAAGGGAGGGCCTATTTCCAAGAATTAAAATGCACCCAGCTGGGCTCCTGCAGCCTGGGAAATCCTAATGCTCTATCCCTGATGTGCAGAAGGAGCTGGAGTAAAACGAGTGGCAAAGTGGATTCGCTGTGTGAAATCATTACTGAATCCCAGTCTTGAAATTGCTAACACTGGGAGCAAACAGGCTCCAAACTAGCAAAGAGACTGGCTTTTTTTTTTTTTTTTTCTGGAGACAGTGTCACTCTGTCGCCCAGGTTGATGTGCAGTGGCTCAATCTCGGCTCACTTCAACCTCGGCCTCTCGGGTTCCAGTGATTCTCCTGCCTCAGCCTCCTGAGTAGCTGGGATTACAGGTGCCCGCCACCACGCCCGGCTAATTTTTATATTTTTAATAGAGATGGGGTTTCACCATGTTGGCCAGGCTGGTCTTGAACTCCTGACTTCAGGTGATCCACCCACCTCAGCCTCCCAAAGTGCTGGGATTACCAGCCTGAGCCACTGTGCCTGCCCAGTGGTTGGTTTCTGAGCATCTCAGTTCCCTACCATCCCGAGTATGCTGGCTACAAGCATTAATGTAAGTCAGCAACCAGCTCCTATGCCAGAACCTTACAAAGACCTTCATTAGTATTCCTTTTAGAATTGCAAAGGTGTGAGCCTGAATATATTTTCACGTGTTCTGTGTCTCAAGGTCAGCTCGTAAGCTAGATGCAGGAGTAGGCAACTGGTACAGCTTTTTCTCCCCCCGTCTCTGAATCTATAAAACTTGTGTGTTTGATGAAGGTGGTATTTGAATGCAGGGGAAGGAAGAGATTATATGGAGTATAGAGGTACATGGGCAGACATTTGACAAACTGTAATATCAGGTTCCTACTCATACTTTTTGGCAAATTATATTCACAGAGAATTCAGATGACGAAGCTTTTCAAAAAGAATCTGGAGGCCAGGTGTGGTGGCTCACACTTGTAATCCCAGCACTTTGGAAAGCCGAGGTGGGTGGATCACCTGAGGTCAGGAGTTCGAGACCGGCCTGGCCAACACGGCAAAACCCTGTCTCTACTAAAAATACACACACACACACACACACACACACACACACACACACACACACAAATCAGCCAAGCATGGTGGCAGGTGCCTGTAATCCCAGCTACCTAGGAGGCTGAGGCAAGAGAATCACTTGAACCTGGGTGGTGGAGGTTGCAGTGAGCCGAGATTGAGCCACTGCACTCCAGCCTGGGCAACAGAATGAGACTCGATCTCAATAACAACAAAAATCTGGAGTTCTCCTGAAGACCTCCTCTTTCCTCTCTTCAATTAACTGGTTCTAAAGAGTGAGCCCAAGTGCTACACTTCCTTTAACTTCAAAATACTGGGAAATCAATGTGCTGTAAAGAGCCTAAGAAATGAGTACCAATAACTTGTAAACTTGTTCTAGGCTGGGAATGGTGACTCACACCTGGAACCCCAGTGTTTTGGGAGGCTGAGGCAGGAGGATCGCTTGAGCCCAAGAGTTTAAGACCAGCCTGGGCAATACGGTGAAACCCGATCTCTACAAAAAATAGCATTAAAAATATATAATGAGCCAGGGGTGGTGGTGCATGACTGTGGTCCCAACTACTCAGAATGCTGCAGCAGGAAGATGGCTTGAGCCTGGTAGGTAGAGGCTGCAGCGGGCTCTGATTGTACCACTGCACTCCAGCCTTGGCAACAGAGCAAGACCCTATTTCAAAAACAAAACTAAAATAAAACACGCTTGTTCTTTACAAATCATTAGAAGCAGGAGGTTCCTGAAGTGGGCTGAACAGTGTCCCACCAAAATTCATGTCCACCTAGAGCTTTGGAACGTGGACTTATTTGGAAAAACGGCCTGGGCAGAGGTCATTAGTTAAGGATCTCAGGATAAGATTTCAATTTAAGGTGGGCCCTAGAGCATATGGCTGGTGTCTATGTAGAGAAGGGAGAGGAGGGTGTAGAGACACAGATACAGAGAGGAAACATACACACAGGTGAAGGCCACATGACCACGGAGGGTGTGGAATCACGTGACCATGAGCCAGGGAATCCCTGAGGCCACTTTTTAGAAGTTGGTAGAGGCAAAGAAGAATTGTGTCCTAGCGACTTAAGACGACCCTGCCGAAACCTTCAGTTCAGACTTCTCCAGAGCTGTGAGAAAATGCATTCATGTCACTTTCAGCTGCTACGTTTGAGGTAATTTGCTACAGCAGCCCTGGGGAAGGAATATTGTTCTTAGAAAGTCACAGCTGTGAACTGTATCGTGAAGGGCTTCGACTTTCCTAAACATTTTCCTCCTCTATGGCACGATGGCTCTGACACTGAACTGTGTGACCCATTAGTAAGTCATAAAAAACATTTTTTTTTTTTTTTTCTGAAAAATAAAACAGAAAACAACAGAGTGGAGGCTGGGTACAGTGGCTCACACCTGGAATCCCAGCACTTTGGGAGGCTGAGGTGGGAGGATCGCTTGAGCCCAGGAGTGCCAGATCAGTCTGGGCACAGTGAGACTCACTCTCTACAAAAAAAAAAAAAAAAAAAAAAAAAAAGAAAGAAAGAAAGAAAGAGAGAGAGAATGACACAACACATCTGAGAAAGCTGGGCACAGTGGCTCACGCCTGTAATCCCAGCACTTCGGGAGGCCGACCCCAGCGAATCACCTGAAGTCAGGAGTTTGAGACCAGCCGGCCAACATGTATTTTTAGTCTCTACTAAAAATACAAAAAATTAGCCAGGCAGAGTGGTGGCCACCAGCTACTGGGGAGACTGTGGCAGGAGAATCACTTGAACCCGGTAGACAGAGGTTTCAGTGAGCCACGATCATGCCACTGCACTCTAGCCTGAGTAAAAGAGTGAGACTCCACCTCAAAAAATAAAATAAAATAAAATAAAAACAAAAATAAAGCATCCAAGTCTGTCGCACACAATAAAGATGAGTACTGTTTGGTAACACTTTGCATCCTATTATTGTATGTATAACCATTGGGTCATGGTATAAAATGTTCCGTTTTTGGTCTAAACAAAATGCACCCATCTGAAGGAGCTACAAGAGAATACTAGAGGCAGCCGGCAGGTGCAGTGGTTCACGCTTGCAATCCCAGCACTTTGGGAGGCCGAGACAGGTGGATCACGAGGTCAGAAGTTTGAGACCAGCCTGGCCAACACGGTGAAACCCCGTCTCTACCACAAATACAAAAATTAGCTGGGCATGGTGGCAGGTGCCTGTAATCCCAGCTACTTGGGATGCTGAGGCAGAGAATTTCTTGATCCCAGGAGGCAGAGGTTGCAGTGAACCAAGATCGCACCATTGTACTCCAGCCTGAGTGACAGAGCAAGACTTTGTCTCAAAAAAAAGTCCTAGAAGCCCCTGTTTTCAGGCCCAACCATCAGGCAAACCTTCCAGGACGACAGAAAGCTACCCTCATGCTAAAATCCTCCAGGACTGGGAATGTTCAGATTGGATTAGCTGCACGATCTATCTAAAAGGCCTTTGGGTTTCTACCTAACTCTGTTTCTGCTTTTCGTGACTTGACAACAGTTGTCCAGATCAATTTGTATTTACAGGACAAAAGAGAGCCCAGGACAAGAAGCCCCTCAAGCATCTAACTGGCTCCCTAGAGCCAGGACAGTGAAGGGATCAACAGTCAGCACACAAGGTCAGGTCAATTGAGTTAAATGGCCCCAGGTCAGCCTATACCTGCCTCTGGCAAGGTGCCCCTTACTATTCCTTCAAATTTCTTCTCACGGATTACAAGTAACTAGGCCAGGTGCAGTGGCTCACACCTGTAATCCCAGCACTCTAAGAGGCTGAGGCAGGAGGATCTCTCTCTCTTTTTGTTTTTTCTTTTTTCTTTTCTTTTCTTTTTTTTTTTTTGAGATGAGGAGTCTCCCTCTGTCTCGCAGGATGGAGTGCTGTGGCTCAATCTCAGTTGACTGCAACCTCCACTGCCTCCCAGGTTCAAGCAATTCTCTTGTCACAGCCTTCCCAGTAGCTGGGAATATGGTGCCAGTCACCATGCCTGGCTAATTTTTGTATTTTTAGTTGAGATGGGAGTTTCACCATGTTGGTCAGGCTGGTCTCGAACTCCCGACGTCAAGTGATCCACCCGCCTTGGCCTCACAGTGCTGGGATTACAGGTGTGAGCCACTGCACCCAGCAGGAGGATCTCTTGAGCCCAGGAATTTAAGACCAGCCTCGGCAACACAGCAAGTATTCATCTCTAAAAATAAAAATAAAAAATTAGCTGGGCATGGTGGTGCACAACTGTAGTGCCAGCTACTCAGGAGGATGAGGTGGGAGGATCGCTTGAGCCCAGGAGGTCAAGGCTTCAGTGAGCTATGATTGCTCCAGCCTGGGCAACAGAGCGAGACCATCTCAAAAAGAAAGATAGAAAAAGCTAATTTTAGGCAACAGTGTGAAGGAACCTTGCAATCGTTATGGTAAGTAAAAGAAGCCACATGAATACATCAAGTATACTGTCAGATTCCATTGACATGAAGTCTGGAATAGACAGATCTAGAGACAGAAAATAGGCTCGTGGCTGCTGGGGGCTGGGAGGATAGGGGAATGGGCAATGAAA
This sequence comes from Callithrix jacchus, assembly GCF_049354715.1. Taxonomy (NCBI): domain Eukaryota; kingdom Metazoa; phylum Chordata; class Mammalia; order Primates; family Cebidae; genus Callithrix; species Callithrix jacchus. Next base: position 6,988,758 of record NC_133523.1, on the reverse strand, counting down.
GCTAAGGGTGTGGGCTTTTCTTAGGGGTGACGGGAATGTTGTCAAATTAAACAGCGGTGACAGCTGCATGACTCTGTGAACACAGTAAAAACCACTGAAGAGGCCGGGTGTGGTGGCTCACGCCTGTAATCCTAGCACTTTGGGAAGCCAGGGCAGGGGGATCACCTGAGGTCAAGAGTTCGAGACCAGCCTGACCAACATGGTGAAACCCCATCTCTACTAAAAACACAAAAACTAGCTGGGCGTGGTGGTGAGCACCTGTCATCCCAGCTACTGGGGAGGCTGAGGCAGGAGAATTGCTTGAACCCAGGAGGTGGAGGTTTCAGTAAGCTGAGATCATGCCACTGTACTCCATCCAGCCTGGGCTGCAGAGTGAGACTCTGAAAAACAAAACAAAACAAAACATTGAACTGTACACTGTAAAAGGGTGAATTTTATGGTATGTGAATTATATGATCGCAATTTTAAATAGCAGCAGCTGACCAAGAGGGCTTTCCGGGTAATGTCTAGGCCATATCTGCCTCGAGGCTCTCACCTAGTCACACTGGATGGCACAGACACACTTTGTACCTTCTCCTACGTGGTCCTACGTGGCAGGGACCAGCAGATGGGCATGCTGCCATCCTCCTGTGCATTAGGTGATTGAGGAATGTCAATAACCTAGCCCCACACCACTTACAGGGCAAGCTGGTCCCCTTTCCTTTAGGGTTCTCTTAGCTTTGCCCCTAGCCTTCCTGCTACTCAGTCTCAAACTGTTCCTTAAAATTCTGTCCCATTGCCACTGTGCTTCCAGTTCTTATCCCATCTCTTCCTCTCTGTGTAACTGCTTTATTGACATAGAATTCTCATACCACACAATTCACCCTTTGAAAGCGCCCAATTCAATAGTTCTTAGTATATTCACAGAGTTGTCCATCTATCATCACAATCTCCTTTATTTTACTTTTATTTATTTATTTTGAGACGGAGTCTTGCTCTGTTGCCCAGGCTGGAATGCAGTGGCAGGTCTCAGCTCACTGCAACCTCCACCTCCTGGGTTCAAGCAATTCTCCTGCCTTAGCCTCCTGAGTAGCTGGGATTAAAGCCACGTGCCACCATGCTCAGATAATTTTTGTATTTTAGGTACAGACAGGGTTTCACTATGTTGGCCAGGCTATTCTCAAATTCCTGACCTTGTGATCCACCCACCTCAGCTTCCCAAAGTGCTGGGATTGCAGGCGTGAGCCACTGCACCTGGCCTACAATCAATTTTAGAATGCCTTCATCACCCCAAAAAGAAACCCCATTCCCTTGGGCATCATTCCCCACTCTGCTACCCCAAGCCCCTGGAAACCATGAATCTACTTTATGTCCCTGTGGATTCAGTTGTATACATTTCATATAAATGGAATCATACAACAGGTAGCCTTTGGGGACTGGCTTCTTTCAATGAGCATGTTTTCTTTTAGGTTTATCTGTGCATCAGAACTTCTTTTTTATGGCCAAGTACTATTCCACAGCATGGCGGGACCACATTTTATGTATCCATTCCTCAGCAGATGGACATTGAGGTTGTCTCTGCTTTCTGGCTATTTGGAATCATGCTCCTATGAATATTCCTGTAAAGTTTTTGTGTGGACCTGTGTTTACATTTCTCTTAGGCACCTACTGAGGAACGGAATTGCTGGGTCCTATGTTAAGCTTTTGAGGAACTGCCTGTTTCTCAAGGTAGCTGCACCAACCTGTATTCCCACCAGCAGCGTATGAGGGTCCCAATTTTTCCTTCTTCCCATCTCTCTTAGGGACAGTTACAATGGCTCATGTCTGTAATCCCAGCACTTTGGGAAGCCAAGGCAGGCAGATCACTTGAGCAGGAGTTCAAGACCAGCCTGGGCAAGATGGTAAGATCCCTGTCCCTCCAAAAAATAAAAGAAATTAGCCAGGCGTGATGGCTTACACCTGTGGTTCCAGCTATTTGGGAGGCTGAGGTGGGAGGATCACTTGAGCCCAGGAGGTTGAGGCTGCAGTGGGCTATGACCATGACACTGCACTTCAGCCTGGGCAATCCAGCAAGACCCTAACTCAAAAACAAACCAAACCTCACTGGTTAGGAGTCCCCAAGTGGACATCACAAAGGGTCACACGGACACACCATTGGTCACCACTACCTGGCATTGTCAGCGCCACAGAGCTGACCCCCTTGCTGCCTCCAGCACCCAAGGATGCTGAAATCCTTTGTTCTACATTCTATCTGGTCCATCACTATCCATTTCACCCTGGATAAGGGGACAGTCGAGTCCGGTAATCCCTACTGTGGATAACTTCCCAACCTACTCTTGTTTCTAAATTCAATTTTGTTCTTCAAATGAACCTCAGCAAATTAGAGGTATATCCATACACAGTGTGTAACTGGGATGTCCCTGTATGCAAGATGGTGCTAGATGCCTGCCAAGTAATTTGACATGGTCCTCCCCTCCTTCCATCCGACACTGCAGTGAGAGAGCACCTGCTCAGAACTCCTTTTCATTTTAAAATATTTATTTATTTATTTATTTAGAGATGAGGTCTTCCTCTGTTGCCCAGGCTGGAGTGCAATGGTGTGATCACAGCTCTCTGCAGACTTGACATCCCAGGCTCAAGCAATCCTCCCATCTCAGCCTCCTAAGTAGCTGGAACCACAGGTGTGAGCCACCAACCTGGCTAGTTTTAAAATCTTTTGTAGAGATGGGATTCTTGGTGTTACCTAGGCTGGTCTTGAACTCCTGGCCTCAAATAGTCCTCCTGCCTCAGCCTCCCAAAGTATTGGGATTCCAGGTGTGAGCGCTGTGCCCAGCCAATTTTTGTTTTCATTTTTGATCTGAGACTTTCTCCAGACCAACTCCCTCTTTTCACTTTCTCTCCTCCTGAAACCCACACATAAGGATGATGACCTGAGCCAGGTATGGTGGCCGACACTTGTAGTCCCAGCTACTCAGGAGGCTGAGGCAGGAGGATCATCTGAACCCAGGAGTCAGAATTTAGCCTGGACAACACAGCAAGACCCTATCTCTTTAAACAAACAATAATAAGAATTAAATACTAATGACAAGTTGCTTAAATCTGTGAATTTACTGAAACACGCTGAATGATAGGCTTTGCAAGGTGAATTTTATGCTCTGCTAATTATATTTCAGTAAAGCTCCTATATTATATTTAAAAGGTGACATGAATTTAAAATGTAACCATCCACAATGTGTTAAATGTGTACTGTTAGTGAAACCTTTAGAATACACACACACACACACACACACACACACTCATATATATAAAACCATAAATCAGGGTATCAAGCTGTTCACAGTGGCTCACACCTATAATCCCAACACTTTGGGAGACCAAGGTAGGAGAATCGCTTGAGCCCAGGAGTTTGAGACCAGCCTGGGCAACCCTGTCTCTAACACACACAAAAATACAAAAATTAGTTGGGCGCTGTGGTATGCACCTACAGTCCTAGCTCCTCACCCTGCTTGAGCCTAGGAGGTGGAGGCTGTAGTGAGCTGTGATCCACCACGCTCTCCAGCCAGGATGACAGAATGAAACTATCTCAAAAAAAAAAGAAAGAAAGAAAGAAAGAAAGAAAGAAAGAAAGAAAGAAAGAAAGAAAGAAAGAAAGAAAGAAAGAAAAAGAAAATCAGTGTATCTACTACTTTGAACATACTGAACATGACGAGAATACAACTCTATCCTCAGTTCAAACTATGACTCTACCGCCGAAAAAGCAGAGACGCAAACTAATTTAGTTCACATGCAACTTAATTTGCATCATAAAAATGAGAGCTGCTGTCAGTGAAAGTTCTCAGAGAACATTATTTTACCAGTTCCCCTCCCTTGCCCTATCAGCCAGTCCTCCTCCAAAAAAATTCCTCCAGGCAGCTGCTTCCACGGGTGCTGTTTTGCACGTAGAGAGAGGATTTTCAAAACACGGTAGCTCTTGACCATCTCGGGGGCAAGTAAAGTTTACCTAACAAATAACAGAGAAACAGCGATCGGCTGGACATAATATAAGGTGTCTTGGCTTTTAAATTATTTTCAGAGAGCTGGCAGTAAAAATGTTTTGAAAGTCGCAGAGTTTGAAAAGATGGAAACATGACCCAGGATGAGTGAGCACGAAGGCGACCTTGACACTGGATCAGAACTATGTTAAACATGCGGTAGGTAAACACCCAGGGAGGTGCAGCCAGTCACCACGGGCCTGGCCGACAGAGGGCAATGGCCTTGAAGCGCTAATTCCTACCGTGTGACAAGAATGAAAATTATACCACAGCTATGCCAGAAACAATGTATGTGCCACTTCCCCTTTCAAAGTGGGGACATTCTCAAGTCGATTTAAGCAAAAAGGAGAGAAAGAATCAAGGAATTTCTTTTCTTTTCCTTTCTTTCTTTCTTTTTTTTTTGCTTTAGAGACAGAGTCTTGCTCTGCCACCCAGGCTGGACTGCAGTGGCACATATCTCAGCTTACTGCAACCTCCACTTCCCAGGTTCAAGTGAGTCTCCTGCCTCAGCCTCCCAAGTAGCTGGGATTACAGGCATGCGCCACCACACCTGGCTATTTTTTATATTTTTTGGTCAAGACGGGGTTTCACCCTGTTGGCCAGGCTGGTCTCAAACTTCTGGCCTCAAGTGATCTGCCCAGGGTGTTGGGATTACAGACACGAGCCATGGCGCCCCATCTCTTTTCTGCTTCTTTAAGGTACGCCATTTAAAATGAAATATGGTCGGGCACAGTAATTCATGGGTATAATCCCAGCACTCTTGGAGGCTGAGGTGGGCAGATCACCTGAAGTCAGGGGTTCGAGACTAGCCTGGCCAACATGGTGAAACCCTGTCTCTACTAAAAATACAAAAAATTAGCTAGGCATGGTGGCACATGCCTGTAATCCCAGCTATTTGTGAGGCTGAGGCAGGAGAATCACTTGAACCCGGAAGGTGGAGGTTGCAGTGAGCCAAGATCATGCCACTGCACTCCAGCCTGGGTGCCAGAGTGAGATCTTGTATCAAAAAAAAGAAAAAATAAAAATAAAAATAAAATACACTTTGAAGTATATATACACCACAACATGGGTAAATCTAGCTTACTAACAGATGCAGCAGTTCACATAGTTCTCATTTTTGTGGTGAGAGGACTTATAACATCCACTCCTCTTGCATTTTTCAGGAATACATCATGTTGTATGCGATAAATACATATACTGTTATTTGTCAGTTATAAAAAAACAAAAACCATAGGCTGCAGCAGGTCATGTCTGCAATCCTAGCACTTTGGGAGGCCAAAGTGGGAGGATCACCTGAGTCCAGGAGTTCAAGACCAGCCTGGGCAACATAGCAAGACCCTACAAAGTTTTTAAAAAGTAGCCAGACATGGAGGCGTGTGCCTGTAGACCGAGCTATTTGGGAGTTTGTGGCAGGAGGATTATTTGAGCCCAGCAGTTCCAGGCTGTCGTGAGCTATGATTGTGCTATTGCATTCCAGTCCAGGCAACAGAGCGAGACCCTGTCTCTAAAAAGAAAAAAAAAAAATTGTTTAAGTAAAATCACACACTAATTTCAAAAGAAAACAAAAGTGAAACAAGCTATCCAAAATGAAAACAAAGTAACATTTACAAGAATGAAATGTATCATGCCTTCTGGCTGTTTGGTCTTTTTTGCTCTAGAACAAACATCTTCTTTTTTTTTCCTCAGAAGGGCTTGTTGACCTACAGAAATAGCAAACTACTGATAAAGCGTAAACCATGAGCTGGTCCAAAAAACATGTGAGATGCTCAAATTTTCCAAACTCTTTATTACTTGGAATGTTAACCCAAACATGCAGGCCTGGGAGCATTCACATATGCAAAGGGCTTGTAACCCTGATGGAAAGGTTGCCATATGCCAGACGCTTCTGTTATGCACCTTACACACATTATCTCATAGAAACTCCAACCAATCCTTATTCCCATTTTAAAGATGGGTAGACTGAAACTTAGTGAAGTTACACAGCTAGCAGGTGGTGGAACTGGGACCAGAAACCAGCTCAGATCTGACCTCGAGCCTGTGCTCATGCTCCTTACACTTCTTTTTTTTGAGACGGAGTTTTGCTCTTGTTGCCCAGGCTCGAGTGCGATGGCCTGATCTCAGTTCACCACAACCTCCACATCCCAGGTTCAAGTGATTCTCCTGCCTCAGCCTCCCAAGTAGCTGGGACTACAGGCATGTGCCACTATGCCCGGCTAACTTGTATTTTTAGTAGAGACGAGTTTCACCGTGTTGGTCAGGCTGGTCTCGAACTCCTGACCTCAGGTGATCCACCTGCCTCGGCCTCCCGAAGTGCTGGGATTACAGGCATGAGCCACCGCACCCGCCGCTCCTGACACTTCTTATAGCTCGAGGATTAATCATTCACTCAGACACCTGCCAAACTTATCCCTTGACCAATGGGCTGACCACACTGTCCTGAACTCTCTCTCTTGTCAACGGGAAGAGAATGGGGCCCTTCCAAGCTACTGGCTGGAGTTTCATCTTCGCGAAAACAAGGCAAAGGGGGAAAAGTTGTGTTGGCTGCTTTGCTTCCGTGGTAAAACTTTAAGAATGTTTTGAACCCTGTGGTCCAGGCTTTAATCTCCATAAAGCAAGAGATAAGGGGTAGATAGCTACAGCAAAACACTCAAGGGCTAGTCGAATTAACACAGGAACAGAAAATCAAATACCGCGCTTTCACGCTTGTAAGAGGAGCTAAACCTTGGGTACTCATGGACACAAAGAAGGCAACAGAAACTGGGCTCTACTACTGGGGAGGGAGAAAGGACGGCAAGGGTTGAAACACTAACTATTGGGTACTATGCTCAGTACCTGGGGGACGAGATCAATCGCACCCCAGACCTCAGCATCAAGCAATAGATCCGGGTAACACACCTGCACATGTCCCCCCTGAATCTAAAATAAAAGCTGACATTTAAAAATGTAAAACAAAACGAATCATGCAAGCACCAGGGGAAAGCTTCTCGTTCCGGTCCGCAATCAAAGCACCAGCTGAGCTCTTACACAAGAGAGAAACTAAAACCCAAGGCACAGATAGTTCTCCTGGTTTTGCACGCAAACGCTCCCGGCCAAGGAGGGCTGTCTGCTCCGGGGTGTGAGGGTTCTCCCGGGAGGCCTGAAATATGACGGTGCTGAGTATTGTGGTGGGTTCCACTCCATCCCTGTTCCTGCCCCGGGCGCTCCTGGGGCGCGAGTGACCTCTCCTCTCCTCTTCTGGAGCAGGGTAAGCCGCAGCACCCCAGGGCTGGCTGGGGCTCAGACGGAGCCGGCGGGCATCGTCTGCAACTCTGCACCCTGCAATTGCCGCCTAGAGCCTCCATGCATTGAAGGAGCAGCCTGAACCCCAGCACCTGTTTGCCTGCCTGGAGGAGTCCCCCAGGAGCCGGCAGGAGGCCCGAGGCACCCCCGGGGGTCCGGCGCCACAGGCTACCCCCTGAAGAGAACGAGGGCGCCCTCCTGAGCCCCGTTTTCTTTAGGACCGCCCCGCCGCAGCCCTCACCTCGGCCCGATCGCCCGCAGGCCGCTCTCCTACCGCTGGTCTGCCACTCTCGCAGCCGCCTCCACCGCCTCCGCCCGGCCCCTCCGGATCCGCAGTAGCCGGCGGCCGGGAGCCGGAAGCGGGAAGCCGCGCAGGGAGAGCGGCGCATGCGCCACCCCACCTCGGAGGCGGACCAGAGGGCGTGACCCGGAAGGAGGCGTGCCCTCGAGGGCGGGGCGCTTTCGGGGTCGCCTGGAAGCGGGCACGGGCACCGGAGCGGGACGGTGCTCGCGGCAGGGGTGCGGGCGTCCTTTGAGGGGCGAGTCAGCGGGGTTGGGGGCGCTTTTTGAGGGAGATCCATGCGAGCCTGGCTATCAGTAGGGTTGGGGGTTCTGAGGGGACAGCGGGGTTGAAGGGATCCAGAAGAAGAGCAGCAGGGTTAACTGGGGGTTTTGTGGGGTTAACGGAAGCCTGGGTGATTAGTGGGGCTGGGGAGGGAGTCCTGAGGAGGACAGCGGGTTGGGAGATTTCAAGGGGGAGTACAGTACAGTTAGGGGGACCCTAAGGGAGGACAGCGGGGTTGGGGGGACTCCGAAGGAGAACAGCGGTGTTGGGGAAACCCCGAGGAAGGACAGCGGGGTTGGGAGGACGCTGAGCGAGGACCAGTGGGGTCAGGGGACACCGAGGGAGGACAGTGGAGCTAGCAGTGTTTCGGAGGAATCAACGGATGCTTGGAGGGATTGTCAGTGGGCTCCTAGAGGGGTGCTGGGATTGGTGCACAGGCACCCCCGGTGATGGGGAGTCTTAGCGGGAGAGTCCAAGAAATGCAGAGGGCAGGGTCCCTCACCTGAGAAAAAGAGGCTGAATCAGGCAGAGGCGGTAGAATCACTTCAGCCCAGGAGTTCAGGACCACCAGTCTCGGCAACGTAGCAGGACCCCATCTCTACAAATCATTTTTAAAATGAGCCAGGCGTAATCGCGCCTGCCTGTGTCCCAACTCCTCCAGAGGCTGAGGTGGGAGGATGACATGAGCTTGGGAGGTCCAGGCTGCAATGATCATGAGCTGTGGTCATGCCACTGCACTGCAGCCTGGGCAACACAGTAAGACCTTGTCTTAAAACAACAACAACAAAAAGAGGCAGCATAGACTTCAGACAGACGGGTCTGGGAAAAATGAATCATATACCTCTCCGGTGGCCTCAGACACTGAAACATATGTACCCATCAGATCCCCTAAACACAGATACCATCTGCCATCAGATATGCAAAATAGGCTTCCAGGCACCCGCAAAATATGTCAGACACTCCACATAGGTCCAGCAGTGACTTCCAAACACACACTAGGTATCCCCAATACAGATGCTGTCAGATACCCTCAAACAGGTGCTGAGGGTCTGAAACACATTCACTTCCACACAGGTGCTGTTTGAAGATGTAGTCAGGCCAGATGCTGCCCTGAGCACCAGCAGCCTCTCAATTGCCATCAGACACCCCAGCCTTGAGGCTGCCTGTCTAGTCCAAGTCTCCCACAGGGGAGGCAGTTGAATAGCAACCAGGAGTCAAGCAGAGCAGCTCTCATCAAGGTTGACTGGTCAGACAGGCCCAGAAGATCCCTCCATGGACAGGCGAGATGGCTCATGCCTGTAATCCTAACACTTTGGGAGTCCGAGGAGGGAGGATTGCTTGAGTTCAGGAGTTTGAAACCAGTCTGGGAAACCTAGCATGACCTTGTCTCTCTTTTAGAAAAAAGAAGGTTTCCCCAAACCAAATCACTTCAAAACATGCACAATATGTTGTTGAGAGTCCACCATTCAGAAGCTGGGCGGTGCTGTCCCCAAATGGACCAGACTTCAGCTTAAGTCCAACCTTCATGGTCCAGAGGAAGGGAACGTGTTCAGGGAATTGGATGTCCCAGAAATGCATGAAGTAATTCATCAGGCACCCTACTGCAGCTGAGGTCAGAAACCCCAACATGGGGTTATGGAATTATGTCATGGAATTACATAATTTCATTATGATGGATGGGTAGCTGTTACTTCGCTGAGTAGCTATGGCTTTTGGACTTAGAGGCATGACTCTTATTTCTTTGTCCTTTTCTTTTCTTTTCTTTTTTGAGACAGAGTCTTGCTCTGTCACCCAGGCTGCAGTGCAGTGGCACCATCTTGGCTCACTGCAGCCTCCACCTCCTGTGTTCAAGCAATCCTCCTGCCTCAGCCTCCCGAGTAGCTTGAATTACAGGTGTGGGCCACCAAGCCTGGCTAATGTTTGTATTCTTTTTAGTAGTCAGGGTTTCACCATGTTGGCCAGGCTGGTCTAAAACTCCTGACCTCAGGTGATCGGCCCACCTCAGCCTCCCAAAGTGCTGGGATTACAGGCATAGGCCACCATGCCCGGCCTCATTTATGAGTCTTTATCATGGGCCAGGGGCTCTAAGAGCTAAGGAGACACAGGGAGCTTAGGCCCAGAGCAGGGTTTTCTCAGTCTTGGCACTTGCTGGATAATTCTCGGTGGTGGTAGCAAGTGTGTTCTCCTATGCACTGGAGGGCGTTTGGCAGCATCCCTGGCCTCTACCTATTAGATGCCAGTGGCTCCCCTGGTCCTGAAAAAAAATGCCATCAGTTGTTTCCTTGGCTGAGAGCAACTGGGCTAAGAGACATTCAGACACTCATCTGGCCTAATTCAGACTTCTTGGAGGAAGTGGGCCTGTGCTTTGTCTTAAAAGGATGAGTAAGAGTTAGGTGGGAGAGGGAGTTCCAGGAACAGCGCTGGATGAGCAAGGTAGTACGAACAACTACAAGACTTCAGGGTTGCTGGACTGTGGAGTCTGGGGATCCTGAGCAGTGGGAGAGAAACATGGAGGGATAGGTGGGGTCGAATCATAAAGAGCCTCAAAGGTCGAGGCCTGGGACAGGACTGTCTGGCGTGGTATGTGGTGTCTGTTCTCTGAAAAGCATCCCGACTTTATCCTGGAGACCCACCTTCTCTAATTACCTGGAGTGTGACTCATTCTCTGTTCTGTTTGTTTAACTTACTGTGAGGCTATTTCCTCCATGGGATTTTTTTTTTTTTTTTTTTTTGAGATGGAACCTTGCTCTGTTGCCCAGTCATGTCTGGCTTTGAATACCTTTGAAAGCAGGTAGGCCTGTGGCAAGTTATACCTTGGAAGGGCCTTTCTCAGCCTGCTGGGAACAAGACACAGGTGTTCTGGCCCCTGCGTGCCTCCTGACACAGGTGGGGAGGGGGTTGCGGTCAGAGAACAGGGTTAGGGTCTCTGATTTATTTTATTAACTATTATTATTATTATTATTGAGATGGAGTTTTGCTCTTGTTGCCCAGGCTGGTGCAATGGCAAAATCTTGGCTCACTGCAACCTCCGCCTCCCAAGTTCACACCATTCTCCTGCTTCAACCTCCCGAGTAGCTGGGATCACAGGCCTGTGCCACCACACCCAGCTAATTTTTTATTTTTAGTAGAGATGGGGTTTCTCTATGTTGGTCAGGCTGGTCTCGAACTCCTGACCTCAAGTGATCCACCTGACTTAGCCTCCCAAAGTTCTGGGATTATACGCATGAGCCACCATGCCCTGCTATTTTTATTTTTGCAGTTTTGCAGAGGCAAGGTCTGTGATTTAAATGTTACCTTTGCCTCTTTCTGGCAAAATTATTTTTTGTTATTGTTAGACAACAATAACAAAAAATAATAAAGAGAATAATGGCTCTTCCTTCCTTCCCTTTCCCTCTCCTCCCCTCTCTCCTCCTTCCTCCCTTGGGGGGGGGGAAAAAAGAAAAAAAAAGGAGGAGGATGATTATGATACAAGATACCATTGCCTATATGTACCAGCCAAGTGCTACCCACATCATTTTTTTTTTAGATGGAGTCTTGCTCTGTTGCCCAGGCTGAAGGACAGTGGCATGATCTTAGCTCACTGCAACCTCTGCCTCTCGGGTCCAAGGGATCCTCCCACCTTAGCTTCCCAAGTAGCTTGGAATTACAGGCATGCACCACCATGCCCTGCTAATTGTTTTGTGTTTCTAGTGGAGACAGGGTTTAACCCATGTTGGACAGGCTGGTCTCGAACTCCTGACCTCAAGTGATCCGCCCATCTTGGTCTCCCGAAGTGCTGGGATTATAGGTGTGAGACACCGCACATGGCGTTTACCCACATCATTTATTTTTTCTTTTTAGGGACAGGGTCTCACTCTGTGGCCCAGCCTAGAGGACAGTGGCAGATCATAGTTCACAGTAGCCTTGAACCCCTGGGCTCAAGCAATGCCCATCTCAGCCTCCCGAGTAGCTAGTATTATAGGTGAGTGCCACCACACCTGACTAACTTTTAAACATTTTTTTGTAGAGGTGAGGGTCTCACTATGTTGCCCAGTCTGGTCTCAGACTCCTGAGCTCAAGGGCTTCTCCTGCCTCAGTCTCCCGAAGCACTGAGATGACAGGCATGAGTTACCACACCTGGTCCCACATCATTTCTTATACACAAACTCAAATCTTTCTTCATCTCAAAGGATTGTCCAGCAAATCAAAATCAAATGATGTCTCCAGGAGAAAGCTTAATTCCCACCATCCTGAGTGTGGCCTGGATGTCATGACTTGCTTTCTTCCTTTTTTTTTTAAATAAAGATGGGGTTTCACCATGTTGGTCAGGCTGGTCTTGAACTCCCGACCTCAGGTGATCCGCCCACCTTGGCCTCCAAAGTGCTTGGATTACAGGCATGAGCCACCACACCTGGCCGTCATGACTTGCTTTCAAAGAATAGAGAAGAGCAAGTGAAAAGTAGTAACTTTGGAGATGTCAACTTCACTAAGATGAAGACTGACATCTCCAGGCATGTCCTGTGGATAGCATGTACCTCCTGATTTGATGAGACAAGAGAATTCTAAAAACCCACAACCCTTGGCTATTCTAATTTTTCTTCTTTTTCTTTTCTTTTCTTCCTTTTTTTTTTTTTTTTTTTGAGACAGAGTCTTGCTCTGTTGCCCAGGCTGGAGTGCAATGGTGTGATCTCAGGCCACCACAACCTCCGCCTCCCGGGTTCAAGCGATTCTCCTGCCTCAGCCTCCCAAGTAGCTGGGACTACAGGCGCATGCCACCACACCCAGTTAATTTTTGTATTTTTAGTCGAGACAGGGTTTCACCATGTTGGTCAGGCTGGTCTCAAACTCCTGACCTTGTGATCTACCTGTCTCATCCTCCCAAAGTGCTGGGATTACAGGCATGAGCCACCATGCCCAGCAAACTTGCTCTGTAATACTGCAAACTCAACTCTGCCAACCAAAGATGTAGCTTGAGCCAGACACAGTGGCTCACGCCTGTAATCCCAGAACTTTGGGAGGCTGAGGTGGGTGTATCACTGGAGGTCAGGAGTTCAAGACCAGCCAGGCCAACGTGGTGAAACCCCATCTCTACTAAAAAAAAAAAATTAGCCAGGTATGGTGGCACACACCTGTAATCCCAGCCACTCAGGAGGCTGAGGCATGAGAATTACTTGAACCCAGGAGGTGGAGGTTGCAGTGAGCTGAGATCGTGACACTGCACTCCAGCGTAGGTGACAGACGAAGACTCCATCTCAAAACCGAACAAAACTAAAAACAAAGATGTAGCTTGGGAACAAACACAGATAAAGATGACAGTTAAATGAACAGGTGAGCCCATCCTGCAACAAAACGTCATCTGCAGACTGTGAAATGTAAATTTCATAGAATGTTACACTTATAGATATGTCACTAAATACTTATTTTCAACTATTTCCAAATGTAGAAAGCCCACACTATCCTCAGCTTTCGACTTATAAAACAAACAAAAACCAAAAACCAAAAAACCGGTAGTGGACTGCAGTTCGCCAGTCCCTAACTTAGCAAATTGTTGCCAAACTTTTCTGAGGTTGCGTGTTCTATTCGCAGATCTGATGAAAACCCTGGCCACTCTGCTCTTTCTAGAAAAATGCAGGGACACCGCAAATGTGGCACACAACTTGAGGGTGTCTGAAAGCTCAGAAGGGGATTCTGGAGGCTGTCCCGCCCAATTCTCCCAGCTCAAGCAGGACCCGTCTCTGCAGCGTCCCCAGTGGAGAAGGCATTCTGGGCAGCAGTGGGATCTTCCGGGCTCACAAAGGGGCCACCGAAGCCTGTCTGCCCTGAGAAGAGTCTAGCTGGAGGCTGGATTTGCAGACAGCAAATTCAGCTATCAAGTGACAAGTGACAGGGTCCTCCAGTGATGACTTAGACGGGGGCAGGCATGCACATTTGTATGACCTACAGAGGGTTCCGACAGACCTCTTCTGCCTCCACTTCAAGCACACTGGCCTTTCTGCTGCCTGGGGCGCATTACTGCCCTAGGACCTTTGCCCCTATGACCTGGAATTCTCTTCCCTACAGACCCACAGGGTCCTTTTCCCAGATCCTCCACATTCTGGATTCCAGTGTCACCAATTTGGAGAGGCTATCGCTGGACACCTGAGGGAGAGCCGTGGTCCTCATCTGGGGGTAACTGCCTTCCTACCCTGCCACTATAGGACATGGGGCAACTTGGACATCATATCTAGGGATGCTCCTGCCACCAAGTGGGTGAAGGCCATGGATGGTGTCCAACCTCCTCCCAGGCACCCGGTGGCCACACACAACAGCCCCAAATGTCAGTAGTGCTGAGGTTGACACACTGTCTAATCACTGTCTCCTTTCCTAACTTCATGTTTTCCCTTTGTCTTTTTTTTTGAGATAGAGTCTCACTCTGTCACCCAGGCTGGAGTGCAGTGGTGTAATCTCAGCTCAATGTAATCTCTGCCTCCCAGGCTCAAGCTATCCTCCTGCTCCAGCCTCCTAAGTAGCTGGGACTACAGGCATGCACCACCATACCAGGCTAATTTTTTTTTTTTGAGACAGAGTTTCACTACTGTTGCCCAGAATGGAGTGCAATGGTACAAACTTAGCTCACTGCAATTTCTGTGTCCCATGCTCAAGCGATCTTCCCACCTCAGCCTCCCAAGCAGCTGAGATTACAGGCATCCACCACCACACCCAGCTAATTTTTGTATTTTTAGTAGAGTCAGGGTATCACCACGTTGGCAAGGCTGGTCTTGAACTCCTGACCTCAGGTAATCCACCTGCCTCGGCCTCCCAAAGTGCTGGGATGACAGGAGCCAGCCGGGCAGACAGTCCCTAATTTTTTGTATTTTTAGTAAGATGGGGTTTCACCATCTTGCCCAGGCTGGTCTCGAACTCCTGGGCTCAAGCGATCTGACTGCCTTGTCCTTCCAAAATGCTGGGATTATAGGTGTGAGCCATCACATCCAGCCAACTTCATGTTTTTTCAAAACACATCTTGTCACCTTTACATTCCCCATTTATTTGTTTACTATCTGCTTTGCTTTACTAGAAGGTAAGCTCCTCAAGGCAGGGATTTTCATCTGCTCAGTACCTCAAAGATTGCCAGGAATGCAGTAGGTGATTAATAAACATAGATATATTTTTGAGACAGGGTCTCAGTCTGTCACCCAGGCTGGAGTGCAGGGATATGATCCCAGCTCACTGCTGCTTCGAATTCCTAGGCTCAAGCAATTCTCCCACTTCAGCCTCCTGAGTAGCTGGGGCTACAGGCACACA
Organism: Callithrix jacchus; assembly: GCF_049354715.1. Classification (NCBI taxonomy): domain Eukaryota; kingdom Metazoa; phylum Chordata; class Mammalia; order Primates; family Cebidae; genus Callithrix; species Callithrix jacchus. The sequence continues at coordinate 6,973,641 of NC_133523.1, read as the reverse complement.
CCACCACCCCTGGCTAATTTATTTTTATTTTTTTGTAGTGACATGGTCTTGTTATGTTGCCCAGGCTGGAGTGCAGAAATGTGATCACTGCTCACTTCTACTTCGATTCTGGGTTCAAGCAATCTTCCCACCTCAGCTTCCTGAGTAGCTGGAACTACAGGGGTGTGGCACCATGCCAAGCTAATTTTTATTTTTTATTTATGAGATGGAGTCTCATTCTGTTATCCAGGCTGGAGTGCAGTGGTGAGATCTCTGCTCACTGCAACCTCTGCCTCCTGGGTTCAAGCAATTCTCCTGCCTCAGCCTCTCAAGTAGCTGGGATTACAGGCATGTGCCAGCATGCCCGGTGAATTTTTGTATTTTTCGTAGAGACTGGGTTTTGCCATGTTGACCAGGCTGTATCTCAAACTCCTGAACTCAAGCGACCTGCCTGCCTCAGCCTCCCAAAGTGCTGGGATTACAGACATGAACCACCATGTGTCCAGCCCAAGCTAATTTTTAAAAAATGTTTTTTGTAGAGACAGAGCCTCACTCTGTCACCTAGGTTGGTCTTGAATGCCTGGCCTCAAGTGATCCTCCCACCTCAGCCTCCCAAAGTGCTGGGATTACAGACATGAACCACCGTGTGTCCAGCCCAAGCTAATTTTTAAAAAATGTTTTTTGTAGAGACAGAGCCTCACTCTGTCACCTAGGTTGGTCTTGAATGCCTGGCCTCAAGTGATCCTCCCACCTCAGCCTCCCAAAGTGCTGGGATTACAGGCATGAACCACCGTGTGTCCAGCCCAAGCTAATTTTTAAAAAATGTTTTTTGTAGAGACAGAGCCTCACTCTGTCACCTAGGTTGGTCTTGAATGCCTGGCCTCAAGTGATCCTCCCACCTCAGCCTCCCAAAGTGCTGGGATTACAGGCATGAGCCGCCATGCCTGGCCTCCATAACTATTTTTGAATGAACAAATGGGGCTTATAAGACCTCCTACAAGGAGATGTTGTCCCAATTAAGTGAGAAAAAGCACCTAGCATATAGTACATGCTCATTAAATAGTGGCGTTTTCATTCATTCACTCACTCATCCATCCATTCATTCTACAGTTACTTGTTGAACTCCTACTGGGTGTGTGTGTGGTTTTTGTTGTTGTTGTTTTGTTTTGTTTTGTTTTTTGACTGCGTTTCAATCTTGTTGCCCAGGCTAGGGTGCAATGGCTTGATCTCTGCTCACTGCAACCTCCACCTCCTGGGTTCAAGCAATTCTCCTGCCTCAGCCTCCCAAGTAGCTGGGATTACAGGTGCCAGCCACCATGCCCAGCTAATTTTTTTGTATCTTTAACAGAGATGGGGTTTCACTATATTGGCTAGGCTGGTCTCGAACTCCTGACTTCAAGTGATTCATCCAACTCAAACTCCCAAAGTGTTGGGATTACAGGTGTGAGCCACCCTGCCTGACTGGGTGTTAGTCTTCATGCTAGGAACTAATGACTTAGATAACAGTTGCTAACTGGGGTGGGGGGTGGTCACTGAGGCTAAGATGAAGACGCGCAGTCCAGAGTAAAGTCCCAGCCAGGCAGAGTTCCCAGATGGCTACTTTGGGCTGCTGTGGGGTCTCTCTTCCCCAAACTACTCCTCCGGCACTGACTGGGGTTCAGGTCCTGCAGGAACTACACACAGGGATTTCCACGTGATCAGTGCGGATAATTCTGGAGCAGACCCAAAAGGACAAACTCCCCCTTTTCAGGCTGTGATTCCGGCCTCAAACTACTCAGAGTGCCTCTTGGAGTGAGACCAGCAATGTTTTAAAAGGACCGTGGGTTGAGCATGGTGGCTCATACCTGTAATCCCAGCACTTTGGGAGGCCGAGGTGGGCAAATCACTTGAGGTTAGGAGTTCGAGACCAACCTGGCCAATATGGTGAAACCCCATCTCTACTGAAAAAAAAAAATTAGCCGGGTGTGGTGGGGCATGCCTGTAATTCCAGCTACTCAGGAGGCTGAGGCATGAGAATCGCTTGCATCTGGGAGGCAGAAGTCACAGTGAGCCAAAATTGTGCCACTGACCTCCAGAATGGGCAACAAAGTGAGACCCTGTCTCACACAAGCAAACAACAACACCACCAAAACAAAGAAAAGGGCCGTGGACACCAAAGGCACAGTCTGATTGGTAAGTTTCACCGGAGCAGCAGTTCTCAAGCAGGTATGATTTGCCTCCTGAGGCGTTTGACAGTGTCAGGAAATACTTTCTTTCTTTCTTTTTTTTTTTTGAGACAGAGTTTTGCTCTTGTTGCTCAGGCTGGAGTGCAATGGTGCGGTCTCAGCTCACTGCAACCTCTGTCTCCCAGTTCAAGCAATTCTCCTGTTTCAGCCTCCTGAATAGCTGGGATTATAGGCTTCAAGCTAATTTTTGTATTTTTGGTAGAGATGGGGTTTCGCCATGTTGGCCATGCTGGTCTTGAACTCCTGATCTCAAGTGATTCACCTGCCTCGGCCTCTCAGTGTTGGTATTACAGGAATGAGACACCACCCCCAGCCAGGAAAGACTTTTGATTGTCCCAATTGGAGTGAGAGGGGTTGCTATTGGCATTGGGTGGGTCTAAAGGCCAGGGATGCCAGTCAACATCCTACAATGCATAGGAGAGGCCCCCATGATAGAAAATGATTGGGTCCCAAATAGGTCCACGGCATTGAGTCTGTGAAACCTGCCTACCAGCAGCAAAGAGCAAAGTAATGGCATACGAATCACTCTGTGTTCTCGTCCAAATACAGATTCTGTTTCAGTCCATCTGGGATAGGACCTGTGATTTGGTATTAAAAGTTCCAAGGTGGGCCAGGTGCAGTGGTTCATACCTGTAATCCCAGCACTTTGGGAGGTCGAGGTGGGAGAATCACTTGATCTCGGGATTTTGAGACCAGCCTGGGCAGCATGGTGAAATGCTGTCTCTACAAAAAAAACTAGCTGTGTGTGGTGGCACACGCCTGTAGTCCCAGCTACTTGGGAGGCTGAGGTGGGAAGATCACTTAAGACTGGGAGACAGAGGGTACAGCAAGCTGAGATTGCACCACTGCAGTCCGGCCTGGGTGACAGAGCCAGGCCCTTTCATCATCATCATCAAACAATCCCAGGTGGGCTAGCCATGGTGGCTCATGCCTGTAATCACAGCACTTTCGGAGGCTGAGGTGGGAGGATACCTTGAGCTCAGGAGTTTGAGACCAGCCTGGGCAACATAGCAAGACCCTGTCTCTATAAACAAACAAACGAAATTAAACATTAGCAGGGTGTAGTTACATATGCCTGTGGTCCCAGCTACTTGGGAGGCTGAGGTAGGAGGATTGCTTGAGCCCAGAATTCCAAGGCTGCAGTGAGTTATGATCACACCACTGAACTCCAGCCTGGACGAGAGAGAGAGAGAGATAGACAGAGAGACACAGAGAGAGAGAGAGAGACAGAGAGAGAGAGAGAGAGAGAGAGAGAGAGAGAGAGAGAGAGAGGCAGAGACAGAGACAGAGAGATGGAGATCCTGTCTTTAAAATAAAAATAATTTTTTTAAAAGTTCCCAGGCGACAGGCTGGGTGTGGTGGCTCACACCTGTAATCCCAGCACCTTGGGAGGCCAAGACGGGAAGATCACCTGAGGAGGTCAGGAGTTCGAGACCAGCCTGGCCAACATGGTGAAACCCTGTTTCTACTAAAAATACAAAAATTAGCAGGGTGTGGTGGTGGGCACCTGTAATCCCAGCTACTTGGAAGGCTGAGGCAGGAGAATTGCTTCAATCCGGGAGATAGAAGTTGCAGTGAACTATGATTGCACCACTGCACTCCAGACAAAGGCAATGCTAAGTCAGTGGGTCACATAAGACACATGAGATCTTGGATGACCCCAAATCAGAGTTTAAAGACTCAGGATTTTTCTGAGAAGCAAAGCAAAAGCAGGAATAGAAACAAATGGAGAATGATAAGGAACCAGCGATCACAGTAAGAAGTGCATGGTTCAGCTCAGCCTGGGGCTGGTTCAAGCAAAGGAACCCAAGAGCAGGCTCCCGGCACCTGCTCTGTGCAGCCTTGGTTCTGGATCTCCGGCTTAATTCCTCCAACTTTCAACCTTCTACCTGCCCCTTGAATCTGATGCCTAAGAAAGACTAAGCAAACCTCATCCCCCACAGAAGAGAACACGATGCCAGGAAAAAGAGGGAGTCACCTGCTGTCTCAAATTAAGGACTTCCACACACTGACATTGTTGGTGTACTGAAGATTTGGCAAAGGCTGGGTGCGGTGGCTCACACCTGTAATTCCAGCACTTTGGGAGGCTGAGGCAGGAGGAGTCATCCAATTTGGAGTCATCCAAGGTGTCGTGTGTCCATGTGACCCACTAACTGAGAGCATCACCTCATCTGGGAACTTCTTTTTTTTTTTTTTTGAGATGGAGTCTCACTCTGACACCCAGGCTGGAGTGCAGTGGTGCGACCACAGCTCACTGCAACCTCCATCTCCTGGGTTCAAGTGATTCTCCTGCCTCAGCGTCCTGAGTAGCTGGGATTATAGGCGCCCACCAGCACACCCAGCTAATGGCTTGGGTCCAGGAGTTTGGAAGCAGCCTGGGCAATATAGTGAGACTTTGTCTCTACAAAAATAAGTTAAAAAATTAGTTAAGCATGGCAATGCACATCTGTAGACCCAGCTACTTGGGAGAAGGAGATGGGTGGATTGCTTGAGCCCAGGAGGCAGAGGCTGCAGTGAGCTGAGATCACACCATTGCACTCCAGCCTGGGCAACAGAGTGAGATCCTGTCTCAAATTAAAAAAAAAAGAAAAAGAAAAGAAAGAAAGAAAAAGGTTTTGCAAAAAGCTCATGTCAGCCTCTGCTGAGGACAGCTCATGGTCACAGAGCTGGATGGGGATTGCCTAACAGAGGAAAAGCTCAAAGAGGAACATCCTTGACACCAGGAGGCACCAACAGCCACCTCCAGCCCCATAGCCAGCAATGACAGTCCAGAAAGAGGGGGAAAGGAGAAAGAAGGAAAATACCCACGTCTGGAGCAGGTAAAGGCAACAAATGCAAATCAGGTTGCTCAGAGGCGCTTGCCCCAGGTGTGGAGATGCTGCTCTCACGGCACGGTCTAAGCCCATCCCACGATCTGTTTGCCTGTCTCATTCACCCATTGCTTCTCACCTGGAGGCAATTCTGCCCCCCAGGAGACTTTTAGCCATATCTGGAGACATTTTTGGTTGTTGCAACTGGAGGCAGGAGGGTGGAGGCCAGGGATGCTACTAAATATCCCACAGTGCTCAGGACAGCCCCTTAGAACAATTACCTGGCCCCACATGCCGGCAGTGCCGCAAAGTGGCCCCAGTCCCGCCAGCCGCTGACTGCAGATCGGACTCTTGCTGCAAACAGCGCACACGTCTTTGCTACATGCATCGCCACTCCTCCTCAAGTGGAGCTCATTTGCAAAAAGACCGAGTTCTAAATCCCAGCAACGACCTGAGCCATCTCTTTCTGGGAGTCTCTTGAATCTGGTACTCTTTCTTGAGTAGAAACCCTTCGACTCGCAACCCTGCAACCACCAAGGGCCCCAAGAAGCAGAAAACTGGCTTGCTATGGATAAAGTTGTATCCCCACCACCACCAAATTCATATGTTGCAATCCTACTCCCCCACTTCTGTCCTTTAGGATGTGACCTTATTTGTAAACTGAATCTTTGCGGATGTAAATAAGCTAAGATGAGGCCACACGAGTCTGGTGAGCCCCAATCCAATATGACTGGTATCCTCATAGAAGAGGGAAATTGGGACCCAGGGCCATGTGAGGCTAAGGGATGACCAGAAGCCAAGAGAGATGCCTGGAATGGATCATTTCCTGGCACCTGCCTATGGAGCTCAGCCCTTGATCTCAGACTTTCATCCTCCAGAGCTGCAGGGCAATCTATCTCTGATGGTTAAGCCACCTGGTACGTGGTGCTTTGTCATGACACTGCAGGAGGATTCTCAAGTCCAGACACTGCAGGAGGATTCCCGCAATGGCAAAAGAGACCGTTGCCCGTTCTGAGTTACCCCAAGAGCCCCTGTGCCCAGGGACGCATCCCTGGTTCTCTCCAGGGAGCCGCCCAGCAGAGGGTGAAACAGAACGAGGATGCAGACATGAAAAGAGGCCAGAGGAGTATGATTGAGAGGACATGAAGAAGAGAAAGTGGCTGCCATCCAGGACGATGGATTGGGCCGCCAGACTTACCTGAGCTCAGGAAGGGTTTGCCACACAGGGGGCAGCTGGAGGGGCCGGAGAAGGTCCCTTGTACCAGCTGGTGCCCATTGACACACTCCCGCCTCTCTCGGGCATCCTGGCCCTTCTCCTTTAGATGTGCTGGGCTTTTCGCCTGGATGGGACAGAGGTGGGTCTCAGGATGCTAGGATGCCCTCTGCAGGGGCCGGCCCTCTCTCTCTCTCTCTTTTTTTTTTAAGATCAAGCTGGGGCCGGGCACAGTGGCTCAAGCCTGTAATCCCAGCACTTTGGGAGGCTGAGGCAGGTGGATCACGAGGTCAAGAGATCAAGACCATCCTGGTCAACATGGTGAACCCCGTCTCTACTAAATTTACAAAATTTACTAAAATTACAAAAATTAGCTGGGCATGGTGGTGCGTGCCTGTAATCCCAGCTACTCAGGAGGCTGAGGCAGGAGAATTGCCTGAACCCAGGAGGCGGAGGTTGCGGTGAGCCGAGATCGTGCCATTGCACTCCAGCCTGGGTAACAAGAGTGAAACTCCATCTCAAAAAATAAATAAATAAATAAAATCAAGCTGGAGTGCAGTGGCACAATCTTGGCTCACTGCAATCTCTGCCTCCTGGGTTCAAGCCATTCTCCTGCCTCAGCCTCTCAAGTAACTGAGATTACAGATGCCCACCACCACGCCCATCTAATTTTTGTATTTTTAGTAGAAACAGAGTTTCACTATATTGGCCAGGCTGGTCTCGAACTCCTGACCTCAGGTGAACCACCTGCCTTAGACTCCCAAAGTGCTGGGATTACAGGCGTGAACCACTGCTCCTGGCTGGGGCTGGCCCTCTTAGGTATGGGGCCCTCGGCCCACCGCCAGCTCCAATCACAGGGCTCCTGGGCTAAGGGCAGTGTGCCAAGCTGGGGAAGGCACAGGGGGCCCCCATGGCTCAGCTTCCCTCACCTTCTCCTTCTGCCTGGTCACTCGACTGCGGAGGCAGCTCAGCCTGCGCTTCACACTGGTACTCTTGTCACTCTTCTCATTCTTGCCAGCACTGTCCTCACTCCTGGGGGATGAGAGGGAAGGTCCATCAGAGGGGGCCAGGGGCCATTCTGAGGCAACCCTGTGCATTACTCCAGGAATCCACCTGGAATCTGTCTCCCTGAGGCCTCCTGGTCCTGCCTTACCCTTCCTTAGTCCTTGACTTCCTCCTCTCCTCCCTCCTTCCCTCTCTTACTTATTGTGGGAAGCAGAAAAAGTTTCTTCTTAACGTTTCCTTTCTTGTTAAAAATAAGTGTGCTAATAACTTCGTGAAGCCCTGTCCTATGTAGCTGTTAGACATGCCATGCTCATAGGCACATAGGACATTCTATGTCCTTGTAGTTTAACCAAAATATCTGTGCTGGACATGCTCACAGGCATGTCCCAGCCCTCCATTGTTTTACCTGTTAGAAAAGTTTTAAGTTGTTAGCCAGTAGGGTTTTACTTTAAATGGTGAGGTCTGGCTCCAGCCAACAGAAATCAGGCACAGCGGTAAGGACAACCCCAAATGCGTAAGGAATAAATGTGTGTGTTTTCCTTTGTTCATTGTACTCTTGTGGCAAAGTGGTTAGCGAGGGTACCCTCCCTACAGTCCAGGAAGTAAAAATTGCATTGCTGAAAAATCCTTTGTTCAGTGCTACTTTTTCTTCTTTTCTTTTGAGATGGAGTTTTTGCTCTTGTTGCCCAGGCTGGAGTGCCATGGCACAATCACGGCTCACTATAATCTCTGCCTCCTGGGTTCAAGCAATTCTCCTGCCTCAGCCTCCCGAGTAGCTGGGATTACAGGCATGTGCCACAATGCCCGGCTAATTTTTCTGTATTTTTAGTAGAGACGGGGTTTCTCCATGTTGGGCAGGCTGGTCTCAAACTCCTGACCTCAGGTGATCCGCCCGCCTTGGCCTCCCAAAATGCGGGGATTATAGGCACAAGCTGCCGTACCCAGCCTCAGTGCTAACTTTTCCTTGTGGCACCGAGCATCTATTTCCAACACTTATTCACTCAGCAAACATGAATGAATGTTTGCAAAGTTCTGGGAGCGTTGGGGACTGGGTTTGCAGAGGGAAATGCAACATGATCTCAGGTTTAGGTCCCTCCATGCCTGACCTGGGAAGCTCGGCTCTGCTCACTGCTGATTTTCCCCTCTAATTCATGTCCCGACCCCCAACTGGTATCTAATCAGCATTTATTTATGTATTTAGTTAGTTATTTTGAGACAGAGTCTCACTCTGTCACCCAGGCTGGAGTGCAGCAGTGCAACCTCCGCCTCCTGGGTTCAAGTGATTCTCATGCCTCAGCCTCCCAGGTAGCTGGGACTATAGGTGTGTGCCACTGTGCCCAGCTAACTTTTTTTTTTTTTTTTTTGTATTTTTAGTAGAGACAGGGTTTCACCATGTTGGCCAGGCTGGTCTTGAACTCCTGACATCAGGTGATCTATTCACCTCAGCCTCCCAAAGTGCTGGGATTGCAGGCATGAGCCACTGCACCTGGCCCTAATTGGTTTTTAAATCCTGATGATTCTTCTCTCTCCTCCCCCAACCCCAACTCCATCCCCAGGTCACTGGCATGGCTTCCTGGATTTCAGGCACACCCTCATTTAATAAATATTAGGTCAGTGACATTTCCTGCTATGGTAGGATCTATTTCCTGGGTGGAGATGCCATTCCTCCAGTCTATGCCCCCTGATCCCAGTCTGAGTGGCTTCTGGAACTTTATAAATATCTGTGTTTGTTGAATGAATGAGTGAGTGAGAGAGGGAGGGAGGAAAGGAAGGAGAGAGACGGATCCCAGGACCTCCAGTGCTGCCTGTGGCCTTTATCCTGCCCCATCTATCACCAGGACTGATGATGCCAGAAGACCCCGCTTTTTTTTTTTCAAGACAGAGTTTCACTCTGTTACCCAGGCTGGAGTGCAGTGCACAAACTTGGCTCACTGCAACCTTTGCCTCTAAGGTTCAAGTGACGCGCCTGCCTCAGTCTCCTGAGTAACTGGGATTACAGGCACCTGCCACCATACCTGGCTAATTTTTGTATTTTAAGTAGAGATTGGGTTTCACCATGTTGGCCAGGATGGTCATGAATTCCTGACCTTAGACAATCCTGCCCCACTGCCCACGGTCTCCCAAAGTGCTGGGATTATAAGCATGAACCACCATACCCGGCCCCCACTGCTCTTCAGGATAAAGTCTGAGCTCCTTTGTGTCTCTGAGGTGGTCTGGTCTCTGCTGATTTCTCCCCTCTTCCTTCCCCCCAGCCCCACTCTGATGTCATTCTCTAAGCTTTCTACTTCCGTTTTGTTTCCTTCATCCTCATCTGCACATACTGACAAACTCCTACTATTCTGTCAGAACCCTGATTACATTGTCACCTCCTCCAGGAAGTCTTCCTCTGTCCTCTCAAGGTATATGAGAGCCTCACTCCTCCCTTCCCTGCCAGCTCCCACCATTGCCTTGATGAGGGCTCCTGCTCCTGCCCCCAGCAAGGGGGCCTGGCCCAGAGAGGACACTCCATAAACATTTGTTGGAATCCAAGGCTGCCCTCCCCTGCAGTTCCCACTTGCAGCAGGTCTGTGTACTTACTCCGACAGGAACTCAAACCAGGTCAGGCTCGAGTGGGCTTCACCGGGGCTGGCTGACATGCAAGCCCTCTGCCGGGCCCTGTGGGATCGGAGGGGACAGACACCTGGGTCGGCAGCCTGCTCTCCCACTCACTAACCCAGTGCTGCTAACTACAGACGTGCTCCAGGTGCCCCATCGAAGGCCCCCCCCCCCCCCCCCCCCGTCCTTGACACTCTGGGCTTGCGTATGGGGCATTATGACAGGTTTTCCAGCAGAGGGCAGTAACGTGTGTCGGCTGAACAAAATCAGTGTATCAGGAAGTTTTGTTTTTGTTTTTTTTGAATAGAGACGGGGTCTCGTTCTGGTGCCCAGGCTGGAATGCAGCAGTGCAATCATAGCTCACTGCAGCCTCGACCTCTTGGGCTCGAGCGATCCTCTTGCCTCAGTCTCCTGAGTAGCTGGGACTATAGGCAGGTGCCACCATGCCTGGCTAATTTTTATTTTTATTTTATTTTATATTTATTTATTTTGAGATGGAGTTTCGCTCTTACTGCCCAGGCTGGAGTGCAATGGTGCAATCTCAGCTCACCACATCCCCCACCTCCTGGGTTCAAGTGTTTCTCCTGCTTCAGCCTTCCAAGTATCTGGGATTATAGGCATGCACCACCAGGTCTGGCTCCTTTTTCTTTTCTTTTCTTTCTTTTTTTTTTTTTTTTAACTAATTACTTAAATCTTACACAATTTCTTTCCTTCTCTCTCTCTCTCTCATTCTTTCTTTCTTTTTTTTGAGATGGAGTCTCATTCTGTTGTCTGGGCTGGAGTGCAGTGGCATGATGTCGCTCACTGCAACCTCCACCTCCCGAGTTTAAGCGAGTCTCCTGCCTCAGTCTCCCGAGTAGCTGGATTACAGCACCCGCCATTACACCCAGCTAATTTTTTGTATTTTTGGTAGATATGGGGGTTTCACCAAGTTGGCCAGGCTGGTCTCGAATGCCTGACCTTGTGATTCACCTGCCTCAGCCTCCCAAAGTGCTGGGATTACAGACATGAGAGCTACCATGCCCGGCCGCAAACTGTCGTTGTTGTTATTTTTATTAATTTGAATTTAAAAATATTAATTAAAAAAATACAGGGTCTTGCTCTGTCACCTAGGCGGGTGTGCAGTGGCATGATCATGGCTCATGGCAGCCTTCACTGCCTGGGTTCAAGCCATTCTCCTGTGGAAAACCCCATCACCTCCCAGAGTAGCTGGGACTGCAGATATGTGCCACAATGCCCAGCTAATTAAAAACAAATTTATAGAGACAGAGTCTCACTCTGTTGCCCAGGCTGGTCTCAAACTCCTGCTCAAACAATCCTCCCACCTCAGCCTCCCAAACTTCTGGGATTGCAGGCATGAGCCACCTCACCCAGCAAATTTTTAATTATTGTTTGTAGAGATAGATCTTGCTGTGTTTCCCAAGATGGTCTCAAACTCCCGGCCTCCAAATGATGCTCCCACCTTGGCCTCCCAAAGTGTTGGGATTACAGTGGTGTGAGCCACTGCACCTGGCTACAGGAAGAGTTTGTAACAGATGGCAGTGTCCTAGGCAGGTGGCACCTTTATCTGTTTGCTCCAAGGGACCCCTGGGTCAGTGGGAGCCTGCTCCTCTCCAGCTCTTGTCTTTTATCCTCCTCCCTCATCTCGTGCCCCATTTTCCTTCCCTTAAACCCAGCATTCTCTGTTTTCTTTTCTTTTCTTTTCTTTTTTTTTTTTTGAGACAGTCTCACTGTGTTGCCCGGGCTAGAGTGCAATGGCGTGATCTTGGCTCATCACAACCTCCGCCTTCTGGGTTCAAGAGATTCTCCTGCCTCAGCCTCCCGAGTAGCTGAATTATAGGCACGTGCCACCATGCCCCGTTAATTTTTGTATTTTTAGTAGAGACAAGATTTCTCCATGTTGGTCAGTCTGGTCTCGAACTCCCAACCTCAGGTGATCCACCCACCTCGGCCCCTCAAAGTGCTGGGATTACAGGCATGAGCCACCGCACCTGGCCTTTTTTTTCTTTCTTTCTTTTTCTTTTCTTTTTTTTGAGACAGAGTCCTGCTGTGTTGCCCAGGCTGGAGTGCAATGGTGCAATCTCGGCTCACTGCAACCTCTGCCTCCTGGGTTCAAGCGATTCTCCTCCCTCAGCCTCCCGAGTACCTGGGATTACAGGTGCCTGCCACCATACCCAGCTAGTTTTTATATTTTTAGTAGAGATGGGGGTTTCACCATGTTGGTCAGGCTGGTCTCGAACTCCTGGCCTCAGGTGAGCCACCGTGCCTGGCCCTCACCCAGTCTTCTCTACCCCTGTCTCCCACATAGGTGCATGCCCCTGCCTGCCTCCTGCTCTCATCTCCCACTTTGTTCCCCTCTTCCCTCACGCCTGTCCCGACTCCCACTTACCCATGGTACTGTCGAAGTTCTTGAAGCACCTGCTGGACAATCAGCCTGTGGGGGTGGGGACAGGATTAGAGCAGCCCTCAGTGGCCCCAAGTTACAGACTCTCCCGGAGACAAGCTGGGGTTTCCCATCCAGACCTCAGGTGGCTCATGCCTATAATCTCAGCACTTTGGGAGGCGAAGGTGGGTGGATCAATTGAAGTCAGGGGTTCAAGACCAGCCTGACCAGCATGGTGAAACCCCGTCTTGACAAGACATACAAAAACTAGCTGGGCATGGTGGTGGGCGCCTGTAGTCCCAGCTACTCTGGAGACTGAGGCAGGAGAATCACTTGAACCTGGGAGGCAGAGGCTGCAGTGAGCTGAGATCACATCACTGCACACCAGCCTGGGCCACAGAGCAAAACTCTGTCTCACACACATGCCCAAAAAGTCACAATTACCTCTCAAGGCAACATTGAGAACCTTTTTGAGGGGCTTAGATCCCTCCCCCAGGGAAGACAGATGGTGTCAGAAAGAAGATGAGGTTATAGTGGACTAGTGGGATGGTATCAGTCCCTGGTCACTTACAGGCAGCACTCTGCACCTTGGCTCCCCTCCTCCCCCAGCCCTGACTGTCCAGCCTGTCCACTGGGGGTCCCTTCCCCACCACGAGGCAGAAACTCACACATGATCTGGCTCCACGTGGTCTTTTTCCATGCATTCCAGCACTGGAGGTTCTAGGCCTGGAAGAAGCCCCCGTCCCAGGAAGCACAGTTGTGAGGGGCTCTGGGACAGGACCAGCCCAGCAGGGCCCTCCCGGATACCACCCTGGGCCCCTGCAGAACTGGAGGACATGCAGACAGAGCCTGTGCTCTCAGGGAACAGAGAAGAGAAGAGGACAGCCAGCCAGGGACAAACGCAGGTGTCCCCAGTGTCTCGGGAGCACTTACAAACTATAAAGTGCTTTAATGTGTGAGCTCAGCAGACTCTCTGAGTGACCTTAAGGAGATAAACTTATTGTCCATCTCATCTTTTTTCTTTTTTTTTGAGATGGAGTCTCACTTATTGCCCAGGCTGGAGTGCAGTGGCGTGATCTCAATTCACTGCAACCTCCACCTCCCAGGTTTAAGCAAATTCTCCTGCCTCAGCCTCCCAAGTAGCTGGGATTACAGGCACCTGTCACCACGCCCAGCTGATTTTTAAATTTTTAGTAGAGACGGGGTTTCACCATATTGGCCAGGAGTTTGAGACCATATAATTCACCATATTGTCATGCTTATAATCCCAGTACTTTGGGAGGCCAAGCAGGCATATCACTTGAGGCCAGGAATTCGAGACCAGCCTGGCCACATGGCAAAACCCTGTCTCTATTAAAAACACAGAAACTAGCTGGGTGTGGTAGCGATGCTTGTGGTCCCAGCTACTTGAGAGGCTGAGGCAGGAGAATTGCTTGAACCGGCGAGGTGGAGGTTGCAGTGAGCTGAGGTTGCACCACTGCGCTCCAACCTGGGTGACAGAGTGAGACTCCATCTCAAAAAAAAAAATAATAGGCTGGGCGCAGTGGCTCACACCTGTAATCCCAGCACTTTAGGAGGCCGAGGCGGGCAGATCAGAGGTCAAGAGATGGAGACCATCCTGGCCAACAAGGTGAAAACCAGTCTCTACCAAAAATACAAAAATTAGCTGGGTGTGGTGGCGTGCACCTGTAGTCCCAGCTACTCTGGAGGCTGAGGCAGGAGAATGGCTTGAACCTGTGAGGCGGAGGTTGCAGTGAGCTGAGATGGCGCCATTGCACTCTGGCCTGGGCAACAAGCGTGAAACCCAGTCTCAAAAATCATAATGATAACAACAATAATAATAGAGAGAGGAGAGAATCTTGGGGACAAGGTCATTGCAATGGGCAGTGTCACACTGGCTCAAGGTCTGCGGGGAGAGGAGGAGGGACAGATGCTGGAGGTCCCTTCCCCTCTCTGGCTTCCCTCAGCGTTCTGCTCAGTCCCTGCAGAACAATTCCCTGGGTCCTATCTGGAGCCCCACCAAGGGGCCCGTCAGGAGGAACCCCCTCCCTGCCTCCCCTTCCCCCAATGTGGTTTGAATGAAGGACGCTCCCAGGCTGGCTACCTTGAACAGGTGGAGTGACCACTTCCAAACCCGGAGAGAGTTCCAGGGAGCGGATCTCACAGAAGGACCCAGGAATGGACCTTGACCTCATTGTTTTCTTGGGGCTGTCACATTCCTGCAGGGAATTAAACATCGCCCTAAGCTAGGAAGGCAGACTGGAATGCAAGCAGGTTCCCTAGGTTGAGGGTCCCCAGCCACAGCCAGGGCCACCTCCGGAGAAATGGACAACACACGCATCCAAGCCCCAACCTCCAGCCAACCTCCCCAGCACAGAACATGGGTTCTGCCACTCCCTCCCCAGCCACAGGGCTGTAGTCCTGATCAAGGAGCCCCCAGCTATAAGCTGGTGCCCCAAATATCAGATCCATAGGTTCCAACAATGGCCAGGAATTTCCCCAAGGGTCATTTGTGATCACAGTCAAAGATGTCCCAGCCATCCGCCACAGCTCCAAGCATGCATCCCTCTACATTTGCACCTCAGATCTCAGTTCAGAGACAAATTCTCCCTAGCTGCAGACCCCAGCCACAGACACGGCTGCCTTCCAGCTGCAGGCCACACTCCCGGATCAGACACCCCCATCAACTTTCCTCCAGCCCCTGGGTTGTAGTCATGACCCTGCATAGCCTGCCCTAGATGCTTACCCAGAGAAAACCCTTCAGGCCTGGGCTGGAATCTTAGGACCCAGAGACGCCCGAGGCATGACCTCCGCCATAGGCAAGCAGCCCCCATCCCCCATGGCGGGTAACCCCCACTGGCCCTGGCAAGTCTCTCCTTCCTACCCATAGCAGTGGCTTCTGGGCCCAAAAGTGTGCTATTGTCAGGGTGGCTGCAGGCTATACCCACCTTGCCTGGGCTCTCTGCAGGGGTCCCACCCCCAGACAGACACCCTTGGGTCCAAGTCTTCAGTCCTCCTCCCGGCAGGTTCAAAGTGAGGCTGGCCAGTGTTCGAGGGAGACAGGGTTCCTCATCCACAGCTGAGGCATCGAGGCTGAGCCTGGTGGGAGAGGACCAGGTACTGGGGCTTCAGCAGGTCTTGTTCACCTGGCTGCTGCCCCAGGCATCCAGGGGATGGGGTTTGAGAGAACCTGTAAGGGGCCCTTCCAGGACAGGGAAGGGTGCGGAGGCCACAGAGAGGGGTCCAGACCTCTCAATATCAGAGGACTCAGTGACAAGGAGCAGGGGGAGAAGAAGGCCAACCTGGTGAGATTTGTTGGAGCTACACTTGTATCTCAGATCGTCTTTGCACAGACTGGATTTCCTCTTTCTTTCTTTCCTTCCTTTCTTTTCTTCTTTGTTTCTTTCTCCTTCCTTCCTTCCTTCCTTCCTTCCTTCCTTCCTTCCTTCCTTCCTTCCTTCCTTCCTTCCTTCCTTCCTCTCTCTCTCTGACAGAATCTTGCTCTGTCACCCAGGCTGGAGTGCAGTGGCATGATCTCAGCTCACTGCAACCTCTGCCACCCAGGTTCAAGCAATGCTCCTGCCTTAGCCTCCCAAGTAGCTGGGATTATAGGCATGTGCCACCAGGCCCAGCTAATATTTATATTTTTAGAAGAGATGGGGTTTCACCATGTTGGCTAGGCTGTTCTCGAACTCCTGACCTCAAGTGATCCAACCACTTCAGCCTCCCTAAGTGCTGTATTTATAGCTGCTCCCCATAGCTGGCATGGCCACCTGAGCTCTGCCTCCTGTCAGACGAGTGGCAGCATTAGATTCTCCAAGGAGTGGGGTCATGGTGGCTCACACCTGTAATCCCAGCATTTTGGGAGGCCGAGGCGGGTGGATCACAAGGTCAAGAGATCGAGACCATCCTGGTCAACATGGTGAAACCCCGTCTCTACTAAAAATACAAAAATTAGCTGGGCATGGTGGTGTGTGCCTGTAATCCCAGCTACTCAGGAGGCTGAGGCAGGAGAATTGCCTGAACCCAGGAGGCAGAGGTTGCGGTGAGCCAAGATCGCACCATTGCACTCCAGCCTGGGTAACAAGAGCGAAACTCTGTCTCAAAAAAAAAAAAGTTAGCTGGGTGTGCTGATGTGAGCCTGTACTCCTGACTACTTGGGAGCCTGAGACAGGAGAATTGCTTGAACCTGGGAGGCAGAGGTTGTAGTGAGCCAAGATTTCGAACTGCACTCCAGCCTGAGCCACAGAGTGAGATTCTGTCTCAAAAAAAAAAAAAAAAAACTCATAGGAGCCAAAACCCTATTGTGAACCACACATGTGAGGCATCTAGGTTGCACGCTCCTTATGAGAACCTAGGCTGGGTGCAGTGGCTCATTTCTGCAATCCCAGCAGTCTGGGAGGCCGAGGCGGGTGGACCACGAGGTCAGGAGTTTGAGACCAGCCTGACCAACATGGTGAAACCCCGTCTCTACTAACAAGACAAAAATTAGCCTGGAGTGCACACGTGTAATCCCAGCTACTCAGGAGGCTGAGGCAGGAGAATCACTTGAACTCGGGAGGTGGAGGTTGCAGTGAGCTGAGATCGCGCCACTTCATTCCAGTCTGGGTGACAGAGCGAGACTTCGTGAAAGAAAGAAAGAAAGAAAGAAAGAAAGAAAGAAAGAAAGAAAGAAAGAAAGAAAGAAAGAAAGAAAGAGAGAAAGAGAGAAAGAGAAAGAAAGAAAGAAAGAAAGAAAGAAAGAAAGAAAGAAAGAAAGAAAGAGAAAGAAAGAATCAAATGGCTGATGATCTGTTACTGTCTCCCATCATCCCAAGATGGGACCATCTAATGCAGGAAAACAAACTCGGGGCTCCCACTGATTCTGCATTATGGCGAGTTATATAATTATTTCATTGTGTATTACAATGTAATAATAATATAAGTAAAGTGCACGATAAATGGCATATGCTTGAATTATCCAGAAACTATCCCCTGTCCTCCTGGGTCCATGGAAAAATTGTCTTCCGTGAAACTGGTCCCTGGTGCCGAAAGGCTAGGGACCATGGCAGGTGCAAGGGGAAGCTTGTTCTAGGACCTGGTTCTGGCCTTCTGGACCCCTGCCCCGTCCTGGAGGTGCACTGTGGGAGGCAGGCATCATGGGGGACTGACCTCCGCCAGTTCTCTGAGCAGCTCCGTGACCTCTCCCAGCTGCGCCGCCTTGACAGGTCCTGGGACCCCGCCAAGCTGGAAAAAACGGAATCCCTTTCTGCTCCTTCATCTGGGAGGTGGCTGTTAGGGGCCTCCCCAGGCTGGCTGTGGGAAGGGGCCCCAATGCCCAGGTCCTGCAGATACTCGCTGCCCTGAAGGGCTCCCAGATCCAGGTTGAGGTCCTCCGCACTCTCGCTGAGCCGCCTGGGAAAATCATCCTCCTGTAGGATGGGGAAGGAGGGATAAGAAGACATTGATCAATGGGTGGCAGAGCTTGGGGTCTCTTGACCACGAGGTCCCTGCTCCCAACATCAAGACCCCCACCTGTGCGTCTTGGGCTCAGTGCCCTTCTCCCAGTGGGTGGGATGGAATGGGAGGGAGGAGTCCCCAGTGCTCTGTCCAACTTGGATCAAGGCCTCATCCCTGCAAAAGGACCAGAAGTCTGGTCTTCCATGCCAGATCCCTCTACTTCTAACCTTGGCAAAGCACTGCGTGTCACTGAGTTTCCATCTGATTATCTTTTTTGTTTTTTTTTTTTGAGACATAGTCTCACTCTGTTGACCAGGCTGGAATTGGAATACAGTGGTGCAATCTCGGCTCACATTGCAATCTCCGACTCCTGGGTTCAAGCAATCATCCTGCCTCAGCCTCCTGGGTAGCTAAGACTACAGGTGCCCACCAGCATGCCCAGCTAATTTTTTTTTTTGTATTTTTAATAGAGATGGGGTTTCACTATGTTGGCCAGGCTGGTCTCAAACTCCTGATGTCAAGTGATCCTCCTGCCTTGGCCTCCCAAAGTGCTGGGATTACAGGCGTGAGCCACCGCACCCAGCCCATCTGATCATTTAATGAAATGGGCGTAACCACCTCTGCCCTGCCTGCCCACCAGCTTGTTTTAAGGCTCACAAAGGGGTCCAGATAAGGTGGCTCATACCTGCAATCCTAATGCTGTGGGAAGCCAGGAGTTTGAGATCGCTTGAGGCCAGGAGTTTGAGACTAATCTGGGCAACATATCAAGACTCCATCTCTACAAAAAAATTTAGGCTGGGTGTGGTGGTGCATGCCTGTAATCCCAGCACTTTGGGAGGCCAAGATGGGTGGATCACAAGATCAAGAGATCAAGACCATCCTGACCAACGTGGTGAAACCCCATCGCTACTAAAAATACACAAATTAGCTGGGCCTGGTGACTCATGCCTGTAGTCCCAGCTATTCAGGAGGCTGAGGCAGGAGAATCTCTTGAACCTGGTAAGTGGAGGTTACAGTGAGCCGAGATCATGACACTGCACTCTAGCCTGGTGACAGCAAGACTCCGTCTAAAAAAAAAAATTTTTTTTTTTAAATTAGCTGAGCCTGGTGATGTGTGCCTGTTGTCCCAGCTACTCAGGAGGCTAACGAGGGAGGATCACTTGAATCCAGCAGTTTGAGGCTGTACTGAGCTATGATCGTGCCACTGCACTCCAGCCTGGGCAACAAAGCGAGACCCTGTCTATAAAATGATAATAATAATAAGGCTCACAAAATAGTACATCTGTTTATTTGCAAAATCGCCACATGGAGGTAAGTTACACTTGATGCTAGCGGTGCAATTTCAGGGAGTTTCAGGGATTGTAATCTTACCCCTGTGCTGCTTGGAGTATCTCCTCGAAGATCTCCTGAACCCTTTTTTTCGGGGTGGGGGAGGAGTCTCGCACTGTCACCGGGCTGGAGTACAAGTGCAATGGTGCGATCTTGGCTCACTGCAACCTCCGCCTCCCGATTTCAAGCAATTCTCCTGCCTTAGCCTCCTGAGTAGCTGGGATTACAGGTGCCCACCACCACGCCTGGCTAATTTTTGTATTTTTAGTAGAGAAGGGGTTTCAGTATGTTGGCCAGGCTCGAACTCCCGATCTCATGATCCGCCCACCTCAGCCCTCCAAAGTGCTGATACTACAGGCGTGAGCCACCATAGCTGGCTTAACTTTGAAAAATGCTGCACAGGAATATTATTTATCTTTTTGTTTGTTTGTTTTGAGACAGAGTGTCACTTTGTTGCCCAGGTTGGAGTGCAGTGGCACAATCTCACCTCACTGCAACCTCCACCTCCTCAGTTCAAGTGATTCTCCTGCCTCAGCCTCCCAAGTAGCTGGGATTATAGGTGCACACCACCATGCCTGGCAAATTTTTGTATTTTTTTAGTAGAAATGGGGTTTCCCCATGTTGGCCAGGCTGGTCTCAAACGCCTGACCTCAAGTTATCCACCCTCCTTGGCCTTCCGAAATGCTGGGATTACAGGTATGAGCCACTGTCCCTGGCCTGAATACTATTTATCCTAATGACTTTTTAAAGCATCTACTTAAATTTTGTGTCCAAGGCAAGTGTCTCACCCTTATCCTGGCTTGGGAGGGAGACTCCCTCCTCAGCCTCCTGAGTAGCTGGGATTACAGGTGCCTGCCACAACACCAAGCTAGTTTTTGCATTTTTAGTAGAGACATGGTCTTTTACCATGTTGGCCAGGCTGATCTCAAACTCCTGACCTCAGGTAATTCACCTGCCTCAGCCTCCCAAAGTGCTGGGACTACAGGCATGAGCCACCACATCTGGTGAATTTTTATATATATATATTTTTTTTAGCAGAGAGGGGATTTCATGATGTTGGCCAGGATGGTTTTGAACTCCTGACCTCAAGTGATCTGCCAGCCTCAGTCTCCCAAAGTGTTGAGGTTACAGGCGTTAGCGCCTGGGCCCATATCTTAACCTTTTTTTTTTTTTTTTTTTTTTTTTTGAGGCAGATTCTTGCTCTGTTGCCCAGGCTGGAGTGCAGTAGTGCGATCTCAGCTCACTGCAACCTCTGCTTCCCTGGTTCAAGTGATTCTCCTGCCTCAGCTTCCTGAGTAGCTGGGATTACAGATGTGAGCCACCACGCCCAGCTAATTTTTCTATTTTTAGTAGAGATAGGGTTTCACCATGTTGGTCAGGCTGGTCTCCAACTCCTGAACTCTGCCTCCCAAAGTGTTGGGATTACAGGTGTGAGCCACCATGCCTGGGCCCACATCTTAACCATTTTTAAGCATCCAGTTCAGCATCATTAAGCACACTCCCATTGCTGTGAAACCATCATCTCCATCTATCTCCAGAACTTCTCATCTTCCCAAACTAAAATTCTGTGCCCATGAAACACTCCCTCCTCACTCCCCTCCACAGCCCCTGCGGCTTTCCACCCTTCTACTTTCTGTCTCCATGAACTGCCCTGGAATCCTACCAATTTTGGAGGATCGCTTGAGCCCAGGAGTTTGAGACCAGCCTGGACAACATAGCAAGACCACAACATTTATAAAGTGAGCTGGGCATGGTGGCATGTTCCTGTAGTCCCAGCTACTTGGGAGGCTGAGGTGGGAGGATCACTGGATACTGGGAGGTTGAAGCTACAGTGAGCTGTGATCATGCTATTGCACTCCAGACTGGGGAACAGAGCAAAACCCTGTCTCCAAAAAAAAAAAAAAAAAAAAAGTGTCAGGGCGGTGGGGAGTAAATCTATGAACCTGACAAGTCCAGAGGCCTCCTACGAGTGGAATCTGACAGTGTTTGTCCTTTTACGTCTGGTTCATTTCACAAGCATAACGTCCGCAAGGTTCCACCACATTGCAGCACGTGTCAGAATTTCCTTTCTTTTTAAGGAAGGATTATATTCCATTGTATGGATGGACCACATCACATTTACTCATTGTGGGAAGTAGAAAAGTTCCTTTTAAGTGTGTAATAACTTTGTGAAGCCCCATCCTGTGTAGCTGTTAGACACGCCATGCTTACAGGCACGTAGTACACTCTCTGTCTTTGTACTTTAACCAAGATCTCTGTGCTGGACGTGGCTCATGGGCATGTCCCAGCTCTTCATTGTTTTTACCTGTTTAGAAAAGTTTTAATTATTAGCCAATTGGGTTTTAGTTTAGATTGTGAGGTCTGGCTCCAGCCAACGGAGATCAGACACAGCAGTAAAAACAACCCCAGATGTGTAAGGAATAAATTTGTGTGTTTTCCTTTGTTCATTGTACTCTTGTGGCAAGATGGCTAGCAAGAGTACCCTTCCTGCAGTCCAGGAAGTAAAAATTGTGTTGCTAAAAAGTCCTTTGTCTCAGTGCTGATTTTTCTTTGCAGCACCAAACATCTATTTCCATCCATCAACAGACACCTGGGCTCTTTCCATCTGTTGGCTCTTGTGAATAACGCTGCTATGAACATTGGTGTGCAAATGTCTGTGAGTGCCTGCTCTCAGTTCTTCCAGGAAGATACCCAGAAGTGGAATTGCTGGATCATATGGTAATTTTATTTTTATATTTATGTTATACTATCTTTTTGTTTTGAGACAGAGTCTCACTCTGTCGCCCTGGCTGGAGTGCAGCGGTGCCATCTCAGCTCACTGCAACCTCTGCTTACTGGATTCAAGTGATTCTCGTGCCTTGGCCTCTCTACTAGCAGGGATTGCAGGCATGCACTGTGATGCCTGGCTAATTTTTGTATTTTTAGTAGAGATGGGGTTTCATCATGTTGCCCAGGCTGGTCTCAAACACCTGACCTCAGGTGATCCTCCTTCCTCGGCCTTCCTGGGATTACAGACTGGGATTACAGGCGTGAGCCACTGAGCCCAATTTACATTTATTTATTTATTTATAACGGAGTTTCCTTCTTCTTGCCCAGGCTGGAGTGCAATGGTGTGATCTTGGCTCACTGCAACCTCTGCTTCTTGGGTTCAAGTGATTCTCCTGCCTCAGCCTCCTAAGTAGCTGGGATTACAGGTACGTACCACCATGCCCAGCTAATTTTTGAATTTTTAGTAGAGATGGGGTTTCACCATGTTGGCCAGGATGATCTTAAACACTGAACCTCAGGGGATTCTCCCCAACTTGGCCTCCCAAAGTGTTGGGATTACAGGCACGAGCCACCGTGCCCAACCTATTTTATCTGCTTTTTTGAGATAGCATCTCGCTCTGTCACCCAGGCTGGGTGCAGCGGCACGATTGCATTGCAATTGTGGGTTTCACTTTCCCAGCACTCACTCCACTGCTTCACGGCCTGCCTTCTTGAATCTCTCCTTTGCGGCCACCGTCCTTGTCTCCCTCCCTCCTCCCTGGTGACTCCTCCTCTGCCTCCTCTTCCTCCCTCTGCCTTTTGATCACGAAGGTCCCCCTTTTCCAGCCTCTTTCTAAAGAGCCACAGCTCCAGCTCTGGCTGGCCCTCACGTGACTTGGGCGGCAGCCTCCTTTCAAATTCCCCCCTTACCCCCCAGATGGTTCCATTCCTACGCCCGGTGCCTGGACAAGCTCCTACTCTTTTCTGTCACTGCCTCTGAAAGTTTTTTTGTGTCTCTGGTTTTCATCCGCCTATAAATATAAACACGTTGAGACAGCCTCTTGGCCTGGCCGGCCCTCCTTCTTGCTCCTGCATCTGGCCTCCCTCAGAGGAGGCAGAGGTGGGAGCCAGGCCAAAGATGGGGTGGAACAGGGCAGTGGGTAACCGCACAGTGCAGGCTGTTCCAGCTCCCACTGGCAGGTACACTGAGGGAGGGAGACAGGGGTGTCTCATCTTTCATCTCTGAGCCTGCACCTTTCCTCTGACATATCTTGGGCAAGAAAAGATGAGAGGCAGCCCAGTGGGGGCCTTTCCAGGCATCTGAGTAAACATCGAATGCTGCCCCACTGGCCCTGACGCTCCAGAGAGGATGCTACAAATCCAAGCTCCTGCTCACTAGACCCAGGGGGAGCTTTGGGGGATGGGATCCCCCATCAAACCCAGAGGCGAAACAGCCCAGGGCTCCCCATTCTTTGGAAGGGCTCACCATGCACAGTTTCTCCTAGTACATGGATAAATGCTTATTTAAAAAATGTAAATAGTTACTGATCTTGTTGTCTATTGGCAAAGGAGATACACCAAAGCAGTTTCAAGCATGTGTCCCTGATCCCATTTTGTCATGTAAAAAAGTGGCAGATTTTAAACAAAGTAACAACTAAATCATAAAGCAGATCGTTTTCTCCTTCCCCCTTCCCTCCTTCCTCCCTCCCTCCCTCCCTTCCTTCTTCCCTCCTTCCCTTTCTTCTTTCCTTTTATTCATCAATTATTCATGTATCCATCCACCCATATTTTTCATCTTCCTTCCTTCCTTCTACCCACCTTTCTCCTCATTCATTCAACCATCCCTCCATCCTTCCTTTCATCCATCCAACCTTTTAACATCCAACCATATTTCCTTCTTTCCTTCATTCATCCATCCTCCTTCCTTCCGTCAACCCACCCAGCTATCCATCTAGATTCCTTCTTTTTATTCATCCGTCACTCATGTATCCATCCACCCACAGTTTTACAACCTTTCCTTCCTTCCTTTTAGTCATCCATGATCCATTCATCCACCCGACCACCCTTCTATTCATCCATGCATCCATCTGTGCATTCATCCATTCATCCACCCATCCTTCCTTCCTTCTACTAATCTTTCCTTGATTTCCTTTTTCCTTCCATCTACCCAGCCATCCATTCATCCCTCTATTGTTCCTTTCCTCCCTCTTCTTCTTCTGGAACAGATTCTGGTTTCCTCATCTGTAAAACAGGATAATAATGACTTTGTACGTTTCGATGAGGGTTCCCTGAGATAATGTACAAAAAGTGCCTGGGAAAATGCACAGGCTAAACAAGGGGGACTTGCTGCCTCTGCTGTCACCAGCTCCCGCCCATCTCAGCAGTCAGACACATGCCTGATCATCCCCCATGGCAGAGAAGAGGTCTGGGTTCTCAGGTTTCCAGGATCCGCTGCTGCTCTTGGTGGCCGAAGCCACAGCTCCAGAGTCAAAGGTCTGGATACATGACTTGGGCTCAGAGCCTGTGGGGAAAGGACAAACAAGGTGTCAGGGATAGGCTGGGAGGGCTGAGGGAGCCAGGACCTGGCTTCTGCATCTGTTACTGCTTATTCCCGAGTAGCGGGGATTACAGGTGCACGCCACTGCACCTGGCTACGTTTGTATTTTTAGTAGAGTCATGGTTTCATCATGTTGGCCAGGCTGGTTTTGAACTCTTGACCTCAGGTGATCTGCCCGCCTCAGCCTCCCAAAGTGCTGGGATTACAGGCATGAGCCACTGCACCTGGCTGCCTTCTTCTTTTTTAAATTAAAAACTACTTTTTAAAATAAGCTTATTTCTCTCTCTTTTTTTCCCTTAGAGATGAGGTCTCACAATGTTGCCCAGGTTGGTCTCAAACTCCTGAGCTCAAGTGATCCTCCTGCCTCAGCCTCCTAAAGTGCCAGGATTACAGGTGCGAGCCACCACACCCAGCCCTAATGCCCATATTTGTAGGAGAGTCTCTCACAGTGGAGCTTGAGGCTGCCTCTTCTTTTGGGGGTGAGGAGTGAGAAGCAGAGAGCTGAGAGTTGAGCCCCCCAGGAGCCACATGCCCCAGGATCTACCTGCAGATGGAAATGGATAAGTCCCAAGAAGCTCAGCTCCAAAGCAATGACAAATTCCAGTCCATATCCCTTGCCCACGAAGCATTTCATATAAATGGAATGATATAATATGTGGCCTTTTGTGGCTTGTTGCTTTGACCTGACGTATCTTTTGAGTTTTGCCTATAATGTAGCATGTGTCGGTGCTTCATTTGTTTTAGGGCTGGATGCTATTCAATTGTATGGAGATACCACATTTTTTCTGCTGATGGACACTCAGGCTGTTTCCACCGTTGGGTTACTCTGAATCATGCGGCCATGAATCATCTGTACAGGTGTTTGCCTTGATGTGTGTTTGCCATTGTCTTGGGTAGTTAACCCAGGAAGGGAATTGCTGGAGCACATGCTCATCTGTGCTTCCCTTTTTGAGGAACTGCTGTTATGCAAGCTCTTCTCTGAGACAGTCTCGTTGTGTCACCCTGGCTGGAGTGCAGTGGCACCATCCCAGCTCACCGCAACCTCCGCCCCGCCCCGGGCAAGTGATTCTCTTGCCTCAGCCTGACGAGTAGCTGGGACTACAGGCCTGCACCGCCACAACTAGCTAATCTTTGTATTTTTATTTATTTCTTTATTTTCTTTCTTTCTTTCTTTCTTTTTTGGAGATATCTGTTGCCCAGGCTGGAGTGCAATGGCATGATCTCAGCTCACTGCAACCTCCACCTCCTGGGTACAAGTGATTCTCCTGCCTCAGCCTCCCGAGTAGCTGGGATTACATGGGCCCACCATCACTCCTAGCTAATTTTTGTATTTTTAGTAGAGACAGGGTTTCACCATGTTGGTCAGGCTGATCTCAAACTCCTGACCTTGTGATCTGCCTGTCTTGGCCTCCCAAAGTGCTAGGATTACAGGTGTGAGCCACTATGCCCAGCTAATTTTAGTACTTTTAGGAGAGAGAGGGTCTTGCAATGTTGGCCAGGCTGGTCTCAAACTCCTGACCTCAGGTGATCCTCCCAAAGTGCTGAGATTACAGGCATGAGCCACCATGCCTGGCTGAGTTTTGTTTTTATAGGGAAGCTTCTGACCCAGGAACAGGTTGAACTTGACCTGATGATGAACTCAACTCTAATTCTAGTTTCCAATGACTGAATCAACTCTGACTGTAGTTTTACAGATTGAACCCCAGTCTTTGTGTCACAGACTGAGCCTTGATCCTAGTGCCATATACTAAGCCTTGATCCCGATGTCACAGACTGAACCTCATCTGGCTGTCATTGGTTGAGCACCCATTCTTGGATCATAGACTGAACCCCCATCCTAGCGTCATAGACTAAGCCTTTATCCTGGTGTCATATATTGACCCCTGATTCCAGTGTCATAGGCTAAGCCCTAATCCTGATGTCACGGTCTTCAAAGTCTTAGCTCTTAGGTTGGTATCATAGACTGAACCCCCATCCTAGCGTCACAGACTAAGCCTTTATCCTGGTGTCATATATTGACCCCTGATTCCAGTGTCATAGGCTAAGCCCTAATCCTGATGTCACGGTCTTCACAGTCTTAGCTCTTAGGCTGGTATCATAGGCTGAACCCCCATCCTAGCGTCATAGACTAAGCCTTTATCCTGGTGTCATATATTGACCCCTGATTCCAGTGTCATAGGCTAAGCCCTAATCCTGATGTCACGGTCTTCACAGTCTTAGCTCTTAGGCTGGTATCATAGACTGAATCTTGATCTGACATCATAAACTGAGCCCAATCCTGGTGTCATAGGCTGAGTCCTGATTCTGATATCATGAGCTAAGCCTTAATCCTATTGTCATAGACTGAGCTCTGCCAATTACCAACCACAATTCCCCCAAACGATTGCCAATCACATTTGTCACTGACCCTCAGTGACCCTCAGGTTTATAGAAATTCCCTTTCTGTATAAACGAGTTTAGAGAGGTGCACTGCCTTTACCGAGGTCATGCCAATCTAGTATGAGGTAGAGCTGGGAGTCAAATTCGGGTATTTCTGAATTCAAAACAAGGGCTCACAATCACCAGACTATCCTGTGCTGTGTTGGGCTGGGCACAGAAATTTGCTGGTGAATGGATAAATGGGTAGGTAAATAGATGGATGGATGGATGGATGAGTGGATGGTTGAATGGATGAGTGGGTATGTGGATGGCCAGATGGATAAATGAGTGGATGGATGGATGGATGGATGAATGGTTGGATAGGTGGATGTGTGGGTAGGTGGATGGATGAATGAGTAGATAATTGGATGAATGGGTAGATGGATGAATGGATGTTTGAATGGATGATGGCTGGATGGATGGATGGAATAGTAGATTGATGGATGAATGGATGGATGGTCAGATGGTTGAAGAGTTGGCTGATAGGCTGGTTGGCTGGATAGATAGTTGGATGGCTGCACGGTTGCATGGATGAATGAGTAGATAGTGGGATGGATAGGTTATATGGCAGCGTTCAGAGGCAGTGATGCATTACACTCAGGAAATGGCATTCTGAGGGGGGAGGAAAGAGATGTAGAAGGAAGAGGGACAGAACTGCAGAAGAAAAGCCACACAGGAAGAAAACCTAGGTGAGAGAGGCACAGACCGCACTCACCAGACATGCACCAATAGACTGAGGAATGAATGAAAAAGCATGAGCAGAATGAGTAATAGGAGCAGTTGATGGGGAAGGGGCACTGGGATCCTTCACTGAAAGTCTCAGTTCACCCCTCCCAAGCCTTACTTGCCTCTCCAAGTGCAGCCCCACCCTTTTCCCAGGAAATTCCTATTAGGTGCCCAGACAGCCAATTACAGAACTTAAGAGGGTGACAAAAAGGCCGTTCTTTCCTGCTCTCCAGTGTTAAAGGCAGGAGACACACTATTAGGGAGTCACTCTCCCAGGGGAGCTAAGCCAGAGGAGACATGAGGCCTCAGGGAAAGGGGATCTGCTGGGGATGCACGCTGCTCCCCAACCCCTGCTCGTCTCCATGGGGCTGTCCATCAGCTGGGATTCAGGTCCCAGACAGCTTCCTCCACCACCGGCCCCCGTAGCATCAGCCATAAAAGGGTGTAAGAGTCACTGTCAGTTCTCACCACTCACTCCCTGACCTGCTCGCATATAAATTGCAGCCTCAATGGCTTGGGGCAGAGAGACAGGGTGAGCTGAGTAACCACAAGAGGGCAGACATCATTTGGACCTGGGTCACAGGCGGACACATTGGTGATCCCTGGTGGGTACACTGATGCTTCAGGATTGCCATCCACCACTGGATCTAAAAACCCTCCCCAGGCACTCCAGCAGCCCACACTGGCAGTTTTGTTCATCGATCAGAACGCATCAAAGTGGCCTCAGACAGAATTGGCTTCAAATCCTGGTTCCTCCAGGGTGTACTTGCTGTGTGACTTTGAGTAAGTCACTCAGCGTCTCTGAGCCCAACTTCATGAGGGCTCAACAGCTAGCAACAACTTCTATCATGATGATTACTCTTCAGTAGCATCCAAGTTCCCAGGCCATCCTCTCTCCCCCAACCCCAGCCCCTGGGACCCCTGACACTCCCAGCTGCTCCCTGACCCCAGCACTCTGTTCACCATGAGCCTTCAAGGAGAGGGATGAATGAGCTAATGAATCTTCACATTGGCCCCCTCCTTCACGAAAACTCACTGCTACCTTGAACAAGTACTTGGCTCACGCAGGTGTTGGTGACTGTGACTAACAAGTCATGCAGGCTGACCAGGAGGGGCTCAGACGGGCAGTGGGGAATGGGGAATGAGGAAGCCCACAACGCAGTGAGGGCATGACCAGCTCTTCTGACATTGTCCGGCACTGCCCTCTCAGGCCCTGCATACCTGGACATCTGGCTATCTTCAAGGGCTAAACTCCTTAACTTTAAGAAGTATCTGATGGCTGGGTGCGGTGGCTCACGCCTGTAATCCCAGCACTTTGGGAGGCTGAAGTGGGCAGATCACAAGGTCAGGAGGTCAAGACCAACCTGGCCAACATAGTGAAACCCCATCTCTACTAAAAATGTAAAAATTAGCCAGGTGTGGTGGCAGGTGCCTGTAATCCCAGCTACCCAGGAGGCTGAGGCAGGAGAATCACTTGAACCTGGGAGGCGGAAGGTTGCAGTGAGCTGAGACAGCGCCATTGCACTCCAGACTGGGCGACAGAGTGAGACTGGGTCTCAAAACAAACAAACAAAAAATAACAAAGAAAAAGTGTCTCTTTGCAATAACGGTTCACCCACACCTTTGATAATAAAATACAGGGTGTTCCCCATCCCCATAACGATCAACTGAGGCCCGGGGGCCCTGGGGGTTGAGAGAGCGTGCACTGGCCGGGGTGTGTGTGTGTGTGTGTGTGTGTGTGTGTGTTTGAGGGAGGTGTGTGCCTGAGAGCCTCTAATCCCCTTGTTTTTGTTTCTGCCCTGAGTTGCCTGTCCTGCAGCTGGGCCTGAAACCAACAGCATCTGGGACCCCCAGGAAATCACAGGCTGCCCCTGCGGCTGTTCAGCGTCTGAGTCGAGAGGGCGGGCTTTCTTTCTGCAAATTTACCTCCTGAGACAAGTTCCTGGCTGAGTCTTGGGAGATATTTCCTCTGAAACAAGAGGGACCCCACAAGTCCGCGGTAATTCCACGGGGCCCTGGAGAATCGGGGGTCATAGAATCCAAGGCCGGTGTCTGAGGAGTCTGTGCCCCAGCCAAGAAAAAGCTTGAGGGGGGATGTGGGCAGGCAGAATCCCTGCCTGGGTGGATGGTGCCCGCGGGTCACTGCCAGCTGCTTACCTCTCTTGAAGGCCCAGCGTTTCAGCCACAGCTTGGAGAAGGCCGGCCAGGAGTGGTTGAGCAACGAGTCAGCCATGGGGGCCATGCATGCGTGTGAGAGCAAAAGTGTGAGCGGGGCTGGGAATCCCTGCCAGGATGGGGCTGCCAGTAAGAGGGGCGGAGACTGCCGCCAAGGACTGCCAGATGCATCAGCTGATGGAAGCTTGGGCTTCAGCATGGGGGCTGGAGTTTACAGCTCAGGGGCCCAGGGACCCCTGGTTTGAAGAGAAGCCAAGCCCTTTAGCACCCTCTGTCCCCTAAACCCAGTCCTACAGGCCTGTCTCCCTGGCTGGACAAGACAGTCCTAGGGGAAAACAAGTATCAGCTGGGTCCCACGGGGAGCCTGGGTGTGCACAGATGTCTGAGTGTGTGTCTGTGCGCCATCATCTCGGTGAGTTTCACGATGCATTTACATGTTGTGTAGATGGCACGTGTTTTTGTGTTTGTCATTCTGTGTTTAAGGGTTAGTTTGGAAATATTAGCTTGTCAATGTGGGGGCGTATTTGATTATCTAGATAGCTTTAAAAGTGTCTCTGTGATTGTCTCTGTGGGTGTGCCCATGTGCGTGTGTGTTTGAGAATGCCCATTGGTGTCTGTGGGGTTGCATCTACCTGCATGGCTCATCTGTGTCTGGAGGATCTGTTTCTAGTATCTGGGAGGTGCTTTTGGTGTCTGCCTGTGTTTATGTTTTTACATATTTGTGTCTTTATCTGTTTCTTTTTTTTTTTTTTTTTAGATGGGATCTGCCTCTGTCACCCAGGCTGGAGTGCAGTGGTGCGGTCACAGCTCACTGCAGCCTCCAACTCCTGGCTCCGGGGATCCTCCAGCCTCAGTCTCTTGAGTAGCTAGGACTGCAGGACTACAGGTGTGTGCTACCACACTGACTAAGTTTTGTATTTTGTTAGTAGAGCTGGGGTCTCACTATGTTGCCCAGGCTGGTCTCAAACTCCTGGGAGCAAGCGATCCTCCTGCTCAGCTTCCCAAAGTGCTGAGATTACAAGCCTGAGCCACACCACCTTTCCCTCTGTACCCAAGTGTGGGGTGTGCGTGTGTCAATGAGCCCTCAAATGTGCAGGTGCTGCCCCCTGGTGGTGGAAGCCCCTTTATCTGCATTTTTACTCCTTGTGTTTGAAAAATTCCTGCTTCAAATCCCAGCTCCCACAGTGTACTTGCTGTGTGACTCCCTCCTGCTGTCCTCCAGTCCCTTACATTACTTCCCAGCCCCAAATCACCCCCACTGGTGAGAAGATCAAGAACCCCTCCCTCCTCACCTCCTGGCTGGGTCTCCTGCTTCTCTTCTTAAAGAGTTATCTGCCCTTCTCTCTTTCTTTCTTTGACTCCGCAAGCCACTGAAGCCCTATTTCCACCTTCCTAGCCTTGTAACTCTCTTTAGGACTAAATCCAATGAGGACTTTTCAGTGTGCCTCTTACAGGACGTCTCTGACTATTCCCTTCTTGAAATCTTATGATGCCACAAGTTCTTCCTTCTTCTGTCTGCTCCTTCCAAGTCTCCCTTCCTAACCTGGTTCATCTTCCATCTTCCTTTCTCTCTCTCTTTTTTTTTGAGACGGAGTTTCGCTCTTGTTACCCAGGCTGGAGTGCAATGGCGCGATCTTGGCTCACCACAACCTCCGCCTCCTAGGTTCAGGCAATTCTCCTGCCTCAGCATCCTGAGTAGCTGGGATTACAGGCACGCGCCACCATGCCCAGCTAATTTTTTGTATTTTTAGTAGAGACGGGGTTTCACCATGTTGACCAGGATGGTCTCGAACTCCTGATCTAGTGATCCACCCGCCTTGGCCTCCCAAAGTGCTGGGATTACAGGTGTGAGCCACCGCGCCCGGCCCTCTCTTTTTTATTTTATTTATTTACTTATTTCTAGACAGAATCTCGTTCTGTCTCCCAAGCTGGAGTTCAGTGGCACAGTCTCGGATCACTGCAGCCTCTGCTTCCCAGGCTCCAGTAACTCTCCTGCCTCAGCCTCCTGAGTAGCTGGGACTACAGGTGCTGGGATTCCCCCTGGTGGAATCCCAGCACCATGCATGGCTACTTTTCTTTTCTTTCTTCCCTCCCGACCGCCAAAAGAAAGGAAACCTAGGAAAGTGAGAAGGACGTAATGCAATGCTCTTCTCTCACAAGCAAGTCGTTGATTTGAACACAGCTCTTGAGTGACTGGGAAGCAGATCAAAGCCTGAGAAGCTGAGTGTAGCTCTTAGCAATCTTACGTTGGGGAAATGAACATTGGACTTCAGGGCCCACAAAGAGGAGGTGATTGAGACCCCTAAAAGACTACAGACTAGGAGCAAGGAGGGACCAGACATAGACTAGCCCTCACTGAAACCAAAATCCATCTTCAAGTCAGTGCAGCCATGATCAGAGTAAAGGACCTTCCCTTACTCTAACTGCCTTCCTAAAACCAAAGTAAACCCTCTGTGGAGGAGAAAGACACCATAAAGAGGCACACATGATCTCTAAGGTTTTCACAAACAAAGCCTGCCTGGCATTTAATCCAAGACTACCAGGCATACTAGGAGACAGAACCTCATGACCAAAAAAACAAGAAGCAAAACAGACAATAGCAACAGCCCTACAGGAGATAAAGATGCTAGAGTTAAAAATACAGCAGGCTGGGTGTGGCAGTTTACACAGGTAATCCCAGTACTTCAGGAGGCCAAGGCGGGCAGATCACCTGAGGTCAGGAGTTCAAGACCAGCCTGGACAACATGGTGAAACTCTGTCTCTACTAAAACTACAAAAATTAGCTGGGTGTAGTGGTATGCACTTGTCATCCCAGCTACTCGGGAGGCTGAGGCAGGAGAATTGCTTGAACCCACGAGGTGGAGATTGCAGTGAGCCGAGACTGCACCACTGCACTCCAGCCTGGGTAACTCTGTCTCACTCTGACTCAAAAAAAAAAAAAAAAAGAAAAGAAAAGAAAATGCAGTAGAATGTGATACAGGAGTGGGTCGATAAGATCCTTAAGGGGTCCACTCTAGCACACGTCCTTAGAGATTGAGGTCCATCATGGGTGTTTGTATGACACGGAACATTTCAAAGGATGGTGGGGACTGATCTGATCAGGAAGGAAGGCTTGGGGACAAGGTCAGAGTATGAAGGCATAGGGGAGGCTGACAATATTTTCTGATCTATTCTATACCAGACACTGTGCTAAGATCTCACAGACAAAACTTCCTAACAGGCAGGGTGAAGGGGCTCGTGGCTGTAATCCCAGCACTTTGGGGGCCAAAGCAGGTAGATCACCTGAGGTCAGGAGTTCAAGATCAGCCTGGCCAATATGGTGAAACCTCATCTCTACTAAAAATACAAAAGTTAGCTGGGCATGGTGGGGTGCACTTATAATCTCAGCTACTTGGGTGGCTGAGGCAGGAGAATTGCTTAAACCTGGGAGGCGGAGGTTGCCGTGAGCTGATATTGCACCACGGCATTCCAGCCTGGATGATAGAGCAAGACTCTGTCTCACACACACACACACACACACACACACACACACACATACACACACACCACAAACTCATAACAGCCTTTTTACAGATGAGCAAACGAAAGCTCAGAGCAGTTAAGTCACTTGCCCAAGGCCACACAGAGGCCAGGGAACTGGGATTTGAATGCCCAGCTGTCCAACACAGTCACCATGTCATCTACAACAGTATCGAGCATCAGCATATGTCCATCCCTGGCCATGGGCTGGGGGATGGCCAGGCACCCAGGGAGACATGGGAGACAGCCCAGACCAGAAGCACTGAGGGGTTTGCAGTTGGCATTCTACTGGTTCTTCATGGCACTCTACCAGGAAGTTTGCCTCTACCAGGAAGCCCTCCCAGGGGGCCTCCCAGTCACAGCAAGGGAGTTTAAACATGGCTGATTATGGGGCAACCCTTCCTTGACCTCCTTTCATTGTCAAGTTCTTTTCTCAGCACAGCAGGTGACCTGGCCTTGGAGTATCGTCTTCCAGTGTCACCAGTTCCATCCTCTTAGGCCCCAGCCATCCACTCTAGATTAGATCCCTCCTGGCTCTGAGGCCCCCTTCCAGGCCTCAGGGTGCCTGAAGCCTGCCCTGCAGCATGGGGGGCTGGCAGGAAACAACAGACCTGGGTGTGGCCAGCACAAACCACAGCCTTCCTCCCCCACCCCACCCGGTCCCAGGCAGGTGGTTGTGTGGGCTCCCTAAGAGGGGACCACGAGAGGAGCCAGGGGTTGTCTCCCAAGGAGAAGAGCCCCTGCCTGAAGGAGGACTGCCTGGGTGGAAGGTCGTGCTCCTTGGATGTCATGCTCAGAAGATCAGGACAAGAACTGTCTCAGAGTTGGCTCTCAGCCATCAGCCTTAAGTATGAGTTTGTTTTGACAGTAGATTCAGAATTTGCATCAAGGAGGTCCATGGACAGGGTGGTGGGGGGAGAGTCCCAGAATCTGTAGTTCAAGGTGCAAGGGCTCCCGAGACTTTGCCGCAGCCCCCACATTCTCTGTTCACTCTGTGTCTCCTGGCCCCATGCAGAGGGCCTTGGCTACGAGGAGCTCCATCCTCCTTTCTTTGTTTTTTCTTTTCTTCTTCTTATTTTTCTTTTTTTTTTGAGGCTGAGAAGCTCACTACAACCTCCGCCTCCCAGGTTCAAATGATTCTCCTGCCTCAGCCTCCCGAGTAGCTGGGATTACAGGCATCTGCCACCACGCCTGGCTAATTTTTGTATTTTTAGTAGAGATGGGGTTTCACCATGTTGGCCAGGATGGTCTCAAACTCTTGACCTCAAGTGATCCGCCTGCCTTTGCCTCCCAAACTGCTGGGATTACAGGTGTGAGCCACTGTGCCCAGACTCTATCCTCCTTTCTTACCTAGTAGGCCCTCATGGACCCTAGTCCTCTGGGGTGACCCCTTATGACCACAAATCTCTGCACAATGAATGCGAGGGCCAAAAACATCCCCCACCCGCTCAGGAAGCAAGGTGACAGCAAGGTAGAGAGAGACAGCGATGGTCTGTCTGCTCGCTATCCCCCTAGACTTCCTGGACCCCACTGCCAACCAGTCTCTCCTGATGGGTCCATCTCTCTGCACTTCCCAGGATAAGTACTCACCAGATGGAGCTCGGTTTTGCGACCTGCACGCACTCAGCCTGGCTACCAGCTCCTGCAGTCCCCATGACCTATGGCCAGGGTTTTGAGCTGGCCCAAGGGAACCGCTGGCTGGGTAGAGCCTGGGATAACCACAGAGTGACCCAACAGCACCCGACTTCCTCTTTCTCAACGGCTTGCCTGCGTGCCTGCTACGCCGCTCGCAGCTGCTGGCCAATCCAGGGGTCTGAGAAGAGCACAGAGGATGGGGGTTCTAGAGGCAGAGAGCCCTGCTCCCACCCCTCAGCCCTGTGCATGCAGGTGTCTTGGGGAGGAGGGGTGGGGAGCTGGGGAGAGGCCCAGCGTCCTCAACCCCCACCCCAGCAGCTTCCTGTGGCACCAACTGCTGAAGAGGAACAGGGTGTGGGGGCCTCACCCAGGCACATGGGTGTATAGACAGCACCATGTGGGGACATGCAAGTCATGTGTATCTGTAGAGACAAAGGCACCCAGTCAAAGCCCAGCCGGGTGGGTGCGCACTGAGACTCGGAAACACTCACGGTTACACTGTTTCGTGGGCTCCGGGAAGCTGGCAGAACAACCTGGCGTGCTGGTAACATTTAACAACCACTGCCGATTCTCCTGGTGTAAATGCTCCCAGCGTGGCTGATTTCACCTACAGTGTGATGCCACTGAGTGTGGAGTTGGTAGGAAATGCTCAGATTTGGCTCTTCAAAAAAAAAGTTTATTTTATTTTTAGAGATAGGGCCTCATTCTGTCACTCAGGCTGGAGTGCAGTGGTGAAATCATAGCTCACCACAGCCTCAATCTCCTGGACTCAAATGTTCCTTCTGCTTCAGCCTCCTGGGTAGTTGGGATTACAGGCACATGCCACCATGCCAGCTAAGTCTTAATAGATAATTTATGTATAATATATATATATACTTATATTTAACTATATAAAACTGCACAGCTAAGTTTCTTAAATAGATAATTCATGTATATATATGCTTTATATGTACTTATATATAATTTATATATATATATACATAGATATAATTTTTCATGTATAATTTTTCTGTTCAGACAGGCTCTCACTCTGTCATCCAGGCTGGAGGGCAGTGGCATGATTTTGGTTCACTGCAACCTCCATCCCCTGGGCTGAAGTGATCCTCCCACTTCAGCCTCCTGCGTAGCTGGGACCAGAGGCACACATCACCATGCCTGGCTATTTGTGTATGTGGGTATTTTTAGTAGAGACAGGGTCTCACCATATCGCTTAGGCTGGTCTTGAACTCCTGGGCTCAAGCAATCCACCTGCTCTGGCCTCCCAAAGTGCTAGGATTAGAAGCATGAGCCACTGTGCCCAGCCTAAGTTTAGATCTTATTTTTTTTTAGTTTTTAGTTTTGTAGAGACTCAGGGATCTTACTCTGTTGCCCAGGCTGGTCTTGAACTCATGGGCTCAAGCAATCCTCCCACCTTGGCCTCCCAAAGGGCTGGAATTTCAGGCGTGAGCCACCATGCCTGGCCTCATAATCTATGCTTTGGAGGTTGCTTTTGTCTACTGAATCTGTTGGAGAACTGCTGTAGAATGGTGTGCCGCTGCACGTCTCCTTCTGACTCATAGTTCTGCGGCATCACTTGAAATTGGCTGTGGTGAGAGTATTTTTACCGTGAGAACTGGAATGCTGTAATTCAGTGCTCCCCACTTGAGAGGTGGATGTTCAGCATTTGCCATCACACCACTGCCCAGCGGTGCACACAGCTGGTCTTGGGCTGCTGCACAATCACGCCTCACACATGGTCACACGCAGCCATGGGGACTTACAGAGGCAGGTGCAAGTGTGCACACCTAGACATAGGAGCCCCCACACACAGAGGACACCAGACACATGCATGTGCACAACAGTGCACAACCGCTCTGCACAACGGGGCTGCAGCTCCTGGAAAACATGAAGCTCAAGGACACACACACGGAGAGGCAAACACAGACACATGTGCTCACAGGCACAACTTCACATGTGAGCATGCAGTTCCATGTGGACATGCAGAACGGGCATGTAGACACACAACAAACACGCCTGGATATGCATGTGGACTCACAATCACAGTCACACAGATCACACACACACACAGCAGATGCTGGCCGGGCACGGTGTCTCACACCTGTAATCCCAGCACTTTGGGAGGCTGAGGCAGGTGGATTACCTGAGGTCGGGAGTTCGAGACCAACCTGGCCAACATGGTGAAACCCTGTCTCTACTAAAAATATAAAAATTAGCCGGATGTGGTGGGCACTTGTAATCCCAGCTACTTAGGAAGCTGAGGCAGGAGAATCGCTTGAACCCGGGAGGCAGAGGTTGCAGTAAGCCAAGATTGTGCCTCTGCACTCCAGCCTGAGTGACAGAGTGAGACTCTGTCTCAAAAAACAAACAAAACAACAACAAAGAGCAGATGTTGGCCGCCTCTGAGAACACCCACGGAGACCCTGCCTTGCACACTGGTTGCCATGAGACCCCACAAAGTCGCAAACACACAGACCTGGAAAGCCCTCACCACACTGTCCCCAGGGACACACACGGGGCCACCCACAGAATCGCCCCAACGAGACACAGACATACACAGATTTGTACACACTCATTCTGTAACCAACTGATTATTTCTTTCATGCAACACGCATTTATTGAGCACCTACTGTATCCCAGGCACTGTGGCAGATGTGGGATCACGGTGAACAAGACAGACACAAGCCCCCTTCGCCCTGCAGGAGCTCCAGTCGGGGGAGGCAAACCGTGAATCAATCAGGAAACATACCTAGGAGATAAATTTAGATGCTGTGACAGGAAGTAAACAGCGTGATACAACCGAGTGTGTGGGGGAGGTGTTCGCCTGAGCTGGAAGGTCAGGGAAGGCCATTTGAGCTGAGATGTGTAAGCTCAGAAGAAGTTGGGCATATAAATCAACATCTAGCTGGGCTCACACCTGTAATCCCAGCACTTTGGGAGGCCGAGGTGGGCAGATCACCTGAGGTCAGAAGTTTGAGACAAGCCTGGCCAACATGGGGAAACTCCATCTTTACTAAAAATACAAAAATTAGCTGGGTGTGGTGGTGGGTGCCTGTAATCACAGCTACTCACGAGGCTGAGGCAGGAGAATCACTTGAACTCAGGAGGTGGAGGCTGCAATGAGCTGAGATCGTGCCACTGTACCCTAACTTGAGTGACAGAGTGAGACCTGGTCTTAAAAAAAAAAAATCTGGGGGAAAGTTATTCTGGGTAGTAGAGGCTGCCAGGGCCAAGGCTTGGAGGCAAGACTGAGCTGGGGTGTTTGAGGAACAGGAGGAGGCAGGTGTGGCTGGAGCCAGGCTGGAGGGGGACCGTCAGGGAGGGACCCAAGGTGCTGGGATTACACCACGTTGGTCAAACTGGCCTTGGACCCTGGACCTTAGATGATCCACCTGCCTTGGCCTCCCAAAGTGCTAGGATTACAGGTGTGAGCCACCGCGCCTGGCCTTATTTTATTTTTTGTAGAGACAGGGTCTTGCCATATTGCCCAGACTGATCTCAAACTCGTGGGCTTTATTCCTCCCACCTCAGACTCCCAGAATGCTGGAATTACAGACATGAGCCACCACTGGAAGGTGTTAGGCAAGGGCCTGTAAACCCATTCTGCTTTCAGCTTTAAAAAAGATGCCCTTTTTAGGCCAGGCGTGGTGGCTCATGCCTGTAATCCCAGCACTTTGAGAGGCTGAGGCGGGTGGATCACAAGGTCAGGAGTTTGAGGCCAGCCTGGCCAACATGATGAAACCTTGTCTCTACTTAAAATACAAAAAAATTAGCGTGGTGTGATGACGCACGTCTGTAATCCCAGCTACTGGGGAGGCTGAAGCAGGAGAGTCGTTTGAACCTGGGAGGTGGAGGTTGCAGGGAGCCAAGATGGTGCCACTACACTCCAGCCTGGGTGACAGAGGGAGACTGTCTGGAGGTGGGAGGGGAAGATGCCTTCTCCTGCCATCCGTAGCTGCTATCATCGAGATGGCCACGCAGAGGCAGCACTTCCCCGTGGCTTCTTCTCTGGCCAGGAAGAGACCACAGAAAGAAAAACAGAAAAAAAAAAGACCAGTATGGAAAGCTGGAAGGCTTATAGAGGCCAGGCAGCAGCGTGAGTTAGTGAGAACCATGGGATGTGAGACACAGGTTTACCCTTCCTTCTACCACATTTATATTTTTCTTGTAAAGGAGTGGTCTCATTATGTTGCCCAGGCTGGTCTCAAACTCCTGGCCTCAAGTGATCCTTCCTCCTTGGCCTCCCAAAGTGCTGGAATTACAAATGTGAGCCACGGCACCTGATCTCTTCTTGCATGTTTCACAGAGACATGGCATAGCAAAATATTCCTGTGCTGTTGAAAACTACATAATTTCAGATGGATTAAAGATAAAATGTGAAAAATAAAGCAATACAGATCATAGAAGAAATTTACAAGGCTTTTTTACAATTTAGGATTGAAAACATGCTTTATTTGAAATTGTTTTGTGTGTGTGTTTTAACTAAGACAGAAAACTCAGACGCCATGAAGGAAAACACAGAAATACTTTATACATAAAAATATATATAAACGTGGACGGACATAGTAGCCCACGCCTGTAATCCCAGCACTTAGGGGAGGCTGAGGAAGGTGGATCACTTGAGGTTAGGAATTAGAGACTGGTCTGGCCAACACAGAGAAAGCCCGTCTCTACTAAAAATACAAAAATTAACCAGGTGTGGTGGTGTGTGTCTGTAATCACAGCTACTCAGAAGGTAGGAGAATCACTTGAACTCAGGAGGCAGAGGTTGCAATGAGCTGAGATCTCACCACTGCACTCCAGCCTGGGTGACAGAGCGAGACCCTGTCTCAATAAATAAATAAATAAATAAGCTGAGCACAGTGGCTCACGCCTGTAATCTCAGCACTTTGGGAGGCCAAGGCGGTCGGATCATGAGGTCAGGAGAAACCCTGTCTCTACTAAAATACAAAAAATTAACTAGGTGTGGTGGCGCATGCCTGTAGTCCCGGCTACTCGGGAGGCTGAGGCAGGGGAATCGCTTGAACTGGGAAATGGAGGTTGCAGTGAGCTGAGATGGTGCCACTGCACTCCAGCCTGGCAACAGAGCAAGACTCCGTCTAAAAACCAACCAACCAACCAACCAACCAACCTATATAAACATATGTTAAAAATCTTACAGTAAAAATATCTTAAATATGACTAACAGAATAATTTTATAAGTTATCAGAGAAATATACACGAAAGCAATACATAAAGATGAACGGGTTGTTGGAGGAGGGTTAGTACCTTCATATGCAAATAGGTTTCACACATTGATAAGAAAAAGATGCCACAGAAATAGAAGATTAAGAAGGAATATCTGGGCGGGCGCAGTGGCTCCTGCCTGTAGTCCCAGCACTTTGGGAGGCTGAGGCAGGCAAATCACTTGAGGTCAGAAATTTGACACCATCCTGGCCAACATGATGAAACCCTGTCTCTACTAAAAATACAAAATTAGCTGGATGTGGTGGTGGGCACCTGTAGTCTCAGGTACTCAGGAGGCTGAGGCAGGAGAATCGCTTGAACTTGGGAGGCAGAGGTTGCGGCAGTGAGCTGAGATCATGCCATTGCACTCCAGCCTGGGCAACAGAGAGAGACGCCATCTCAAAAAAAAGAGAGAGAGACAAAGAAAGGATGTGAACAGGCAAGTCTCAGAAAAGCACAGTCAAGAGCCAAAGAATGATGAAAACATAGTTCCCAGAAGCCCAGAGAATGCAAACTTCGATAATAGGGAGCTGTTCACTTCAAATCTAAGAGTGTGGCAATAGCAACTTCAGAAGGAATGTATCTGATTATCATCTTATTGTAGTTGAAATTATATTGGAAATTAGAAAATTTATTTATGAACTTCTACTGGCTTAATTTGTCTATGATTTCTAATATTTCCTTTTGGAGACAGGGTCTCCCTCTGTCACCCAGGCTGGAGGGCAGTGGCATGAGCTCAGCTCACTGTAGCCTCAACCTCTAAGGCTCAACTGATCTTCCCACCTCAGCCACTGGAGTAGCTGGACAACAGGCGTATGCCACCACACCGGGCTAATTTTATTTTATTTTTTTAGAGACAGGGTCTGACTGTGTTGCGCAGGCTGGTCTCAAACTCCTGAGCTCAAGTGATCCTCCTGCTTCAGCCTCCCAAAGTGTTAGCATTAAAGGTGTGAGTCACCACACCTGATTGACTTATGATATTTTCTAAAGTTGAACAAATCTTTCAAGCCATTCTCATAAAATATGTACAAATAAGGTAATTGGCGGGGCATGGTGGCTCATGCTTGTAATTGAAGCACTTGGAGAGGCCAAGGCAGAAGGATTGCTTGAGGCAAAGAGTTCAAGACTAACCTGGCCAACATAGGAAGACCCCATCTCTTATAAAAAATAAAGTAATTAAAACATTAAAAAGTGATAACACACACTGTTGGCAGTGATGCAGAGAATAGCTTACTGGCATATTCTGTCATGTAATAAAAACTCTCCTCCTAACAGCCATAGGCCATAAAGTTTCTATCTGAGGCTGCCCCTTATTTGCTTCTGCTGTGTCTTGTTTGCGAAGCAGAATTTGGGATTTGCCTTTGATTTCCATTCCAATCTCATGTAAGCAGGAAGTAGAGTCTCATTATCTACAGTGAGTCTAAAGTGAGTCTAAAGCTTCATCTTGTTTTCTAAAACATTAATTATTATTATTATTAGTTTTTGTAAAGATGGGTCCGTCTATGCTGCCCAGGCTGCACTCAAGTGATGTGCCCACTTTGGCCTCCCAAAGTGTTGGGATTACAGGCGTGAGCCACCTTGAGCTGCCTCTTCTTTTGATTTTCACAAATTGAGATATGATTTATACACAGTAAATTCATTCTTTTTAGTGCACTGTTCTGGGATTTTTAACTAATCCATACAGCCATGTAACCACCATTGCAATCAACATCTACAACCGTGGCATTGCCCCCAAGTTCCCTTGTGCTCTTTGGTAGGAATCCTCTTTCCCTACCGTTTCCTTTTTTTCCTTTTTTTTTTTTTTTTTTTTGAGACAGGGTCTTGCTCTGTCACCCAGACTGGAGTGCAGTGGTGTGATCTTGGCTCACTGCAACCTCTGCCTCCTGGGTTCAAGCAATTCTCTGCCTCAGCCTCCCCAGTAGCTGGGATTACAGGCGAATGTCACCATGCCCAACTATTTTTTTTTTTTTTTTTTTGTATTTTTAGTAGAGACAGGGTTTCATCATCTTGGCCAGGCTGGTCTTGAACTCCTGACCTCATGATCCACCCACCTCGGCCTCCCAAAGTGCTGGGATTACAGGCGTGAGCCACCATGCCCAGCCTCTTTTTTTTTTTTTTTTTTTTTTGAGATAGAGTGTCTCTATCCCAGGCTGGAGTGGAGTAGCAGGATTGTGGCTCACTGCAGCCTCTGTCTCCTGGGTTCCAGAGATTCTCTTGCCTCAGCCTCCCAAGTAGCTGGGACTACAGGTACACACCACCACGCCCAGCTAAGTTTTGTATTTTTTTAGTAGAGACTGGGTTTCACCATGTTGGCCAGGCTGGTCTCGAACTATTGGCCACAAGTGATCCATCCGCCCGCCTCAGCCTCCCCAAGTGCTGGGATTACAGGCCTCTTTCCCTACCATTGATGGC